>NC_087201.1:82031837-82091837 GCF_015104395.2 Macrobrachium nipponense
CATCCATTCCTTCGCCGAGCATGTTTCTTTCTCCAAGAAGGCTAACACTTTTTCTAAGCCTTTCCGCTGACGCTCTGGCGACGGAAAAGCCCGAAAAGCCACTGAATCCATCTGAATCCCCAGATACACAATGGACTGTGTCGGGGTCAGATGGGACTTTTTGGAATTGACCAGGAGACCTAAGGCCTTCGTCAATCGTAGCGTAGCTTGAAGGTCCTCCAGACACCTTGCTCTCGACGACGACCGTATGAGCCAATCGTCTAAGTAGAAGGAGACTTGAATCTTCGAGAGGTGAAGCCACTTTGCCACGTTCCGCATAATAAGAGTGAAAATCATGGGAGCTGTGCTCAGTCCGAAGCAAAGAGCTCTGAACTGGAAGACCTGTCCTCTCAAAATGAACCTGAGGAACTTCCTGGACCGATGATGAATGGGGACATGGAAGTAGGCGTCTTGGAGATCCAATGACACCATCCAGTCTCCTGGTCTCAAGGCTCCCAGGACCGACTGTGATGTTTCCATTTTGAAACTTTCCTTCTTCACAAAAAGGTTCAGTCTGCTTACATCTAGGACAGGCCTCCATCCCCCGGATTGTTTCGGAATCAGGAATAACCTGTTGTAGAAGCCTGGGGAATCCGTAGAGAGCACTCGTTCTACTGCTCTCTTCTCGATCATCTGATCTAGCAGATCGAGGAGAATCAGTTGCTTCTCTGGCTGATACGATGGTGACAGGTCTATGGGCTTCTTGCTCAAAGGAGGCATGGAGAGGAAGGGAATCTTGTATCCCTTCTCTATAATCTCGAGGGACCAGGTGTCTGTCCCCCTTGTTTTCCAAGCCTCTGCGAAGAGAGAGAGTATCCCTCCTACCGGTGCCTGAAGGGCAAGGTCGTCATTTCTTCCCCCTGGGTTTTGCGGGGGCTCTGCCTCTAGCAAAGCCCCTTGCTCGAGTAGAAGCTCTTGATGGTGCTCTGCCACGAAAGGGCTTAAAATTCTTCTTCGGCCCTCGGTTTACCCGAGAAGAAGATTGACCCGTAGAACGTCTCGATGATTGAGACAGCAAATCTTGTGTTGCTTTCTCTTTAAGATTCACGGATAAATCTTTGACCATATTCTCTGGGAAAAGATGAGACATAAAGGGGGGGAATAGCAAGTCTGCTTTCTGTGCAGGGGAAACGGATTTTGCAGTAAAACTGCAGAAAAGCGCACGTTTCTTTAACATCCCTGTAGTGAAGTGGGCTGCTAGTTCACCTGAGCCATCCCTCACTGCTTTGCCCATACATGACAGGACGCTTGATAATTCTTCTAGAGACAGTAATTCTGTGCTCTTAGACTGTAGACCTAAAGCTCCTAAGCACCAGTCTAGGAAGTTAAATACTTCCAGCGTCCTGTATAGTCCTTTCAGATGGTGATCTATTTCGAGCATAGTCCATGAAACTTTAGCTGAGGACAGGTAAGATCTCCTTGGTGCTTCGACCAGGTTTGAGAAGTCACCTTGTGCTGACGAAGGGAGTCTCAATCCTGTTTCTTCTCCGGTCTCATACCATATACCGGCTCTCCCGTTTAGTTTAGCTGGAGGAAGAGCAAAGGAAGTCTTTCCTTTCGTCTTTCTTAATTCCATCCAGTCGCTCATTCTTTTGAATGCTCTCTTAGTAGAGAGCGAAGAAGTCATCCTCACAAATCCAGGAGCTTTCCTAGTCTTAGATGAGGATAGTTGCGACGGTGGGGAGAGAGGAACTGGTGCTTGAAACTTGTCCGAAAACAAGTCCTTCAGTAGGCGTGTTAACGTATTATAATCTGTAGAAGCTTCTGAAGGCTCTTCCTCCTCCGCAGGATGAGTATCGCTAGAAAAATCTTCCTGCTCCTGCAGATTAGCAGGATCTTTAGTTGAACAGGAAGCCTCTTGAGGTTCTGTACCTAAAGAGGGGCTTCTATCTACTGGAGGAATAGACGAGGCAATGTGTGAATGTTTCGTTGTTGCCTTTGAAACCTTAGTACTTCCTTGCAAAGGTGTATCTCTCGAAGCCACTAGGGAATAGGCTCTTCAAAAGCTTCCTTGTTAATTTCCTGCCGAGCTCCTCTCAGTGGAGTACGTTTGTCTTTCTGAAAGGCAGACAATTGAGCCATCCCCGAATTCGGCTTAACTTTCCGAATAACCGGGCGCCTAGCGTCATCCAGAACGTCCTTACTAAGGGAGCAAGAATTTGGACTCGCAGGAAGTCGCACGTCTTCTAACGCAGGTTGACGTTGTACGCGTGAATGTTGTTTATCAATTACTGAGGCGTCTCGACAAACGTCCTCAAAAACGTCCTGAGGCTGGACTTGCTTCGAGGGACGTATAGCGTCTTTCAAAATATGTTCTGGACGCTTGTCTTGAATCAGGGCGTCCTCAAAAGCGTCCTGCATCGGAACTTGTTCCGAGGGACATAGAGCATATATCAACAAACGCTCAGGACGCTTAACTAGCATCGGAGCGTCCTCAAAAGTGTCCTGAAGCGAGACTCGCTCCGCGGGACGTCGAGCGTCTTTGAAGATACGCTTCAGACGTTTAGCTTGCATCGGGGCGTCCTCAAAAGCGTCTTGAATCGGGACTTGCTCCGAGTGACGCAGAGCGTCTTTCAAAAACACTCAGGACGCTTAGCTTGTATCTGTGCGTCCTCCAAAGCGTCATGAAGCAGGATTCGCTCCTTTAGACATCGAGCATCCTTCAATATACGCTCAGGACACTCAACTTGCATCTGGGCATAATCGCGAGCGTCCTGGTGAGTCTTACGACTTCCTTCCGAGAGACGGGAGGTCTCATACTCCAACCCACGAGTATCTTGTTGATATTCAAGCAACGATTCTCTTCCTCGAGGTGTATGAACATAAACATACTCTAGACTTCGAAAGGAAGGAATCTTCCTAACTTCCTGAAACTTTGGGTGTTGATGGGCTCTCTCCTGATAGTTACGTCGAGTCGATCGAGTCGAATAATCATGATAATCATGACGTGAAAAGCGTCTTGTCGAAGGGGTGTCTTTACAGGGACGTTCTTCTCCTTCTAGATGAAAATCTCTAAGCTTGGTTGGATCTAGAGGTTTCTTCGTAACAAGTGGAGAATGTTGATCTTGATGAACGTCTTCACGAAGTTTCTCTTGAACATTCTCAACCTCCTGATAAAAGCGAGGGCCGCCTGTGCGACATCTAACGCTTTTGTCTCCCCCCCTGCTCCTGGAAACTCTCTCCCCGGAAGCACCTGCGTGCTCTCGGTTGAGTCTGAAGAATCCAGAAGAGGACGACGAAGAGGAGGCTGAAGAACGAGGAGAAGCTGACAAGGGTTGCTTTGTTCTTTTAATAGGAAGCCACAGGTCCTTTCTACGACGATGGGGTTCCGGTTCTCTCCTTGCGAAAAAAGACGACAATTGTTGACGCAACTGCCCACTCGTCTCATTAGAAGGAGACATTCCATGATCAGGGGAAGGACTCATCATATGAGAAGAAGGGCGCATGGGAGCCCTCTTCTTTTTCTCAACTTTAGGGTGACGATAGTGCTTGAGAGCGTCCTCATCAGAAGAAGTCCTGAATCTCTTTTTAGAAGTCAAGTCCTCAAAACGTTTGGGTGAGGACGAAAGAACAGGACGAGAAGCAGGACGTGAAGCGTCCTCTTCCTTGAAACCTCTCTTAAGAGGACGAGAAAGACGATGGCCGCCTGTGCGACATCTAACGTCAATCTCGTTCTCCCCTTGAGAGGCCCTCCGAGAGCTCCATCCCCGGTAAGGAGAGGACGCCTCGGAGGAAGAAAAGCACTCCTTCAACACGCGAGCTCTTTCACGATCTTTGGCAGCCTGGGAAGCGTCCACAGGTTCTGCCGAAGGGACGCCAGACCGGTGGGAATTTCCCATAGCCCTCCTTCGGTTTTCGACATGTCCATTCCCTGAGTCCTGGAAGTTCGACAGAGGTCTATTCCTAGAGGCACTATGGGACCGATCTGACGCCCCCTCCACTACACTAGGGGCACTAACGTTTTCACTACACTTCACAGTGGTTAATGCAAGCACTTTCGATTCTAGCGCACGAATCGACTCCATGATGGATGACAGGGCAATACCTTCCGAAGGTAAAGCTTCATTGCCCGAAGGCAAAATCACAGGGTTAGGTGTAACAACCTCTACAGGAGGGTTAGTAAGCAAATTACTACCCTGACTCTTTACAGAAGCACTTCTGGAAGAAGATCTTCTGATTCTATCCCTTTCAAGCTTACAAACATATGAATCATAAGTCTTCCATTCATTTTCAGTCAATCCTTCACATTCTTTACACCTATCATTCATCAAACAAATATGATCTCTACATTTCGTACATACTGTATGAGGATCCACCAATGTTTTCGGTAGCCTAACTTTACATTCTAGCACGCTACACACTCTAAAACTAGAACTAGATCCAGACATATTTAAGAAAATTCCAAACCAATTCAATCAAAGCCACAGTCGCGTATGCCAATCCACCGAGCAAAGTTCGAAAAAAAAAAAACCAAGAGACAATCAAATACTCAAGTGAACAAAGAGTTTATCCAAAATCCTAGGCGGAGGTACTGGAAACAGTTGTTTACAGCACCGGCGACAGAAGAAAATCTGAATAGAAGATGGGAATAGACTGGTCTTCTGTGGTAACAATCTTGGAAAGTCCACCAGGTGCTCTAGTAGATCCAGAAACCATTCCTACGCTGCCTAGAATGGGGTAATGAGTATCACGGAAATGTTCTGGTAAGACCTGAACTTGTTTATAACCTCTTTCACCATTTTGAATGGTGGAGAGGCATACAGGTCTTTGTCTGACCAATTTGTGAGCTTTGCATCTGCCGCCCACACTTGCCGGTTCCGGGGCTGGCAAGCAGTAAAGTGGGAGACAGCGGTTCTTTGGCGTGGCGAATAGGTCTAGAATTGGTCTGCCCCATAGTCTCCACAAATCGAGGCATACCAATGGGTTAAACAGAGTATGCTTCTTGCATTGTTATGCCTCTTGCAGCTTAATTTGTCTCCTAGCACATTGACTTTTTCCCTGTATGAAACTTGTTAGGAGTCTGGTGTGATTCCGATATGCCCATAACAGAAGGGCTCTTGCTGCTTTGCAGAGAGAAAAAGTTAGTTCCTCCCCATTTCTTGATGTAAGAGAGAGCTGTTGTATTCTCCGAGTGGACAGTTGCTGCTTTGCTGCGGACCAGGTACGCAAACTCCCAACAGCCCTTAGTGGATAGCAGTCATTTCTCAGCCGAGCATTTCATGTCCCCGAGATTTCCTTGTCCCCCAGCAGAGCTCCCCAACCTAGATCGGATGTGTCTGAATAGTAGTGGTGGGCAGAAATCGACTCTGGAATCGATCTTGGCGAGTCTAGCTTAGCGATTCTGGAGTCAACCCACATCCACAGAAACTCGACTCGGCTCTGCTCCCTATATGCCAGCTGTTTGGCCCATGTGATCATGAATTCAAGACTTTCATCAAGATCACCAACCTGGGGTCAGCTCTCTGACTACTCGCGCTTAGGGATCAGTCAGTGACATTCAGTGTTTATAGGAAGGAGGATATATAAAAGAGAGGAGAGTAAAAAAAAATATAATAAGGGTGTATAAAATGAAATAGATTAATAAAGAAAAATTCTAAGGTGAATAAAAATGAGTGTAAACAATTGTAATTGAAATTAAACTTACAAACAATCTTTGAAACATATAGCAGAATAATTGATCATAAGTTAATAAGACAAATACAAAAGAAGGAAATAAGTATAGCATTTATAATGGGAAAAAAAAAAAACAAGGAATAGGCTATATGATTCTAGACAAGCTGCTAAAACTAAAAGCCATAGAGCAAGGGCATAGATTAAGAGAATTAAGATGGCCCAGATAAGGCAGATAGCTTAAAGCAGTGTTTTCCCATATGAAAATAGGCAATGCTACATTAATCTTTTTTAACTCCTCCCTACCACTTGATTTTAGTTTGACTTTATGGTCTGGTTTGGTTGGCAGAGAGCACCTGCATGTAACTACCTTGGAATGCGGGCCTATGTCTCTCTTAAGCAGCTTAGGAAGCGCCCAGGGGCAGATTGAATGCTATATTTAATCACCCTGAGTGACCCAGAGAATATGTCTTTCCCCCATGACCTCCCACAAACCCCCCATCCCTTGTTTGTCTTAGGTGCAGCTGCACCCTAGGAGTCTACTCCAGAATCGAATTTTGCGAGTCCACCCTCTCCAAGAGTCGATTTTGTCGAGTCCAAAATTAGTGATTCTTCCCCAGCCCTACAATACTAGGTTGGGACTTAGAGGGAGAAGGGACTTCCCTTTTAACAGCCTGTCTTCTGACCTCCACCAAGACAGGTCCTTTATTTCGGATGTCACCTAGAACATAAATGAGTCTGGAAATTTTTTCCTGTTCCAGTTTATCTATAGGAAGAACTGGAGATTCCTCATATGAAGTTTTCATAGTAAAACTAATATTGTAATACTTACCTGAACACCTGAATTAGCCCTGGTCACTGACCAGCCCGAAATGTTATTGTTAGTATACAATAAGGTTTTGTACATACTTACCTGGCAGATATATACTTAGCTTTACGTCTCTGACGTCACGACAGAATTCAAAACTCGCGGCACACGCACAGGTAGGTCAGGTGATCTACCTTACCTGCCGCTGGGTGGCGGCTGTAAGAACCAATCTCCCTTTCCAGCCAGAATTTTTCTCTTCCACCTGTCTCCTGAGGGGAGGCTGGGCGGGCCATCAATCGTATATATCTGCCAGGTAAGTATGTACAAAACCTTATTGTATACTAACAATAACATTTTTGTACATGAACTTTCCTGTCAGATATATACTTAGCTGATTGACACCCTTGGTGGAGGGAAAGAGACAGCAATATAAATATGGAAAAAGGGGAAAACAACACTTGTTGTAGGATGTAAAATACAACCTTGGTTCTTACCTGTTTAGGCAGAAGACTTCGTAGTTACTGTCTATGAGTCTGCGTTGCCTGAAGAGCTTCAGCGAGGGCGTGACCTACAGCTGACAGACTCTTTGGGTCTATCAAAGGGATTTGGTATCCGCTTACTTGATAGAATCCGAGCAGGATCTTGTCAAAGGGGATTCGCCCTCTTATATGACAGAACCTAACCACTATCATTGCAAGGAGCTCAAACAATAAACCGATCACATAACCAATCTAATCATTGTTAGACATAGACATGAAAGACATGCCTACCCGCATGCTCTTTCAAACAACTCAAACCATACAACCTAAACAGGGGAAAATGTACTCACAAGGATATGTCCAGCCTCCCTGCCCCAGCACCGAATCCGCCGATACGTACGGGCCTAACGCGAAGCACTTTTCATACGTAATTTTTGACGTCTCTCAGATAGTGGTTGCGAAGACTGAGTTGCAAACGCCAGAATGTTGCCTTCATAATATTACTCAGGGATATGTTTTTATTGAAAGTTAATGACGTGGCAATAGCTTTTACCTCATGAGCTTTGACCTTTAGAAGTTTGAATTGACTTTCATCACATATCGCATGTGCTTCTTTCACCAGGCTTCTGATGAAGAAAGAAAGCGCATTCTTCGAAAGAGTCCTCCTTGGATCTCTTACAGAGCACCAAAGGTTGACATCATTGCCCTTAAGTTTTTTCTTTCTCTGCAGATAAAACTTTAAACTTCGTACTGAGCAAAGTGACCTCTCTGCTTCCTCGCCTAATAAGGCAGACAAACCTTGGACTTCAAAACTCCTAGGCCAAGGATTTGAGGGGTTCTCGTTCTTAGCCAAGAACGAAGGTAGGAATGCACAGATAGCTGCATCTCCTCTGAATCCCACATTCCCTTCTATTGCATGGAGTTCACTAATCCTCTTTGCGGAGCCAATGCCATGAGAAAAAGTGTCTTCCCCCCTCGTGAGGTCTCTAAAAGAGGCAGACTGAGGCGGTTCGAACTTAGGGGACCTCAGGAAACGTAGCACTACATCCAGATTCCAACTCGGAATCTCTGGCGAAACCTTTTTGGATGTTTCAAAAGATCTTATTAGATCATGAAGGTCCTTGTCTTCTGAAATGTTTAAGTCTCTGTGCCTAAACACTGCAGCCAGCATGCTACGATAACCTTTAATGGTTGATACCGCCAGTCCACTTTTCTCCCTAAGGAAAAGTAAGAAGTCTGCTATTTGGGTTACAGAGGTACTGGAAGAGAAAAGTGATGGTTCCTACACCACCGTCGAAAGACGTCCCACTTCGATTTGTAGACTCTAAGGTAGAAGGCCTTCTTGCTGCTGCGATAGCCGTTGCAACTCTTGCGGAAAACCCTCTCGTTCTGACCAAACTTTTGACAGTCTGAAGCCAGTCAGATCTAGAGCGGGGAGGTTTCTGTGATACCTGTCGAAGTGGGGTTGTCTGAGCAGATCGATCCTCTGTGGTAATGTTCTCGGAAAATCTATCATAACCATTCCAGTACCTCTGTGAACCATACTTGTGCGGGCCAGCACGGGGCTACCAGCGTCATCCTTGCTGCCTCCGATTCTGCAAACTTCTTGAGAGTTTCTCCCAGTATCTTGAAGGGAGGAAAAGCATACATGTCTAGGCCCTTCCAATCTAGGAGAAAAGCATCTATCGACACTGCCCTCGGGTCCGATATCGGAGAGCAGTAGTTGCCTATCCTCGCATTCTTGGCTGTGGCGAAGAGGTCTATGTGAGGCCTGCCCCAAAGATTCCACAGGTCCTGGCAAACATCCTCGTGAAGAGTCCACTCTGCAGGCAGGACTTGATCTTTCCTGCTTAGGAGGTCTGCTCTGACGTTCTTTTCTTCCTGTAACGAACCTGGTAAGGAGACAAATCTTCCTTTCCTCTGCCCACAGCAGCCTCTGCCCACAGCAGAAGTTCTTTTGCTGTCTCGTACAGGAGAAGAGTGAGTCCCCCCTTGCTTCCTGATGTATGCCAGGGCCGTGGTGTTGTCCGAGTTGATCTGAAACTGCCGAAGCTAGGACGTAGGGCTCGAATGCTTTCAAAGCTAGCCAAACAGCCATCAGCTCTTTCTTGTTGATGTGCCAGGTCACCTGTTCTTTCTTGCCAGGTGCCATGACACTTTCCTTGAGCCGGCGGCGTTGCTCCCCCAACCTGTTTCCGACGGAGTCGGAATACAACACTTGGTTGGGGTTCGGAATGTGAAGGGACATCCTTCTGGCAAACCTGAGAGGGTTCGCCCCACCCACCCAAGAGAGGTCCTTCTTGATTTCTCTTGAAATCTCGAAGGAGAACTCTAGGTTTTGCGAACGACACCTCCAGTTTCGATGTAGAAAGAACTCAAGAGGTCTGAGGTGCAACCTACATGAAGAAAGGAATTGCTCCAACGAGGAGAGTGTCCCCAACAAACTCATCCACTCCCTCGCTGTGCATACGTCTTTCTCTAGGAAGGCTTTGACTTTCTCTGACCCTCGGGCTATCCTTTCTGGAGACGGAAAAGCCCGAAAATCCAGAGAAACCATCCGAATCCCCAGATAGATACGATCTTGACTGGGGATTAACTGAGACTTTTGAAAGTTCACCAAAAGCCCCAGAGAACTCGGCATGAAAAGGGTCTTTTTGTAGGTCCTCCAAACATCTTTTCTGTGACTTGGCTCTGATTAGCCAGTCGTCCAAGTAAAGGGACACTCTGACTCCCTCCAAATGTAGCCATCTTGCTACATTTTTCATTAGTCCTGTGAAAACCTGAGGGGCTGTTGAAAGGCCGAAACACAAGGCCCTGAATTGGAATATCCTTCCTCCCATCATGAACCTGAGGTATTTCCTTGAAGAAGGATGGATCGGCACATGGAAGTAAGCGTCCTGAAGATCTAGGGACACCATCCAATCCCCTGGACGAAGAGCCACCAACACTGAGGATGTCGTCTCCATGGCGAACTTCCTCTTTTCTACAAAGAAATTCAGGGCGCTTACATCCAGAACCGGTCTCCATCCTCCTGAGGCTTTTGGAACTAGAAACAGGCGGTTGTAAAAGCCCGCTGAGCATGGGTCGCTCACTAGCTCTATAGCCTCTTTCTCTAACATTTGTTCTACTGCCTGCGTTAGAGCGTGGCTCATGATGGGATCCCTGTACCTGGCCACCAACTCCCTCGGAGTCGTCGTCAAAGGTGGTCTTTCTGTAAAGGGAATCAGATATCCTTTCCGGATAATCGAGAGGGACCAGTTGTCCGCTCCTCTCTTTGCCCAGGCTTCTGCGAATCTTAGAAGCCTGGCACCTACCGATGTCTGGAGGACTACTTCCCTACTTCTTAGCTCTGGAAGAGCAAGAGAAGGATCTTCCTCTCTTGAAGGGCCTATTACCTCTTGAGGTAGAGGCTCTAGAAGGAGGGCCCCCTCGAAAGGGCTCCTATCTAGCTGGAGTCTCCTTCTTAGTCTTCGTCTGGAAGGAGGTCCTAGGTTTCCGGGCAGACTGAGCGAGCATGTCTTGAGTCGCCTTCGCAGAGATAGATCCTGAGATGTCTTGGATTATCTTCTTCGGGAAGAGAAGAGGCGAGAGTTGCGAATATAGAAGCGAGGCTCTTTGAGCATGCGAGACGGACTTTGTAAGAAAAGAGCAGAAGACTGATCTTTTCTTAAGAAACCCCTGCTCCAAACAGGGAGGCTACTTCGCTCGATCCATCTCTAACTGCCTTATCTATGCACGTCAGTACACTGTTGAGATCCTCGGGCGAAATGGAATCCGGGTTTCTGGAGTCTTTTTAGCCAAGACCCCCAAAGACCAGTCAAGGAAGTTGAAGACTTCCAAGACTCTGAACATTCCCTTCAACAGGTGGTCGAGCTCGTTCATAGCCCAGGTAGTCTTAGCAGACAAGAGAGCCGAGCGTCGTGCGGCATCCACCAGTGAAGAGAAGTCCGCGTCTGCAAATGACGGTAGACCCAGGCCTAGGGGTTCTCCAGACTCATACCAAAAGCCTAGTCTGCCCGTAGCTTGGAAGGGGGGTGAAAGACAGTCTTCCCTTTCTCCTCCTTAGAAAGAAGCCATTCACCAAAACCTCTCAAGCCTTTTTCATCGAGATGGTTGGCTTCATCCTCACACAAGAAGAAACCTTCGTCTTCTTAGAAGTCGAGAATAACGAGAGAGGAGACGGAGGAGCGACGGGAGTAAGGGCGTCTCCAAACTCTTGAAGAAGGAGGTCTGTCAGGATCTTGTAGGATGATACCGAAGAATCCTTAACTAAATCCTCTTCTGAAGGTTCCACTTCATCCACCGAAGAACCCTCGGCTTCTTTACGAGAGCAGTTGGACTTCTCTAAAGAAGTGCGTCTATCTAGGGAGTGTCTGGCAGCCGTCTGGCACCTATCAGGGGAAGCCAAAGCTTCGGGAGAGCTCCTATCGAATGCGTCCTTCCTACTCCGATGAGTGCGTCCTCTGTGATCCTGAAGTCTACTCCTAGATTCACGGGAGTCCAAAGGGGAGCGCCTGCTAGGAGAGGAGAGCCTACTATGCTCAAGGCGCCTAACAGAATCCATGCGCCTGTCAAAAGGAGAGCGGTTGCCTGGCAAATTGTGCCTAAAATGAGGAGAACGCCTACTAGGCTCTTGGCGCCTACCTACAGGAGAGCGAATCCCTGGAGAAGATCGCCTACTCGGAGACAGGCGTCTACCATGCTCCACAAACTTAGATCGAGACGCGTGGGTCTCTGCAAAAGGTAGTCTCTCAGCCGAGACATTTCTTTCAGGCTCTTTACGCCTGACCTGAACAGAGCGGCTAACAGGTGAACCGCGCCTATCAGGAGAAAAGCGCCTATCTTCCGCACAGCGCTTGGGAGCGGGAGAGCGGCTACTTGGGGAGTAGCGCCTAACATAAGGAGAGATCCTGTCTTGAAGAATCCATGTAAGAGGAGGCTCTCTTATCCGGAGATTGGAGGATCTTCGGAAAGGAGCGAGAAGACGAAGCTGTACGCTTATCTTTAGACGAGCGCCTACTAGGCGCTAGATCCCTTTCTACTGGAGAAATGAAGTCGCCAGGAGAAAGCTTCTTGGGCGATTGTCGCCTGGAAGACGACAAGCGTCTGCTGAGGGAAGAGCGCCTCCTTCCATCCGCTGTTACAGGAGAGAGAGCCGCCTCCGACTAAGAAGGCAACGCAGGCGAAGGTAGCCTAGACTTCTTGACGGGGAGAGAGACGTCCTTCTTACTACGCGTATCTCCAGCCAAGGAGCCCGCCAGCGCCGAAAATCTGAGCTTGCAGCCCCGCAAGAATCCGAGCTGGAGATCTTGCAAAATCCTCCACAGGGAAGAGGATCGAAGCCTACTCTGAGGCGAGAACTCCTGATCCCTCCTGGGTTTCTTGATATCCACTTCCGGCACTTCTGGAAAACATTCCGGGCTGGAAGGAAAGGCGCAAGGAGCCTTCCAGGCTCTCTTCAGCGGTCGCGATGAATCCGAGGCGCTCCATCCTCTTCGAGGCGAAGGTGAAGAAGAAGAAGAGAAGCATTGGTGTAACACCTCCTTCTTAGAGCGAACAAAGGCAGCCTGGGTACGAACATTAGGATCTACCGAGGGGACGCCTGATCGGTGGGAGTTCTCCCTAACCTTCCTGCGGCTGTTGACTTTCCTCCTCCACTGGGACTGGGAGTCTGGAAGAGGTCTAGGCCTGGAAGCATTAAGGAGCCGATCAGACGCACCCTCCACTGCACTGGGGTCACTGCACAATTCACCTTCACTATTACTCCTACCTTGCAACGAACGAATTTTCTTCTCCATGCTAAGGATCGTGGCTCTCATGGTTGCCACTTCCGAAGTCGTATCTTTAGGTTCGATGCAGGGCGCAGGAGCTGAAACTGGAGAAGGATCTAGTGCTACAACAGGATTGTCTACTTCTACCTCGCTAATACGAGACTTACTAGAACTTCTAGACGAAGCTTTTCTCACCCTGTCTTTCTCCAACTTCCTCAAGTAGGAATAAAGAGACTTCCATTCACCCTCATCCAACTTCTCACTCATTACACGGGTTAACAAAAGAACATTCTTTACCCCTACATTTCAAGCATACTGTGTGAGGATCTACCGTAGCTTTCGGTAGCCTCACCTTGCATTCATCTATAGAGCACACCCTAAACATAGAAGATTTCTTAACCTCTACATCAGACATCTTGAAATCAAAGAAAAATCCAAGCCAATATCAAAAAACAATCCACAAGCGCGTATGCCAAGCCAACAAGATCAGGTACTTCACCGAAAGTCAGTCCAAATAAATCCAAGGCAACGAGAATCGAATAAAGCTGTCAGGAGGTAACAACCACAGGTGTAGTTGTCACCGGCGACAGAAAAATTCTGACTGGAAAGGGAGATTGGTTCTTACAGCCGCCACCCAGCGGCGGGTAAGGTAGATCACCTGACCTACCTGTCGCGTGTGCCGCGAGTTTTGAATTCTGTCGTGACGTCAGAGACGTAAAGCTAAGTATATATCTGACAGGAAAGTTCATGTACAAAACTATATCCTCATAATATTACCCACTTTTTACTGTCAGTGTGCAGGTGTCAAATGAGTTACCTGAGGTACTGTTACGAACGCTGCTAGAAATATTGGCCGATAGAGGCCGACATCCCCAATTGAGTCACTCACTATCTGAAGTGAAGTGGGGAGGACGGCAGGAATCATTCAGGTGTTCAGGGAAAGTATTACAATATAGTTTTATTATGAAAACTTCATATTGTAATACATTCCCTGAACACCTGAATTAGCCCAGTTAACAAAATGTAATGTAGGTGGGATCAATCTAATTCAGCCCGACCTGTCAACGGTTGATAAGCAGGTAACTCATTATCAACCTACTACGTGTAAATGTGTGTCCTCACCTAGTTGTCTAACTCAGTAGGTGAAGATGCTTGTATGCTTGCAGAGAGAGTACCCCAACATCAGCCTCATGTCTAACGTACCGTCTGAGTCAGAAGTGCCTCCCATGTGGTATTCTATACCTCCCATGAATGGAAGGGAAAAAAATTAAAATCTCCCATTGGGCTATGTAGCCTCTCATGTGAAAATTAGGACCTTAATTTCTTAAGAGGAAACACTTATTTGAAAAGGAGTGTAAAAGGTCTTGAGGTGTTGCTTCCAAGGACGTTGGCTCGTGACTGATGTCTAACTTAGGTTACTGGAAGTGCTAAGTTATTTTTTGGAAAGAAGTTGCGGCACCGTACAGATGGTCGCTGGGAGGTGTGCGATACTTTACCCTACACTCATCACATCTCTGACTGATACTACACTAAACCTTCCTACATACAATACGAAGAGAATGTCGATTGTGTTTGAGGGTACTCCTCCTACGCTTGCAGGACATGCAGAACCAATGAGCGCCAACATCTCCAGCAATAGAAGGCTCGGTTGTCGAAGCTGTAGAAGAAGTGGAAGTAGAAGTGCTAGCAGACGACGACGTTTTCTTGTCTAATTTATCCATAGCAAGTCCAAAGTACAGATCCAAAGTCAAAACCAGGAGAAGTTCTAAAATCGAGTAAATAAAGCGTAAATCCAGGAGAAAAGATGTTAATAACAGGCCAAGGTCATAATCTGATATAAAAAATAAAAAAAATCTTTAAAAGGGGGTCAGGCTAAATGACCAAAAGTTCGCCTGATGCGGGAACACATCCACACAGCATAGCGAACTAATAACAATCGGGGATGTCGGCCTCTGTCGGCCAATATTTGCAGCAGCATTGCCAACGGAACCTCAGGTAACTCATTTAACAAGATTTTAAATGCAGCGTTGGTAGCACTGACAGTCAACTACCCACTTTGTGGATAAAATTATGGGGATATAGTTTGGGCTGGTCAGTGACCAGGGCTAACTTAGGTGTTCAGGGAGTTTATTGTCATATGTAGTTTCCCCAAGGACACGATCTGTTCTATCAAGGATAGGGTGACCAGTAGGCTGAGCACTCTTGAAGGGCTAGATTAAAGGTCCACCTTCTGAAGGCATGACCCCACTCTTTGTAGGATGGAAATGCCTGAAAATCCTCTCAGTCTATCCTAATATAGGCAACAAAATGTTATTTTATTGTGCTGATTACAACTGCAACCTTGAGTAAGATTAACCCTCTTACGCCGACTGGACGTATTTTACGTCGACATTTTTTGTCTCCCGTGTGCCGACTGGACGTATTTTACGTCGACTTACAAAAGTTTTTTTTTAAATTCGCGGAAAAATACTTATAGGCCTACCAGCCTAAAACTTTTGAATCACGCGCCTTGGGGGATGCTGGGAGTTCACGGATCAAGGTGTTGTTTTGTTTACAATCGTTACGCAGGCGCGCAAGCGCGAATTTCTTTCTTGCCACACTAAAAAGTATCTATGACACATCTCGGAAATTATTTCGTCACTTTGACATAATTTTTGTACCATTGTAAATTAGCCGTTACATGAAGTATTATAGTATATGAAAATGTGCGCATTTTTATGTAGAATACAACAATAAAATACTCATGATTGTAGCTTTTATCAGTTTTGAGATATTTTCATGTAAATAACGATAATTGCCAAAATTTCAACCTTCGGTCAACTTTGACTCTACCCGAAATGGTCGAAAACGCAATTGTAAGCTAAAACTCTTATATTCTAGTAATATTCAATCATTTTACCTTAATTTTGCAACTAATTGGAAGTCTCTATGCACAATATTTCGATTTTATGGTGAATTTATGAAAAAACTTTTTCCTTACGTCCGCGCGGTAACTCTTCCGAAAAAAATCATACATGCAATTGTGGTAATGTTTGCACCATTTTAAAATTACCCGTTATATAAAGTTTTATATATGGAAATGTGTGCAATTTCATGCACAATACAACTAAAAACAACCCATGGTTGTAGCTTTTATCAGTTTTGAGATATTTTCATATAAATAACGATAATTGCCAAAATTTCAACCTTCGGTCAACTTTGACTCTACCGAAATGGTCGAAAAACGCAATTGTAAGCTAAAACGCTTATATACTAGTAATATTCAAGCATTTACCTTCATTTTGCAACAAATTGGAAGTCTCTAGCACAATATTTCGATTTATGGTGAATTTATGAAAAAAATAACATTTTCTTTACGTCCGCGTGGTAACTTCCGAAAAAATCATATGTGCAATTGTGGTAATGTTTGCACCATTTTAAATTAGCCGTTACATAAAGTTTTATATATGAAAATGTGCGCAATTTCATGTAGAATACAAAAAAAATAATTGAAGGTTGTAGCTTTTCTCATTTTTGAAATATTTGCATATAAATCACGATAAATAGAAAAAAAACCACGTTCGGTCAACTTTGACTCTACTGAAATGGTCGAACAAAAACTAATTGTAAGCTAAAACTCTTACAGTCTAGTAATATTCAGTCATTTATCTTCATCTTGAAACAAATTCGAAGTCTCTAGCAAAATATTTAGATTTATGGTGAATTTTTAAAAAAATCTTTCCTTCCCTCCACGCGCGGATTCTCCGCCACAAATCTCCGAAATGCGTGCGTCCCATTCTCGGAATATTTGCTCCGTTTCATATTAGGCATTTCATAGTTTTATATATGAAAATGTGCGCAATTTCATGTAGAATAAAACAAAAAATATTTGAAGGTTGTAGCTTTTTCTTATTTCCAAAATAATTGCATATAAAAAATGACAATTTGTCGAAAATTGCATTTTTCCTAACTATACAAACCTGAGGTCCTTTAACAATAGGAAGGTAACTAGCGGCAGCTGGGACGGTCGTAAGCTTCGAACAGGGGAGAACGGTTAGTTAACTGCTTGTCCGATCGTGCCGCAGCGCGCGCCCGAGAGGTGAAAGATCACTTTTGCTTTAGGCCCATGCAAAAGTTTGCAGAGTGAGGGGTGGCATGATGGTGGGACTATATGTAAAGGACCTCAGGTTTGTATAGTTAGAAAAATGCAATTTTCGACAAATTGTCATTTGTTCCGATACGTAATACAACCCTCGGTCCTTTAACAATAGGAAGACTCACTTCTTGGTGGGAGGAATCTGAGTCTTTTTGGTGAACAGACTGGTGTTCGTCCCAACCCTGGAGTGCCTCCCTGGTCGTAAGAGCAAGGGAGGGTATCCAAACTCCTGTCCGATTGATCGGGGGTGTGCACCGCAGGATCAATGGTCAGACCTCTGGCCAAGTACTAAGAGAGAGGCAAGCGTATCTCTTCGTACCAGCAAGCAAGAACTTGTTCCTGTTTGCAAGAGACAATCATAAAATGATGGGTTTGTCTCAATTGGCATCCACTTCCTCCCCCTTGTTGGAGGAGTGTTGGATATTACTCCTATCCCTACTGAAAGGGATAGGATGGTGCTCTATTGAGTAGCTCACCTGCATCCTCGTCCGTTACCCAGCAGGGTGACGACCGTGTCCCTCTACCCAAAGGTAGAGGGAAGAAAAGATGGGAAGAGGAGCCAGTCACACTCTCATTCCTCATCCATTCTTACGGTCACACCAGGACTCGATGCTGTTCAGCCTGCGAGGGTCTGGGTTAACTACACAACGTGTTGAGCAACCACCACGGTTCCCAAGGAAAAAAGATCCAAGGAACTGTGGGTCAATATCCTGAAGGTAGAAGGAGGTGCATGCGGGTCCGGTTGGACCAGGCGCCTGCCTTCATTATCTGCGCCACGGAGAAGTTCTTGCGGAATGCGAGAGAATGATGAAGAGGCTCCACACTCATCCTGGGTGTCGAGTTTCTTCAGACAGCTCCGTCGCACCTTCACAGGACAAAGCAGCAGCCTTCGTATCGGAGGCGGTGAAGTCCCATTAGGGAGGGTATTGTGAAGGACTCGAACCAATCGTCAGTTACCGAAGGGTTCTGAGTCTTCGCTACGAAGATCGGTACGAAAAAAATCGAGCGTCACAAACTCCCCATCCCTTTGTGCTTGACTTCTCAAGAGAAGTCATGCAGTTACCAAAGACGAAAAGAAGGGAATAGTCCGTATGACCTATCCCTCTTCTCGACTTTGGTTATGTACAGTACTCATACTGACAAGCTATTAAGACGAAGTAATGATTGCTCTGAACAACCGAACTAAGTCCACAGCATAGTTCGTAACTGACTCGGGCGCTCTGACAGCTGCCGACTGACTGGTTCGGAATCAGTAGAGGCAAGTTGTCCCAAGCATCCGGGTAAGGTCACGTGACCTTCGCCCTTTAAAGAGTTTATGCTGAGAGACCAAACAAATAAAATATTTGTTAGTCACCGATGCCGGAGGCGGCGCGGCGATGATTCTCTTAATGCAATAAGCTCAAAACGGCGAAAGTCAATTGCCTTCAAAAGACCGAGGTCCCTGATGGCAAGAAAATCTCATAGACGTTGAATCTCAGCTTAAGGAGAAACAACACTATGTGACGTTGAAGACGAAGGTAGGCAATGATGCAACCTACGTCTTCCAGCTGAATCGAGAGAAGGAATCTCAAGATTCTAAACCTGTGCTTACAAATGACTGAAACGCTAACCGCCATTTCATTGCTGTTCGTTGTGCAATGAAAGCGGGGCGTTCTTCAGTAATGAAACACGGGGGAGAGCCGCTTGAAGAACTGCTTCTCATGGGCTGAACGTTTGGAAGTAGAGCTGGCAGGTGTGGGAGTAGGCGATGTCTTTCAATACATCTGCTAATCCGGGTGAACAATGAACAATTGTACACCTCCGAATACAAGATATTTTGAGGACAAACTCAGATTCCGCAAAATTCATTCGCATTATCGGATACGATGCAGCAAGAGACTATTACAGAATTCTGTTACCGTGCGGTAAACAGAAAGATGAGAGTCGAATAGATATCTCTGTTTAAAATTCTCGCAATACCGAAGACGAATATACTAGCGTTTCTCAGCAGTAGATGGTCATTCATGTATGCGAGAATCCCCGTTAATCAGAGACTTAAGTCCGTGATTGTTGGGCAGAGATACGGTTGTTATTCAATCAAAGCAGGTGAGAAGACATAAACAAACCGTCAATCTCAAAGCGGCAGCTGATACTGAAATGCCTCGGGCAATTCAATACGCAGTAGCTGTCGCTGACTCGTCATCCTGAGTTTGCCAAGTAATCCTTTCCACGAAGGAATGCGTTCGGCTAGAACCACCGAGCATAAAAAGATATGCTCGAGCAATTATATTTAAGCGAACGAAATTTCGGTAAATATAAAAGCTTAAATGGTGTTGTTGTGACAACACCATAATATATAAAATTGAAACTGGAAACTCCTGGGAGGTTGCAGGGCAACCCGGGTTGCAGTTCAATTAGAATACTTTTCGTCCTAAGTCGCAATCCGTAGAATAACCAGGATATTCGCCTACCCTCGGACCATTCACCTGCTTAGCAGAATCATGTCGCGAGGTTAATATACGTAGTATATTTGTAGGATTCTGAACAACTATCTCCATCCTAAATTCTTTCCTTCAAGAAAACAAAATAAGGATTGGAGATCGACCACCTTCGTTCTCTATTAAAGAGAGTGAAGGAGAAGTCTTCCTCGAAGGAAAGCTTCAATGGTGAACAGAATACTAAGACGATAGTTCCAGCCAAACTGGATATTCCCGTCCGTTCTTCTCTATTCCAGGTTGGTCGCCTACTGTAGATAGTCTTCTTTCAGCAGCAGTCTTCTTCCTAATGCTAGAAATTCCAGGAATTCGAGCATAGGCGAGGTTCCCGATTATCGTGTAACATATCGGGGATTCTCGTCTCGCTCACTTTGGACCGTGGTCTCGCCTAAGTGTTTGGAGATCGTAAGAAACTCTAACACTCTGAATGCGCTAGAAATTCCGTAGAATTCTAAGCAGTCTGCGAAACCCCCACCGAATTCGTCAAACGATATCGGCTGGTGGTCCTCTCGATTCCCGTAGAAATCGAGAATGGGGCAGGATCCCTCCTCAACGACCGCTTCACTCAGGTAGGACCCGAAGGTCCCCCCTGGTAGCGCAGTCCCCAACGTGGGATCCTACAGAGAAATCTCTGTAGGATCCTTCCCCTTTCCCTCGTAGCCGTAAGGAGAGAGGGAATGGGGGAGGAATTGGATACTCGCTCGCCTTCCCAGTGGAACTAGCAGTTTGGAGAAGAGTAGGAGCAGCCATCGCCTTGCGGCGATGGCCTCTCAGATCTGGGAAAACGTATCGTCAGGAGAAAACGTTTTCCCCGAGGAGGGTTACGAACTCTCACTGTAGGTAAGGGTCTGCCGCCACTGTGAACGTCGTCTGGGTGGGGCTGATCGACACCTGACAGGAGAGAGCCGATACCGTCCTCCGACTCATTCCAGTCCTCGTCGAGGTCCGAAACCTCTCAGGAGGACCGAAGGAGTATTTAAATACGGTGTCCGAAGACCACGTAGAAACGCCGCTGTCGCAGTAGAGGAGGTGGAAGTAGCTTGATCGACCGGCCAGAACTGAGAGAGCCTTCTTGTCCGGAGACGAGAGATCTGGTTCAAGACAGAATCGGCAAGCTCCGATCGCGGCATACCCACCGTCGGTTTGGGTTCCCTCTCGGGCCCCAAAACGACTCGAGCAGAGACATGGGCTCTGCTGGTGGGAGCGGCGATCCTTCCCCCCGGGTCGTTGTGCTGACGAATCAGTGCAATAACCTGGGTAAAGTTACTCTGAATCTCGGAAGTTACAGCGTCTTGAGGAGTAGGACCGTCCAGTCCCTCCAACAAGAGCAGCTCCCAGGACCCTCCTCCTTCAGAAGAAGGGAACCAGCAACAGATCCCTGACGGTTGCCTCCAATCACTTGCGCGTACGTCCTGGTTGTCCTAAGACCAAACCTGGCACGTGCGCGTCGTGACGGGATCGTAGCGGCGCATCTCTCACGATCACTCCCTCTATACCTCGCTCTCCTGGCTATGCCGAGGAAGTTGAAGGTATCGGAGAGACAGAACTGACGCTACCCCCCACCCCCCCTCTCCCCCTGACGGTCGCCTCCAATCACTTGCGCTACGTCCTGGTTGGTCCCTAAGACCATACGTGGCCACGTGCTTGGCGTCGTGACGGGGATCGTGAGCGGCGCACCTCTCACGATCACTCCTAGCTACCTCTCTCTTCCCGGTGTAGCCCGAGGAAGTTGAAGGTAGTGGAGAGACAGACCTGACGCTCCCCCCCCCCAACCCGCTCGCTGGCAGGACCAGCGTACGTGGGGGGCTGCAGCCGATCACCAACCCGCGGTGGGGATCGATCTGCAGGCCTGGCCTGCCGCTCACCTGTGGCGAGCGGCTCGACTGAGCACGTCGACCCCGGTCCCGTGCGTCAGACGAGCTGCTGCTGGTCACCGTATCCGCCCGGTCCCTGTGGGAGCGGCGGTCAGTGACCTGCAGAGCTCGCTTTCGCCGTGAGACCGGTGAGCGTCCTCGCGGCACGTCAAACCGCTGGTACCAGCCGAGGCTGGTACCGTCGGTCGAGGGGACCTGGGGGACCTCTTCCCAGCCTCAACCCGTGGCCGGTCAGAGACCGTCACGTCCATCCGAGGTACCGCTGGTCGCTGCGAGACGGCCGCTGGCCTGGCGAGAGTCACCTGAGCGCTCTCGACGTCTTCTGCTCCGTGCCTCGGTCATGACGCTGAGCGAACTCAGGCGTCTTAACTTTGGCTGCACGGTCACCCGAAGGAGATCGTACACTCGGAACTTCTCGCGGACGAGAAACCGAGCCGGTACCTGCTTAGCAGCAGAGCTGCCAAGACCAGGCGAGGGTGTACCCGCGGTAGCCAGCACACCCTTGGTCCCCGTCTTCTTCTTCTTCTCAGAAGGGGAGACGGGCCCCGTTCCCGAAGGAACAGGAGGACCAGCAGAAGAACCCCCCCCGTCACACGGAATGTGACGAGCCCTTCGAAGTTCCCGAAGGAGTCTTCTTAGGGGGTGGGAATAACAAAACCCGGTTACCAGCTGGTCGCTGCGAGACGCGGCCGCTGGCCTGGCGAGAGTCACCTGAGCGGTTCTCGCCAGCCTTCTGCTCCGTGCCGTGGTCCTTGGCGCCGAGCGAACTCTGGCGCCGAAACTTTGGCTGCACGGTCTCCCGAGGAGAGCGTACACTCGGGATCTCCCGCGAACGAGAGACCGAGCCGGAACCTGGCGTAGCGGCATCGCCGCTAGCACCAGGCGAGGAAGTACCAGAGCTAACCGATACTCCTCTGGTCCCCGCCCTCTATCTCTTCCTTACGGAAGGGGAGACGGGCCCCGCTCCCGAAGGAGACAGGAGGACCAGCAGAAGGACCCCCCGTCCCACCGAGGTGGGACGGGCCCTTAGAAGTTCCCGAAGGAGACTTCTTAGGGGGGGGAGGCAGCCTTCTTCTTCTTCGGCTTATGGGCCTTGAAGTCGAGGGGAAGAGGCAGCAACAGACGAAGACAAGATGACACCTTCCTCTTCTTCTTCGTCAGCTCACGCAGGACAGTCGTCAGGTCCTCCATCCAGGCCGGAGTCGGGCCTATTGCCGAAGCACAACAACGGCCTGACTGCACCTGTCCGGAAGGACCTGGGACTGGGGAAGACACACCATGGGCAGGACCAGCATGGACAGGCGCAGGAACCAGGAGCGACAGGAACAGCAACCAGCTCAGGAGCGGCAGGAACAGCGGCAGCGGTAAACACAGAAGGGACAGCCAAGCCATAGCGGGAACCACATCAGCGACAGGTACGGCAGGCCCAGCCATCGCCTCGTAAATAACATCGGCAGCCAGCGTGGTACTGGCGGCCGTCCAGGGGCGAGCTGCTGGAACAGCGGAAGTCTGGGGCAGGCAACACGAAGAAAACACAGGCGGCGGCGGCATACCCCTCCTCGGTACGGCGGCGACCGCCCTAGAAGCGGCAGACGGCGTCACCGACACAGCATGGGGGAGTGTAGACCAGCGGGGGGAAGCAGCATAAGCGGCCGTGAAGGTTGTAGTGGAGACCACTCCAAGGTCACCGCCCCAGACCTCGCTAGACTCTGCAGAGATCGTGGATGCTAGGCACGCCCTGCCTGCAGCCGCAGTGGTCCATACCTGTCCAAGGTCGTCTCCCACGGCTGTAGCACCTGCGGTAGCACAGACAGATTAGTAAGAGGGGTTCCCTCACGCACGGGGGGGGAGACATCCCGCCCCACCCCGAACGGAAGGAAGACCCAAAAACAAAATACGAGGAAGCTGAGCGGGGGGGCAGGAAAGAAGACGAAGAATCGGATACCAAGGGAGTCGCGGGAGAGCTTTCCGACGACTTCCTGGCAGACCTTCGCTTCCCCTACCCCCGCACGCAGTGAAAAGTAATATGAAAATGAAACAGAATACTGCACTTGCGATTCACTTCATAGAACTTAGAGGGAAAAATCAATTCCCGGTAAGAGCGGAAACTTGATCCATAATAATATGATGCTATCATAAATATATATGAAAATGAACAATACTGCACTTGCTATTTTCACTTTCACAGCAATAATCGTAAGGATTAATTCCCGGGTAAGAGCGGAAATTGATCCAAAATTAAATTTGATGCAATTAATAAATGAAAATGAAAAGAAACTGCATTGCGAATCCACTTTCATTGCATTCTATTCATACAAAATAAGAGGCTCTTGCCGAGCGCAATCAAGCTCTCGGCAACGAACGCACAGGGCAAAAATATAATGAAAAGAGTACTTACATCTTTCATACACATTTCGCGCCAAAATACATGACTCGGCGCGAGTTAACGCCCTCGGCACCGAGACATAATTCAAGGGTTCAATTCATGAAAAGAGCGGAAATCGCCGTCTCTACGGCGATAGCTCCATGTTGATTCATAATTTAAGTAATGAAAATGGAAAACAGTGTACTTACAGTTTCATTTTCAAGTCAAACCAAACCATTATAGAAAACACAATATAAACAAAGCATACGACGATGAAGCGGGCAGAGAGCGATGACGAACACGTCCTTCACACCCGCGGCCGAAAGCAAAAGTGATTCTTCACCTCTCGGGCGCGCGGGCGCGCGCACGATCGGACAAGCAGTTAACTACCGTTCTCCCTTGTTCGAGCTTACGACCGTCCCAGCTGCCGCTAGTTACCTTCCTATTGTTTAAAGGACCGAGGGTTTTGTATTACGTATCGGAACAAAATATATATATATAAAAATTCAACATTCGGTCAACTTTAACTCGTCAGATATGGTCGAAAACTGCAATTGTAAGCTAATACTCTTACAGTATAGTAATATTTAATCATTTGTCTTCATTTTGAAAGAATTGGAAGTCTCTAGAACAATATTTAGATTTATGGTGAATTTTTGAAAAAAATATTTGTTTACGTCCGCGCGTTACGAATTCATGCATTATTTTGTGATAATATTTTCTCTGTGTTGCTTTTATCGTTTTACAATGTGTTATATACCAAAATGATCGCAATTTAGTGTACATTACAAAAAAAAAAAAAAGTACTTGTGTTACCTTTAAACCGTTTTGCGCACAGTGCAATTTGAATACAATTATATATGAAATTTTGTTTTTGCGCTATCATATATCGCATTATTTTATATATGATAATGATAATTTTTTTCATTTCTGATGGTTTCATACTAAACTTCAGCAAATGACAAAAAAGGAGCCAAAAAATAACTCTTAATCTTGAAAACTAAGCGCGCTGTGATTTTTTTTGAAAAAAAAAAAATATTTTTTGCGCTTCCGCGCTCACTCTGAAACACCTCCGGCATACGGGAGACAATTTTTTTTTTACCGCTTTGGTGTAAGAGGGCTAATAAATGTTACATATATACACTAACATTGTTCAAATGAGTGCTGGGAAGGCTGGGAAAGATGTTAGATCCTTTGTGGTTACGAACGGCACCTCAGTCGGTTGACACCATATTGGATCTAAAAACTACCTTGAAAACATATTTTTAGTTTGTATGGCACTTTCATATATCACATTATGTTGATGAAACTTCAATCTTTTGAATGGTATGCTTAAAGATGTAATTGTATTCTTGTTTCACCAAATAAATATCATGTGAATAAGGCTGATCCACGCGATGACGATGGATCCACTGCAGTGTTTCTCCCTAATAGAAGTATGCAAAAATAATGCAAAAATACATAGGGTAAACAACCGCAGACGATTATATCATCATCGCGCTGGCCAGGCCTTCTTCACTCAATATTTAATTGGTGAAACAAGAATACAATTACAACTTTAAGCATACCATTCAAAAGATTGAAGTTTCGTCAACATAATGTGATATATGAAAGCCCCATACGAACTAAAATAAGCATGTGAGCTCTTCGTAAAATATGTTTTCAAGGCAGTTTTGAAATCCAATATGGCGGCAATCGTGTGGCTGGCCATTCTAACCACAGACAATCCACCATCTTTCCAAGCCTTCCCAGCACTCATTTGAACAATGTTAGCGTATATATGCAGCGTTTACTTATCTTACTCAAGGTTGCAGTTGTAATCAGCACAATAAAACAACATTTGGTAATTCTTCAGAAGCAGTCCGCACTGGATATTAAAATAAATAATCACCTACATGGAAAGAGCATGTGAAAAGCAATATAAAAAGCATAGTCATTATATGAGAGATGGAACGGGGTGGAATTAAATGAGCTTGATAAGTTTTTACCTCGAATTTTTCCTAAGTCGGGAGAGGTGTTTCCTCTACGGTAATGTTTACTTTTAATGAGCCCTCTAACTTATTTTCTTACGCAAAACAACCAGAAAGGAGTGCTTTGCAGCAATAATAATAATTGGGAGCACCTACTGATTCGCGGCCCACTCGACGCCGACCGAAATCGGCGGAAGAACACCAAAGCCAATATGGCGGCGATACCAAAACAACAACAAACAAAGTAAGGAGTGACTACATATCGGCGACCATCGATTTATGTGTGCTGTCAGTAAGGCCGTAGCGGAACGGCGCTTCGCGCCTTATCCGCAAATTTAAAGATTCTTGGCAAGCACGGCATGTACGGCAAGAGGTAATGTTGCGCTGCGCGCGCTACCCACAGGGTTTACAGTAAGGCTACTTACCGTGGCAGATTAGATTTGGGTGTCGCATCGCTTACGCCGACGTCCTTTCGTCACTACAGAGCGATCACACCCAAAGGCGTTCCTGTTGTAGTCGATCCGACAAATAGCTCCACAACACTCGCAGTTTTTTTGGCTGAAGATTTAAATTATGTCTCTGAACATATTCAATCACAACTTCTTTACCACCACCACTAGACAAATAACGATAAAATTCACCGTAACCCACATTGCACTGCAAACAATCGGTAGGAAATCGAAGGTCTCTGTCAAAATTAATGGCAGAAGGGCCAGCCACTACCTCTGCCATGCTACAGGAAGACAAAATGCTAGTTTTTTGCTTCATTTTTTCGAGTATTCAGTCAAACAAGGATACCAGTGGACACTGGACAGCTAACTTTATTACTCCGCTGAAATGCTAGTGAAACTTAGTTTTCGACTAAAGTCGTTCGTAATTGGTTATGAAACCCATGACGTCATAACGATGTCACACCTCTCAGCCAATAATGAGTAACTGGAACTGCTTTTGTTTCCTCCGTAAGAAAGTAGTTAGAGGGCTCATTAAAGTAAACATTACCGTAGAGGAAACACCTCTCCCGACTTAGGAAAAATTCGAGGTAAAAACTTATCAAGCTCATTTAATTCCACCCCGTTCAATCTCTCATATAATGACTATACTTTTTATATTGCTTTTCACATGCTCTTTCCATGTAGGTGATTATTTATTTTAATATCCAGTGCGGATTGCTTCTGAAGAATTACCCAACATTTTGTTGCCTATATTAGTGAAAGTATGAAACTTTTTATTCCCAGGCTCATGGTTTGAACTGAATTCATTTTTACCTTGTAATCGGTGGTTTTATCCTTACTGCCATCACAACTGAAACTCCACAGTGCTTATTTGATTGTAATTATACACATTTTGGTCTTAATTTACTCAAAATTGCACTTGAACCACGTTGCTGTTCCTGGTTCCTAAGCACTCACTCCGCAAACACAGTTACGAGCAGCAGACAACTACACTGTTTATGTGGTGCAAAGCTTTATTCCCTTAATTGTTTACTTTACTCATTATTTACTTTAACTTTACTTCAAAATTTTTATTTAATTCATGTCTATTATCCCTTTTTTGCAACCAAATTAACCCTGAAAAATTACAAATATTTCTGATGTATACTTATGAGCAGACGACGCGACGAAAAATGACTGATCGTTGCCAATCTAGTGGAGCTTCCCACATACGCCGATGCATTAACAAACTGTTTCCATGAATTCTAGTTGTCATACTAATGCAGTAATGATAAAATTGCTCTAATATGCATATATACTACAAATAGATACCCTAATTTCACTTATTTCCCCAGTTTTGTGTAAGTCTTGTACCCAGTTTGGAGGGTAAACACATACCAATTGACAACACCGATAAACAATTGAAGAGCGCAAAATGCCGCAAAGAATGCCATAGTCCCCTTAGATAAGTAGTACTGGTTAGAGGTCGGGTTTACGATTTTTGTGATGAAAGTGCCCCAGCATCTATGGGTACAAGTGGTGTGGATTTAGCACAGGAAATGGGAAGTTTGTTGACACAAGCGACTCTGCAAACATTAAAATGGCATCAATCTTCTAAACATTTTGCGACGGCCTAGACTATGGCAGTTGCGGTTTTCTAAGCAGTTTTACCTACTGAACAAGAATTTTAAGTAATATTTATTTGGACGACTGTAATTAACCCCCCAGGGGCCAGTACTAAACACAGCGAATTACATTGGATGCCCCAATCCCTAGTGGATGTCGTATCCGTGGACACATTCCTTGCAGTCCATGCAGACTGCTTCTGTATAAATATCCCCTTATTGATTCGTGAGTAAAAATTTCAAAAGCGTTCTGGGGTAGTGTGCACTGTATTGGCCACACTTTTCATTACCCTCTGTTTAAATTGTAAAATATGGCCTTAATTTCTAACTTTGGAGAAAATACTTGCTTCGAAAGGAGAGTAGAGGTCTTGAGCTCCTGCTATCACCACCAACAACTCATGACTGATGACCATCTCCGGTGTCAGGACGTGTTAAAGTGCTTTTTCGGAGGGTGGCCAAAACCGAGGTAGTCGGTGAGTTGGCCAGTACACTCGGTTGTTTACCCTAGCTAGCCTGTGACTTAGCCCATGCAGTTTGATAAACTTATGATAGATTAACTTCTCGATATCTGGCAAGAAATGAAGGTAAACTAAGCCAGCCTGGATTACTAACATGATTTTCCGCAACGTACAGAAACGTATCCCAGTAGGTACCTAGGCTAGGTATACCCAAAAATGACCCTACTTCACAAATGATCACCAGTCAAAGTAGGCTAGCCTACTTTGCCAAAATGGGATGGCTTACCTAGCTAAGGAGTAAAATTATATACGTATACAGTAACGGGCATAAATCATATGAGAATTGCGTACTTGGAGAGGTAGGTAGCCCTGATATAGGCTAGGCTATTGGCTAGCCTTGCGTAGCGTAAAACGCATCAGGCTTAGAAACAGTTAGGCTACTTTACTAATAAATACGCCCTCGAAGACCGTGACAAGTTCTGGGAGGGTTAACAATTGCCATGATTATCACTAAGTCATATCTTACCAAGGTTAGCGATGGTTACCTAGGTTAATAAGCCAAGTCACAAAACGTAAACAAAGACCAGAAGACGTCAGTCTTTTGAATGACTGAACTATATTGCACAATGTTTCGAAACTTCTCCAAGTCTTGTTTTGGTAGTGTTTCTCACTTTCTCAGTCTCCCGAAGGCGTCAAAACTCTATGGCTAATCGGAGGATGACGTAATTTTAATGCAGGAGTTTATCTTCTTTCTTTTCCCTTTTTGCAATTCAATTGCTGGTCTTAATAAATTAAAACATAGGACTTGGAAGTGTTAATCCAGTAATAAAAGATCTCTGACGGAAAAAGACTGGAATCAATCGATGTCGTACTATAAAGTCTTTTTTTAAACTACGGACGTCAGGCGACAGTCTCTATCTAAATCATGAAATAAGATTCCACTGTTTATTATGATTAGGCGATTAGGCTCGTGGCTAAAAAAAATAATCTGGTTAATGCTTTGAAGAAGGATGTGCTAACTTAAAGGCGACTTTTTTTAGGTAAAAATATACAGATTTCGAATAGGAACACTGGGTGTTCATCCTCGTTTTAAAGGCCATGATCACAATCAGTTGAAGAGAGTGATTTATAACAGGAGTGTTTTTATAGGGGCAAGAATGCATGAATTGATAATGATTATGCAAATTCGCAATGAACTGCACCCAGTTTTGGAACACCGTGATCGTAGTACCCAAGGAGGTTAGTACCGTAGTATGCCGGAACAATTTTCTTATGACTTATTCCAAAGAATCAAGTAAAACATTTCCTCTGAGGTTAGTGCCATTATTTATATCCTGAAAATGTGCATTGGCATACAGAAATTTCATTTTTGCTTAGCTATGTAATAAATCGTAAATTTTTAGTAAGTTAAAACATATGGACCACTAATTCATCTCACGATTCACTTCAGATAATCGCCAAGACGCAGTGCCATGTCATCAGATAAAATGGCATCTTTGGATATTATACTTATTATTTAGGGATGTTATCGCTGAAAATATTGGCACTGACTCAACTGATGAATTTTTTAAAGTGTTTAACCTGACCAGTAACTAATAGACTTCTGTTGATTTACTATTCCTATTATACTGAAATTCTTTAGGCAAATTTCGTAAATAATGCTGTCCACAATGACAATGAGTATATTTAGTATTACTGTATTTATTAGTGCACATGGGTTCTGGTAATTGTATTTATTTCTGTTTTACAGAAAAACCACCCATTAATAACCACAGACTGAGCCTGTAGTCCTTGGTTCCATTTTCATATCTTGTTTGTTTTTCAGTTTTATAGATACGCCTCTTTTTCAATACTGCAGTACTGTCTAGTAGAATTCGTGTAATTCAGGTTGATATACCAATTATATGTCGTCCTCTTTATAGCTGAAATGTAACAAAGCCAGTTGTCTGTGATTGAGAGGGAACCCTTAGAAAATATGGTTGGGAAAAGGGAAAACTGAATTAGTGGAAAAGAGTGGGCAGGCCCACTTGTGCTTTTTATTACTACTTGGATTTTTTATCTTTTGTAACTTGTTCTTCGTTCTCCTCTTTATATATCGTCTTGTTTTTCTCGTTGTTATTATCTGATTGGTTGAAACCAGTGATATATATGTATTTTCTCATGGCCCGAAGAGTTCTTATAACAGGTAGGTAATCAATTTAACTCATTATAGATCTTGGCAGTTCAGACGAAGCTACGTACAAATCTGCACGTTGACTTTATGTTGCAGTCTAAGCAAATAAGGCCTTTACTTGCAAACAGCAATATCAAGCATATATTTAAATGAGATGGAAAGACAACAGGCTTATTATATTTCGGACTTCTAGGCTGACGTATTGAAATTAATATCGTAAGTTTTGGTTAATAAGACTTCAGATCATTCGTGACGATGTAAGGTACAGTACTTTCTGAAAACTTATCCTAATTATGAAGGCCACATTTCCAAGTACCTAGTACAGCATAGCTAGGAGTCTCTCAGTGGGTGGGCACCTAGGGGGCACAACTGAATATGGGGGTGGGGGGGTCAGTAGGCCTTGGAAGAATAATAAGATTATTCCTCCAAGCACTAGGCGAGCGGAGCGAGCCTTTACAGCTGAGGGGTTAGGGGCTGCTATAAGCCCCCCAAGAAAATTTTGAATTGTGACCAATTTCAGAGGCATTCTGAAGCCATTTGGGAAGGGTATTAGGGCATGTTCTGAGACCAGCGGTGGATATTCAGACATTACACAGATATCTCTGGTTCTCTTATATTGTATCAAGTAAAAAGAGATGTACAGAAATCAGGTACATTATAATTTTACGTAATTGCAGAATATGAATTACAGATATGAAACTGAAAAACATAAAGTGAGCTATACAAAACACATTAATTCCTGAGCGTATAGAAATTGTAAAACATAAGCAAGAACAAAAAAATAGACTTTAATTAAATAATATATATATATATATATATATATATATATATATATATATATATATATATATATATATATATATATATATATATATATAATATATATATATATATATATTTATTTATTTATTATTATATTGAAAGAAAATAACAAAATTTAAAAGAAATTGCTTGCTATACTACATTATACGTGATGAAGCAGCAGACTACTGCGACATGACTTATTTTAACAATATTCTCCTGTTCCTGTGATTTTATGCAAACCTATCTACAAATTCCTCTAGATCTAGTCTTTTAACTCGCATACTTTCAATTGATAACACAGCAAGATTACTTAATCTGTCATTGGCCATTGCATTTCTGAGAGTAGTCGTAATTAATTTCAGAGCAGAGAAGCTTCTCTCTCTCTCTCTCTGCTGAAGCTGACGACACAGGTAACATTTCAGAAATTTTGGCTAGTCTGCAGAGTTCAGGAAATGTCTCCTCATATGGATTAAGAATTTTTAGTTAGTCTAATAATGATTTAGGCCTTTAAGTGTCACTTACGTCCTTGTAGCGTCTTTCTAACATGCGTTTTGCAGAGTACAGGTCATGTTGAGATCTTCAGTGTTAGCATTATAGGCATGAATAAGTCCACACATTTTCCCGGAAGATACGAATTCCTTACTTTGTGGGTTAAGTGACTGTAATGCTTTCATAAGTGTGCAGGTTTCATTACTGAGCCGCCTTTTCATTTCTGACAACATGGTCTATAATAGGGTAAAAAAAGTGAATTCGTGCTGAATCCTTAACACTGAGGTCAAACGCTGTGATTCCTGACTGTTTTCCAATAGAATCAACAACAATAAACTCCTGCAATTTCGTAAAAATTCTACGTTTCCTTGATGGTCTACACTGAAGTATCAAAACCATGAGCTGTTGAACTCTTCTCCACCTCACCCCACAAAGGATCAAAAGAAGATGGATCTGAACGCATCTCTTCAAGCTGAACTGTTACAGTTTCAATAAATTCTACAGCTTTTACCAAGCCAAGGTCAGCTGACTGTAGCAAATTTGATAATTGATTTATCTTACCAAGAATATGTCATGATAACTAACTCATAACAAAATTAGCATTTATTTGGCATATAAGTCCTCTTACATCAATAGCCCTATCTGCATTGAAGTCATCTGCTAAATCTTGCAAAACACGTAGTACCACAGCAGACAACCTATCTCTGATTACTTTGCCAACATCATACCTGCAAGCCCATCGGGTATCTGAAAGTCGCTTTAGCTCTCTTGTTTGCTCATTGGGATACAGTTCCTTTTGTACATCTGTCCACTTTGCATGGGCATAAGAACCACTAATGAATACATACAGTTTTTCCAACAATGAGAAAAATTGTGAAGCGTCAGGTAAAGATTTGATGAAATCGACAAGAACTAGATTTAGACGATGGGCACGACAGTGTACATAGAAAGCAAATGGTGACTATTGTTTAATGCGTGCTGCAACTCCTTTGTGTCTGCCACTCATAACTGAGGCACCATCATAACCTCGACCAACTAAATTGGCCTTGAAATCAATTTCATGTCTTTTTAGAACATTACGTATTTCGTGAGTTAGTGCATTTGCATCAAGTTGAGAAGCAGCTTTAAAGTCTAAAAAACTCTCATAGAGGTTTTCTTTGTAATAGAACCTGATAATGAGGGATAATTGCTCAGTTTTAGATACATCCTTAGTTTCATCAACTATTATAGAGAAAAATTTGGCTCCCTTCACTTCATTTACAATTTCTGACCTAATCATCTCAGCTAAGATACAAATTATTTCATTTTGTATCCCTGGGCATGTGTACTTGGCATTTTTTGGTCCACCGTCTAACCGATCTTTTACAATTAGATCATGACTGGCATCTAATTTTAAAATTTGCCGGACATTGCCTAGGTCGTCGTCTCTTCTTTTCTATGCACCCTCTGAGCCAGTTTCTGTGTACAAGTCACCAAACATACTTGCCCTAATGACTTCATGAAGTGATGATTTTCTTTAATTTTCTTCTTAGTGGGCCCGTGGCCAGTTGGTGGGCACCTGGTTGGGCACAGGATTCTCGTGGCTGGCGAGTGCCTATATAAATTTGTTGTAAGTTTGTTACTCAGTGCAAGAGAAACCTTAGAAGATTGCAAAAAAAAAAAAAGCTTACAGTATCAAAAATGACAATGATTAGGGTGGATTTGAGTTACGTCACTAGTCACGAAGTTAGGTAGGTATCGTTTCCATTTAAATAGATGTTTAAAAGATGTAAAATGATCACCATCACTCAGAAATTAAGATTTAAAAATGAATCTTTTTCTCGTTAGCGTAGGAGGAGCTGGCCAAATCTTTTTACCATCAATTAGGTGGATTTTCTATTCATGCGTCAGTTCAGCAATCGACACTGCAACGTCACCGGCCGGGAAACGAAAGGCGTCATTTCTCTGGGGGGCTGGGACGCGCCACACGATTTCTTCCTCGTTCTAAAATCGACGGTCGGTAGATGTAGGTAGTGCTCCCATCATATAGTAGCGAATAAACTGATTTTACATCAGTCGGGTAAAATAAAATGATGGGTTAAATATCTTTTTTTTTTCAACAGATGAGAGAGAGAGAGAGAGAGAGAGAGAGAGAGAGAGAGAGAGAGAGAGAGAGAGAGAGGTGGTAGTAGAAAAAAGGGGAAAAAAAAACCCTTGATTGAGAATCCAGAAGTAACAGTGGTAAATTGTTCAAAAAATATGAACCTAATAAAAAAGGTGGAGTCATTATGTTGTGTCAAGGACCACCTCAGTCTAATAGAGTGTAAAATTACAACCAAGCAAGAAGTAACTGGCATCAATATAAGCAGTCTAGGGAAGAAGCAAACTCTAATACTAGTGTACAGACCCCACCAACCACAAATGTCCGAGGAGCTGTATGCGCTTCTAGGACAAGAAATAAGCAACAGACTCTGCATAATAATGGGAGATTTCAATGCAGCAGTACTCTGGGACACTATGAACTCCACATCAAACTTAGAAGGAAAGATACTTCTAGAATTTGTCAAAAATGAATTCCTCCACCAATGGGTTGACAAACCTACCAGAGGAAACAACATACTAGACATTGTCCTATCAACAGAAGATAACCTTGTGTCTGACCTTTCAGTAGGTGCAAATCTAGGCAAAAACGACCATAAAATTGTTACATTTCACATTTTATTCAACAATAAAGAAGAGATGAAGATACTAAAGAGATTAAACTACCGTCGAGGAGACCTAAGTAAACTAAAGGAGAGTGTTAAAAATCTAGAGTATGACCAAAACTCAGACAGACAATTACTGGAAAGCCTTTCTAGGAGAACACATAGAAAAATGCTCCAGATATATTTAATTGAAACAAATGGCAACCCTCAGACTAAGTGGTTCAGCAGAAAAATTAAAAATAAAATAAGAGAAAGAGACATTGCACAAATCAATGAATACACATGCAACACCAGAAAAAGCAAGCAGTCATAAAGAACTCTGTAGAATGGTGGATAAATTAGCAAGAAATGCAAAGATGAATGAGGATAAGAGAGTTGCATTAGTTTGTAAGGAAAACCCAAAAGAATGTTTTGCTCATGTTGATACTAGGAAGTCAATAAAAAATAGCATAGGTCTCCTAAGAGACAATGGAGGAAGCCTAGTGAACTCAGACTTGGAAAAAGCAGAATTAATGAATAAGTTTTTTACTAGTGTTTTCACAATTGAAGACACTACCTCAATCACTGAACCAGCTATTAAATATGAAAGGGCAGAACGAGCCACTTGACAAAATAATATTTACGGAAGAAGACGTTAAAAACAAAATAGAAAAACTAAAGTTCAAATCTCCTGGTCCGGATGGGATTCATCAAAGAGAAATTAAAGAGTTAAAATAGGAGATAGTTCCTCGCTTATATAAACTACAGAAAAACGGCAGAGCAATGAAAGGCACCTAAAGGTTTGAAACTAGGTAATGTGCCCCAAGATTACAAAAAGATCCAAGAGAAGAGCCAGGAAATGGTAGACTAAGATTTTTGAGTCCATAATTGCTGATCAAATTGTGGATCACATTGATAGAAACAACCTGTAGTTAAAAAGTCAGCATGGCTTCAGAAAAAACAGATCCTGCCTACCAAACCTCTTGGAGTTTTTCCATAACATGCTTGGTATATACGACAATAGTAGAGCAATAGATATTGTGACGAAGTGCCAAGTATCTGGTTACTACTTGCCAATCATAAAATAGTTACCTCACAGCAGCCAGACACTTGAAACTTCATCACAGATAAAATACGACTGAAGATTTTAAAGCCAATAGTGATCCCTTAAAGACTTGATAATATTGCATGAACTCAGACTAAGTTCATTAAAATAGGTGTGAGGTAATCTCATATATGTAATTAGATTAATTAAATGGCATCACACCATCAACAACTTTAAAAGTCTAAGTATTTTCCTGGTTCTAACACATTTCAACAAAGCTAAAGGAAAACAGCTCAATTACCACTTTATATTTCTACCTAAACAAAATTAAATATACTGGTGAAAGCAAGGAAACACTCATAAAAATTTCAAGTAAAAAAATAATCATTATTAAATTCAAGATTTATAAGTGAAATTCACAATCTCAGGGAAATTTACTATTATTTGAAAACAACACAGAGTTTGATTAATTCTTGAATTAATTATTAAGTAAAATTAAATCAAAATTAATTTATCACAAAGGTCAAGAAAATAAATAACCCAAAAATTAAATTAATTTGAAACTATCAAGCAAAAAATAGAATTTTAAAATTAATTCACAAGTGCTAAATAACAATAAAACTTGAAAAGAATTCAAAGTATATGCAAAGTAATTCACAAGTGTTAAACTCAATTAAATTTGTAATGATTAATTAATGAAAACACTTAATGTAATCAAATTGTGAATGTGAATGTAAATACAGAAAAATATAGAAAATACCAAAATTGCAAAAACACTAAGAAAGCATTAATCACAGAATATATATACAAAAAACACACTTTTATAAGAAAAATCACCAACATCAAAATGTGAAAATATGGCAAAAATTTCCATTGGAATAACCTAATTACTTTCATATTTCAAGTACTTTTTATGTTCAAGTTTAGTGCACTGAACTTATTAAAAAATTCTTGCCTTGGTATAACTATTTTAGAAGGCCTTTTTCGAAATCACCAATAAGCACTTACACACGAGGCGTCTGTTGCACACTTTTGCAACGTCCGTTCAGACTCCACAAATAAACACTCGGCAATATTAAATAAATCTAAGAAATATCATATCTAAAATTTACGAGTGACCAACCACTAAGTATAAAATCTTTACGAAATTGTGAAATCAAAATCCTCTCATACGAGAGAGAGAGAGAGAGAGAGAGAGAGAGAGAGAGAGGAGAGAGAGATTATTTCCTTACAACGTGGTTTCAAATCTGAGAATAACAAAATCTCTCTTGTATGGTAACTAAGAGTAGACCAAAACGTTTTGGGGCCAGGTCTCTTTGCGAAATCATTATAATTCTCTTTGAAAACAATAAATAGAGAGAAATTGGGATTACAGCTATAAATAATATTTATTATTACACGATTTAAAACAACAAAGTCCTTTAAAATAAAAGATATGATTATTTAAACTGAAAGCAAAGACTAAGTGACGTCACTTCCCATAGATACGTATTCTTATGTAGAATGTTCTAGAACGATCTTACGAAAGATGATGCAATATTAAAGAAAAATGGTGAAATTTTCACCTGGTTTCTCAACAAAGACGTATGAGTCCGAAACAGACACGAGCAAGTAAGATTGACATGATTCCAAAACAAAACGTAGACCTCGAGGTCTTCTTATCTCGAGCGATGAAAAAAATTCCCTGCTTCGAACGGACAATGCTAATTTCTCTTTCTTTTTACATTCTACATTATTCTTAACTTCAAATTATATTTTTGTGAATTCTGAACACACATTATTAGAACATATTAACTCTAAGAAAAAATAATACTGAATCTGAAAATATTGCAAACACTCTTACAACATTTCATAGTACCGAGAGGAAGATATGCATTGCGGAAGCAATAGCGTATAAGAATATACTCTACATAGATTTCTAAAAGGCCTTTAACAAAGTTCCACACAAGAAACTAATGACTAAAGTTAGAGATTTAAGAATTTTAGGAGAAACAGCAGACTGGATCGAAGACTGGCTAACTAATAGAAAACAGAGAGTCGTATAAACGTTCAAGAATAATAATGGGCAGATGTGACAAGCGGAGTTCCTCAGGGTTCTATCCTTGTCCCGCTCTTGTTTTTTATTTATATTAATGACACTGATGTACGGTTAACTAGCAGGATAGCCAAATTTGCAGACGACACCAAACTAGATGTAAATGCAGCAGACCCAGAGACAGTAGAAAGTTTAAGAAATGATCTTAAGAAAATATCAGAGCGGTAAAAAAGATAGCAAACGCCTTTTAACTTGGATAAGTGTAAGTGTTACAAATAGGAACAAACAACCCCCATGCCAACTGCATGCTGCTTGGGAATGACATAAATAGTGTAGAACAAGAAGAGGACCTTGTAGTCATAATGTTATTACCAAGGACTTAAAATCCGCAAAACAATGCATGAAAGCTGAAAAGAAGGCACAGAAACTAGTGGGATGCATAAGAGGCAGTTAAATACAGAAACAAGGAAACAGTATTGCAGCTCTATACATCAGTAGTTAGACCTCCCCTTGAATATGCAGTATAGTTTTGGTCATCAACACTAAGATAGGACACACATAGATTAAAAGGGGTACAAGCAAGGGCCATTAAGTTAATTCCATCCATCAGGCAAATAGGTTACCAAAGACAACTAGAGAGCCCGAACATGAAAGGCTTAGACACGACGATTGTGAGGACAACTGATAGAAGCATTCAAAATACTGAAAAGCATAACAAAAGTAGACTGTATCCTACTTACGTTAAACGAAAACCAGACAAGAAATAATGATTGGAAATCAGAACTGAAGAGATACAACACATTTCATTGTGGGAACTTCTTTACATACAAGATATATGACACACGGAATAAACTGCCACTGCCACCAGTTGTAAACAGCAACAGTGTATAAGAGTTTAAAATAAAGCTAGACAAAATCACTAGGACACTGTGAATGAACGGTAAAACCTGCTCCTAGAGATAAGTGAGCTCACGATGTCTCCTCGGATGGACTAATAAGTCTTTGAGACATCCTAATCCTTGTAACTCTCTCTCGCTCTCACTCTCTTTAGGCCTTTCTGCTTGTGCCGTTTCAAGCCAGAAATGAACTACTGGAGTCCAAATTGGTTGCCAGTTTCAAACTGGCGAGTTTCCCCCCCCCCCCCCCCCCCTCCCCCCCCCCCCCCCCCCCGCCTCTCTCTCTCTCTCCCTCTTCCGCTGTGTGGTTTAAGCCAGCAGAAATGAGTTGCCAGAGTCAAAATTGGTTACCAACTTCGAAATTTGTGATTCCCCCCCCCCCTCTCTCTCTCTCTTCTCTCTCTCTTTCTGCTGTGTGTTTTAAGCCAGAAATGAGTTGCCTTAGTCAAAATTGGTTACCAGTTTCGAAATTAGCGATTTTACTTCTCTCTCTCTTTCTCTCTGCTTGGTGTGGTTTCAAGCCTAAAATTAGTTTGCCAGAATGAAAATTGGGTTGTCAGTTTTGAAATTGGTGATATTTCCTCTCTCTCTCTCTCTCTCTCTCTCTCTCTCTCTCGTATAGATAAGAGGAGTTCTGTTCTTTTTAATAAATGCTCCATATATGTTTATATATATATATATATATATATATATATATATAATATATATATATATATATATATATATATATATATGTGTGTGTGTGTGTGTGTGTGTGTGGGTGTGTTTGAGGATATACGTATAATCAGTTGAGTGAACTGTTGTAATTCCATGGCTTTTGGGAGGTGAGAATGTAGTCGAGGAATTTCCGATTTTTATTCATCAAATATGATCATGTTACGCCCTTATTTCTTCAGTTGAAAGTATGGACCGTGGGTGACAGTAAGCTAATCCTCCCATTAAACAATTTTGCTGTACATAATCCAGCTGAGTTCATGTTTTATACATTTAATTGAAGTCAACCCATTACCATAATATTGCCTTGTAAGAACGGGCATACTAAGATTTATGCAATAATAAGATCATTTAAATTATTTGAAACACACTCAAGAAAATTATTAGAAAAGATAATACCAAATGATGTGCATAAAAAAATAAAAAATTTTCGTGAGTGGAAGGCGCATAGTGTCCTCCAAGCTTCTACACGAAGGACGGAAGTAGGTCTCCTTGGATAACCAGGGTCCCTGAGCTACACAATTAAGCCGCATAGATGCCAACTTTTCATATCAGGCTGTTGGGCTTCTATGGAAAGCCGAGCTCTGACAGTACCAGGGACCTAAGAATTCCTCCGGAACCCCCGAGGATAGCCCCATTTAATCAAAACGATTTAATTTAATTTTTGTTAAAAGAAACGCAAGACAATTCTTGCTTTCTATTACTCCTTCAAGACACGGAAACCATCTTTGACCCTGGAAACTGATAGTTGGCGTAAGGATGGATTCAGTGTCTTTTTCCAAAACTCAATCAAATTAATTTGACTAATAGAGGCTATCATTCGGGGATTCCGAAGGGATTCTTTGGTCCCTGGTGTAGTCGGGAACCCTCTGGTTCATTCTAGAGAGGCACAAAGGTCTTGTTTTATAAAATGGACTTCTTTGCAGGCTTACCTTTGGTTAGACGCTTAGAGCGTATTCCAGCTCATCTCGATTTTAGTCTTGCCACCGTTTATGGAAGCAAAATCAATCCTTGTTGTCCTATTCAGGCAATCTCTGTCTGGATCTACGCGGACAATATTTCTCGAAACAGGAGCAACTACAGAACAGCATCACAAAATTCCTGTCTTCATACTCTTTGATCGCTGAGCTTAGCTCATCTAGTGAGCTGAATTTCACAGATAGTTCCGCATTCGTCGTCGTCTGTATTTTGAATCTGAAGAGGTTAACATAGACACATTTACAGGGCGCATGCGCTGTACGTATCAGACTTCGCAGGCACATTATATGGCCATTTATTCGTAGTATTCATACTATATATATATATATATATATATATATATATATATATATATATATATATATATATATATATATATATATATATATATACGTATATATGTGTGTGTGTTTATGTAGTATGTTTGTATGTGTGCGTGTCAATTGAATAACCTATTCTGCAGGAGTCTAATTTATATTATTGTATTTTCTTGCAGACAAATTGGAACGTAATCGTTTATAGGATCAAAAAGTATAGTTTTAGAAAAGTTAGTAATCTTATTAATAAAAACTAGACAGGCTTTCATATCTTGTGTTATTTCTCAGTTATACCTGTTTCAAGGTTTCAGTGAGTATGCTTAAATACGAGTATGCAAATTTCTTGGGGCGTCTCTTCCACGGAATAATGTATGGTAGATACGAAACGAAACCTAGACATTGGAAATATCTCCTTTTCCGACATTGCAATTTTAATATGTTAGCAAAAAGTCATTGTGGTCTTGTATGTAAAGGTTTGAGCATTGCAGAAAATAACCTATGATTTATCAATGTTATTATTCATTTCCCTTCATCATTGTTATGATTGGTAGCTGTAGGCTTGGTTTTGTTCACGGTATTCGAGGCGCATTATTTTTCCACAACAATTCAATTATGATTTTGGAGACTGGAACTTTTATGTGCCGAAGAGTTGGCCGGTCCTAAAGCGGCAAGTCGTGTCTGTGGCGGTCTCCTCGTCCTTCATTTGCATTCTTGAACGCATATTGCGGTCATGAGGCAACACGAGACCACTATAGGGACAACTCTCATGGCTCAAAACATCGTCTTCTTCATGTTTTCCAAAATATATTTTCGTTTGTATTTGAAGTTTTCACGAATCAGTAATGAAATTGAAAAAAAAGATTGGAACCTAGCGCAACGAACATCATTAATGTTACTTACATAGAAATCACATTTCTTGTTTTATATCATAGTCGTTGTTAATATTGCTTACAGTACTTTTACTGGGTAAAACAGGCATTCTTTTTTTTTACTCCTCTTTACAACGATACTACGCGAAGCGCATGTAAACGCGCAGACGGCGCCATTTAGCAAGGCGATGGCGCTGTCTGACGTACGATACTTGATGTTTGTCTGATATTTTTACATAATTTTGCGTATATCACAAACGATAACGATCAACGACTGTGGAAATCTATCTGGCATTTATCTCGATTAATCACAACTTATATGTCATTGACTTTTATTACTTAGTATCCAGACGGGATGTGTACGACAACAACTCACGTAAGACATTCAGAAATATTTCTTCGAGATGAAGTTTACTATCAGCAGTGGGCGAGAGTGAGTTTCGGCTTGTGGCGTGTGGTAAACTATGAAACGTTGTCATGATTCGTCATATTCTGTCAGTTGCTATCATGGAAATGAATGGTAGTTGGTCTCTTTGAGACGTCTTTAGTCTATTTAAATAATATGGTTATGCCAAAAGCCGCAACATTTTCATAAATAAGCCCAAAACAGTGGAAGAAGTTGCGGGTTGACCCTCATAAGCAGGAACTTGTTGAAATGAACCCAGGAATGAAGAAGTAAGCCGCGTTTCGTCTTTGCGTTTCACAGCTATTTTTAACAGTAACCCCAGGTGAATAGCATTTTACGTACCAACTGACAAAGTGACGTCTTGTCTTTGTTTTTCGTTCAGATTTGAACTGTTGGACTAAAAACCCTTCGAGGGTAAGCTATATAAGGAAAGAGGGGCCAGGAGACACCACTATCTTATCCTGAAAGAGCATCACTAAAAACCATTCACCGCTGTCTGTAAGATTTTGTTTGTGGTGTCTGTTTTGCGCTTCCCCGTTACGTCAGTTTTTAGCTTCTTCTAAACGAATTTTAATGGTAAGTTACAAGAAAAGTTATTGTTACTCTGTTCGAAAAGACAGCTATTGATATACTCGTATATTTACTTTTAAAAAAACTAGTTCATGAATTCTCTCATTGTACTTTTGATTTATGGATAAGTGGACATCGCTACAAATTTGTACATTTGGAGATAGATCCATGTTTTTGGTTCGTTTTATTTTCCCCTCGTTGTTGAGGTAGGAAAGTAACCTTTACCTTTGGCTCTTAGGCTTAAGACTCCGAAACCCTATGCACCATTACCGTAGAATTTGGTACCTAAGGTCAGTCTGACTTATGCCATCTGTACTTAACCAGCTAGATTTTGTTTAGATCCCTACGAGTTGTCGGTAGTAACAATGATAATAATTCTGTATATATATATATATATATATATATATATATATATATATATATATATATATATATATATATATATATATATATATATATATATATATATATATATATATAAACTTGCCCATTGTAAGAGGTATGAGCTCTTTGGGTGATTTACGTCTTGTTAAGCTTGTGTAGGCATTTTTTTTTTTTTTTGTAATGTGTGCATAACTAAGTTACCGTTACCTACAAGATGTTGCTATGAGTTAATTTCTGCAGTTACGCTCTGGGTATAGTTCGAGTGGCAGTAACGTTTAGAAATGCCAACAATCAAAACCATTAGAGAAAATGTTGTTCCTGTAGCATGTGTTTGTTGGGAAGGTAGTTAGGATGGCGGGTTGGCTGTAGAACTCATGGCTATTTCCTATAAGTGTCTCGTAGAAGTCAAATCCCAAAACACGTTTCATAAGGCGGAGTCAATTATCGAATGAAAGAGGCTCTGTCTTAAGATGCAAGTCTGCTATTAGCTGAATGAGTGGTAGTATGAGTGTTGGCAGAAAATGAATGGGGGCCGGGGGGGGGAGGGGGGGAGGGGTTGCGGTTTGGACCAACACGATAGCTGCTGTTTTGTAGTGGTTTCAGGGATAATGTTGTTATTGTAGAACACCCATAGAAGAGCGCCAAAATAATTGCAATACGTTTTTACCTTACTGTGTATTCGTTTATGAGCTTGGTTTTTTCCCTTATAAGTGTATGCATATATATATATATATATATATATATATATATATATATATATATATATATATATATATATATATATATATATACGTATTTATTAATTGATCGTGTTAGGCTTCAATAAGACGAGATGGTTTAGATGCCAGATTTTGGAGTCTAAACTATTCCGTCTTATTGAAGCCTAATACGAGTAATATGAATGTATGTACTCAGTGAAGCTGTGTGCTTATTTTGTGACACACACACCCTTATATATATATATATATATATTATATATATATATATATATATATATATATATATATATATATATGTGTGTGTGTGTATGTATGTATGTGTATAATATATATATATCCTTATATATATATATATATATATATATATACGTACATATAAGTAGATGGTGTCTGTATGTTTATATAGTATGAATAAACTTGGACAATAACTAGAACGAAATATATTTAACACAATTTTTAAAAAAGTTTTCTTATAGCCAGGGAAAACAGTTGAATCTTCCTAAACTCGTTATCTGATACTGATCGCTTTCATCTATTAGCCGTAGTTTCACATCATATTCAGGGTCTTGAAAGTTATCTTACTTAGTATGCACTTGCAATGATGTTGACTGTGAGGTATCTGTGCCACGGCTGCATTGTACATGTATATTAGGAAATGGTTAATGCATGAAGTACCTGACATTATTCGAATGTGGATTGAAAGATAAAATGCTGAAGTCGACAGTTTCTTATATTCTTAACAGTCGGCAGTCGTATTTAATTCGAAAAAGTGCCGTAAATATTTGGCTTTCTATTAAATCCCAGAATTACTACATATTATAGTTGAATTTTTATGAGTCAACTTCCTGGTAAATTATACTTGAAACTCGAAGATATTCCTTAATAGCAAGTTTAAAATTTGAAACTATTAGTAGAGTAAGCTTCGGATTACACAAGATTTTAATCTGGTAAGCTTGAACATTTGAAACACTTCAGCGCAGAAAGCATCACTTTTGGAGGCACTTCTGTCAATTAAGCTCATAATGCCGATACTGAGCAGTAAAGTAAGTTGAAAACATAAAACTTTTCTAATGCAGGAGACATTTAACTCGAAAACTTTTCCAATGTGGGAAAGTAGTAACTCAAAAACCTTTCTGATGTAGGAAAGTTGTAACCCGAAAAATTTTCTAATGTAGGAAAGTTGTAAATGAACAACCTTTATAATGTAGGAAAGTTTTAACTCTAAAACTTTGAGTTGTTAATGTAGGAAACGCGTAACCCAATTCTCCCAAAGTAACTGTTTTGCCAGTAGCCTGATTTAAGGAATAAAAGTAGTAGGTGCTGTTGGAATGCTTGATCAAAAACTGGCCTCAAAGTAACAGCGGTTAGGAAGCTTAGTACATAGGCTATGTTTATCTCTTTGCTTCTTTTAGGAACTAGATTACAAAAAGTTTTTGTAACTGTAGAGTGTGTTCATTGCTCTTATTATGTGAAGTAACGAAAGAGAAACTAATGATGTTCGAGGTTTTTTCGTGGATATGGTCTCCTCTTTTCAAGCATAATGTCTAATGGAAAGTGCCTGAAGACTATTGTATGGTACTGTTACTGTCTTTTTCATTTCGTCGGGTGTTACCAGGTAGATTTTATGAGAAGATAGAAAAATGGATGTCATTCTCTTGTCGAGAACTTATTTAAACAAGAAGAAGAAGGCGAGACAGATCGGGACCTCTCCCGAAAAGAGGATGTAAAACCACCTCTTGAAAAAGGGAGTTCATAGTTATTGCCAGAAATGGGAGGAAAATCCAGATATTTGTGTTAGAGGAAAGGAAATTGAAACAAATATGAATTTGTCGTTTTATTCTGATAGGAGAGGGATTAATCGCATATTTTAATCACATTTTGAGACTCATGTGAATTATTGTTACCTTCAGCCACGGTTTATCTGGACCGTGCCTTCAGCATCGAAATTGGAAGGTGCTAATCCTGTCATCGAAGCATGTCTGAGGTTGAAGGATGGGGGGTGGCTGAATGGATTTCATGGAAGTTTATTCATCGGACGGTTGCCTCCAAATAATTAACTTTAAATTGTTATCAATGAGGATTTTACTATTTGTTGCCAGGGAAACAATTTGGTGTTATTGTTGTTCGCTGGCTTCGCTGGCATTGTGGAAAAAAAAATGAGCGGAAGCCTTCTAGTAGGTGCAAGAGAATGAGTATGAAGATGTGTAGAGTATTTGAGAAATTGCCCTATTTGCTTGGCAATGGCGTGGTCTGCTCTCAGCTGAGTGTTGTTATTTAGTACTATGTTGTAAGGAAATTTTCATAATAGGGCGTGTAATTAATCCCAAGTTTGATTGGCTTCCTCCGTCTCGTATGCACGTATGGTTGTTGGTTACATTTCCTACTCTATATATATACAAAGATAAAAAAATTGACGTCGATTCTTTTGCTTCTGATCGGAAGGTCTATCGAAACGTTTCCAGTGTGCAGTAATGAATTTTTATATAAACTTAAGGGTAAGACACGGAAGTTTTCAATTTTGTCTTTAACAAAGGTTCGTAATCGTAGTGAATATTTTCCGGCGTACAAATGCCTAAAAAAAAGCTAACTGACGCGCACTAAAGGACTATGAAGAGTAACGAGTACGAATGTATTCATGCAGAGATAGCCGCATGCATGTCATTGCACTGGTTTCTTATCAGATAAGGGATGGGACTCTTATCTCGAGACTGAGTCATGCATTTTTTTTGAGATCATTGTCACGGTCAACACTTAATCTTCTCATTGTTGGCCGCGATGCCACCAACTTTTTGTTGGTTTAACAATTTTTCTTTTCTACCTAAAGCGTGCACGGCAGTCTCTAATATTAGACCATTTAGGTGTTTTACAGTTATGAAACTATATATCTTTGGAAGAGGAGTTTTCAATGACAAGAGGAGTGATTGTTCACAGGCGAAAGTTAGTGGAACGTTGGGCTTGAACAAATTTCTGTGCATAGAGGCTGAATGGTGTTTAGTTTCATTCTAGTGGATATAGCCTCTTCGCCAAATTGCAATTTTTCATATTTCTTTCGGGTTATATATATATATATATATATATATATATATATATATATATATATATATATATATATATATATATATATATATATATATATATATTATATATATATATTATATATGTATATATATACATATTATATATTTACTATATATTTATTTATGTATGCAAAGGTGTAATTTTTATGTTCACGTATTGATTTTCTCTCTCTCTCTCTCTCTCCCCTCTCTCTCTTCATCTCTCTCTCTCCTCTCTCTCTCTCTTTATTACAAATGTGTACTTATATACATATATATTATATATATATATATATATATATATATATATATATATATATATATGAAATGTATATTCAAACTACAATTTAACTGTGAATGCACTGTTCGCACATAGGATCTCTTCTTTTTTAATGTATATATGTGTGAAAGACGAATGCGAATGAAGGACAAAAGGTTTAATGATTAGAAGGTTGGAAAATATGGAGACGCAAGAAGTGGTTCAAAGTTAGGGTACTGTGTAAATATGGACGATCAAAGCATTTTGAGGTGGTTCGGTCATGTAGATGCAATGGAAGACAATTGACGGGTGAAACTTTTGTACAATTCTTCAGTGTTAGGTGGGAGGAGGAGAGGAAGTCCTAGAAGGGACGGGCTACTTGGGTTGGAAGAAGCCCAGGAAAAGAAGGGCATTAATATATAGGGTTTGTGAAAGCACGTACAAGATAGAGGAGAATGGTGTAGTGTAGTGTAGTGGAAGTTTCGACGTCCTACTAATGAGAATCCTTATGTAGATATAAGCAGCAACAAACTGAAAAGTATTTGCTCAACGAATTCATCCAGGATTCAGCAGATAGATATAAATGAATATGAATATATATATATATATATATATATATATATATATATATATATATATAATATACATACATACATATATGTATGTGTGTATGTATGTATGTATGTATGTATGTATGTATAGTACGTATATATATGAGCATATGTCTGCTCGCGCAGCATTTCCAAGATGTTTGAATGATAGTGGTATAGCGTATACAGCCTTTGATGTCGTTATGTTTAGTTTTATTTTGGTGGTAGTGGTCTACATCCTGTGTCGGATGTTCCCGTTGATCGTTGATGATTTTCTTCCTCTTGCTTCAAGTACAACTTTTGGGAGTTCTTATCCTAGTAAACATCTGCGTGTCGATAAGATCTTGATGTGTGTGTGCAGCAGTCTTTTAAAATTCTCCGTGGCTGTACATTTCCCTGACGTTTATATTTGGTTTATTATTATTGCCTGTGTACCCGTGTCGATATAAGTGTCTGGCAAAATTTAAATTCCTTTTGTAATTACCTTGTGCTTATGATATATTAAGTGTTTTATCAAGATCGATGCTGGCACAACATAGCGATAAAGGTAATTTCTCTTACCTTTTCATGGTAAGAACAAGTAATATTTGTCACATCTCTAATATATACCTTTTTTTTTTTTTGGAATCTGCATATTCTTGAAGCAAAGTTCAGAGATATTTTGTTTTTGGTTCATCTCAATCTGTCTCTGTGACCTCTATGTCTACTGAATTGCTTCTTTGAACCTATTGCAATGCAGCGTAACTATTCAGCTTTAAGATGACAAAATCAGTTGCATGACAGGAAAACTACCTATACATCGATTGATCAAAGAGAAATTTCTCCAACGCGGTCAAAGAGGGATATGGTTGGATTATTATCAGTGGAAGTAGCTTACTGGCGTTTGCCAGGTGCTGTATAGCATTTGATGATGGTAAAGATAATATGATAATTATTATGATTATTCTGACAATTTCTATACTTGGCCATGTAACCTTGCAAACAGGTTTTCTTTTTCGCATACGCGACATGAATTTTATGGTTTATACAATTGTAACATTCATTTCACGAGACTAAATGTTTGCGGGGCGGCGAATTTTTATGTTGCCATTTATTTTCCTTTTAGAGTGAAATACCTAAATTAGATTAATTGTGCCGACCCGTTTTGCGATATGGGAGTGGAGGACAGTGTAAAGACTCGTGATCAAAAATCTGTCATCAGGATTGTGTGGCGCTTACGAATTGTCACTGGAAACATTTCGAGTTCGAAGGAAATTTTGTGTGTTGAGTTATCGGATTAGTGTTTCTTTTTACCAGAAAATAATGCTTTTGGAACGTCGAGTGTCCCTCTATTGTATTTTGATTTTAGTGAATATATTGGTGTACTTTTGAATTATATAATCTTCCAAGACGTAAGAGGGGCTTGACGGTCCTCTGTTCTTGATAGATCTAATACCAGGTGTTGATGTCTTTCTGTCGGACTTTTTTCAAAAAATGGTCCATTGATTAATTATTGGTTTCTTTATTTTAGACTATCGACCATCTCTCAAAAGAGATGCCACTCAGATATTTTGGGCCGGGTTGTGAAATATATATATGGACAAAAGTCGAGACTTAAAAAATTTGATGTAAGTCTAATATTTTCGTTTTTCTTCATGAATGCATTCACAGTTTTACAATTTAATTTTTGCACGATATCTATGGATTGATGGCTTTCTAGTCAGTTTTTGGAATGGCCAAAAATTCAACATACTTCCTGGGCCTGTGCATACCGGCATATCTTTCAAGCCTAGAACATAACGCTCTCTCTCTCTCTCTCTCTCTCTCTCTCTCTCTCTCTCTCTCTCTCTCTCTCTCTATCTTTATCCCATTTATTTTTTTCATTTTTATGGTTGATTTTCTTAGTTTCATGTACGCAGATCTTTCTCGTATTTGCCACGTAATTATCACTTTCATATGCGGAACCCATCGCAGACATTTGCGAAGTCTGTAACCATGAATCCCCAGGGGCCCTGAATATAAATCACCTTCCTGTTGTCTCATTCCTGTCTCCATTCTTTTTATCATGCGTGTAATTAGGGCAAAAAGAGCCGTGGAAGTCTTACCTCAATCAGCTTCACTTCTATGTTTTATTAAATCCTTTAATTTGTTTTTGTTTTACTTCAAATGAGTCTGGTATCACATTGTTAAGAAGACAAATCGGTAAACATATCTGTGTATATGTGTAGATGTGAAGCGCGTACTATCTGCTCTGAAGTGTAAGCTTTTAGAAAATATATGTTTCCAAAAGAAGTTACGCATGAAACGTTACTTCAAGGGTCAAATGCTGCTGCAATAACCGTGAGTCAGTTCAGGTTTCCTTACCTCTGATGGTTTTATTATTATTACTGTGAGACTAATTATTATTATTATTATTATTTTTTTTTTTGCTCTATCACAGTCCTCCAATTCGACTGGGTGGTATTTATAGTGTGGGGTTCCGGGTTGCATCCTGCCTCCTTAGGAGTCCATCACTTTTCTTACTGTGGGCCATTTCTAGGATCACACTCTTCTGCATGAGTCCTGGGCTACTTCAGCGTCTAGTTTTTCTAGATTCCTTTTCAGGGATCTTTGGGATCGTGCCTAGTGCTCCTATGATTATGGGTATGATTTCCACTGGCATATCCCATATCCTTCTTATTTCTATTTTCAGATCTTGATACTTATCCATTTTTTCCCTCTCTTTCTCTTCAACTCTGGTGTCCCATGGTATTGCGACATCAATGTGGCGCCGTGGCAGAGTGGGTTAGGTCGTCAGGGCTTTTGCCACTGAATCATGCCTCTTTTTGTACTGGTTCTGTGCAAGTGCCGGGCATTCACTTGCTATGTGGTTTATGGTTTCATTTTTCGTATTGCACTTCCTACATATGGGAGAGATGTTATTTCCGTCTATCGTTCTTTGAATATATCTGGTTCTTAGGGCCTGATCTTGTGCCGCTGTTATCATTCCTTCAGTTTCCTTCTTTAGCTCTCCCCTCTGTAGCCATTGCCATGTGTCATCGCTGGCTAGTTCTTTAGTCTGTCTCATGTATTGTCCGTGCATTGGTTTGTTGTGCCAGTCCTCTGTTCTGTCTGTCATTCTCCTGTCTCTGTGTATTTCTGGGTCTTCGTCTACTTTTATTAGTCCTTCTTCCCATGCACTCTTTAGCCACTCGTCTTCACTGGTTTTCAGATATTGCCCCAGTGCTCTGTTCTCGATGTGACGCAGTCCTCTATACTTAGTAGTCCTCTCCCTCCTTCCTTTCGTGTTATGTATAGTCTGTCCCGATTTGCTCTTGGGTGTAGTGCTTTGTGTATTGTCTTATGTTTCCTGGTTTTCTGATCTATGCTGCGGAGTTCTGCCTTCGTCCATTCCACTATTCCTGCGCTGTTTCTGATTACTGGGACTGCCTATGTGTTTACGGCTTTTATCATATTTCCCCCGTTGAGTTTTGACTTGAGTATCGCCTTGAGTCTCTGCATATATTCTTTCCTGATCATGTCCTTCATCTCTTGGTGTTTTGTATCCCCTCCTTCCATTATTCCCAGGTATTTGTATCCAGTCTCATCTATGTGTTTGATGTTGCTCCCATCTGGTAGCTTTATCCCTTCAGTTCTCGTTACTTTGCCTTTGTATGTTGACTAAGGCGCATTTTTCTATTCCAAACTCCATCCTGATGTCCCCAGATACAATCCTTACAGTCTGGATTAGGGTATCTATTTCCTTGATGCTCTTACCATACAGCTTGATGTCGTCCATGAACATCAGATGGTTGATTCTGTTGCCTCTTTTCTTGAGTTGGTACCCGGCATCCATCTTCTGTAGTACTTTTGTCATGGGAATCATGGCTACTACGAAGAGTAGTGGGGACAGTGATTCGCCCTGGAAGATCCCTCTCCTGATATTAACCTCTGCTAGTCTTATTCCAGAGCTTGTAAGTATTGTATTCCAGTTGCGCATTGTATTTTTGAGGAAGCTGATGGTGTTTTCCTCTGCCCCATATATTTTCAGGCATTCTATTAGCCATGTGTGTGGTATCATGTCGAAGGCTTTCTTATAGTCTATCCATGCCATGCTTAGGTTGATTTTCCTTCTCCTACTGTTCTTCATTACCATTTTGTCTATCAGGAGCTGGTCTTTTGTGCCCCTACACTTCCTTCTGCAGCCTTTCTGTTGGTGGGGGATGGTGTTTGTCTCCTCTAGGTAGTTGTATAGCCTGTCACCGATGATACCTGTTAGTAACTTCCACATTATTGGTAGGCAGGTGATAGGCCTGTAGTTACTGGCTATATTTCCCTTACTCTTGTCTTTTTGTGTACTAAGGATGTTCTTCCTGTGGTCATCCATTTGGGTGGGGGCATGGTGATTTGAGATACAATGCTGGAGTCGTTCTGCTATTCGTGGGTGTAGGGCCTTGAAGTTTTTGAGCCAGTATCCATGGACTTCTCTCTCTCTCTCTCTCACTCTCTCTCATTTATTATTATTATTATTATTATTATTATTATTATTATTATTATTCAAAAGAAAAACAAGCAATTCTGCCGGAATTTGAAAGATTTGACTGTAGTAGACTTAAATTTCCTCGTACTCATGAGACATAGAAGATGATATGGATGCGTGAAGCGTTGTAGAAGCGCTTCAGTAATCTCAAAATGTTCCTAAGGCCACGTTATTATTATTATTATTATTATTATTATTATTATTATTATTATTATTAGCTCCCGAAAGGAGCAATGAGAGGAAGCTGAATCATTCCAGCAAATCAGTTTGCCGCTTCCTATTTCCGAAAAGGCCTGAGTTTGGCAGATGCTCAGTTTCCGTTGATGGGTGTTCTTCCACACTCCAGCATAACATGTCAGAAACACATGTCGGCCACTTATCGTATACTTATCACACGCAAGTTGAAAACAAGTCAGCGATCATGAATGGAGAACGAACCTAAGGCGAATGCTGTATAACCATTTGAAATAGTGGTTAGAACTACGAATAAGTCTCTTAAGTTGTTGTGAACTTGTTTGTGATATGCTGGTGACGTGTGTTTGACATGTTTGACTGTAGTGTGGGCGCACCCTCGGGACGTACTTTGTATATTTAATTATTCGTGTAATTCTTTTACGTATAGCAAATAACACTGGGCGGGGGATTAATTGTATAATAGATCATAGTTAAGTTCCCTGGAATATCAAGTGATCTTGGTTACAGAGACTAGAGCTCGTTACAGGTATGAATTTTAAGTAACGCGAAATGATTCGAGGTCAATTTCACTTCGAAATTGCTGGTTTGTAAATCTTGTCATCGAAGCAGTTTCTGCGGCGAGTTACGCTAATTAAACTGAATTTAGGCCGAACCATTTGGATTCAGCGCAATCGGCCGAGGATGGATGAGGGCATATCCATTTTGGGGGCCTGAGAAAACCCTAAGAATTGTCTTGACAAGAAAAGCCTGCGGATTGTTTTAACAGGAAAATCTGTGAATTTTATGGCATGAATTGCTTGGCAAGGAAAACTTGTTGTTTCGACAAGGAAAGCCTGCTAGTTGTTTTAACTAGAAGAGCTTGCTAGTCATTTGGATGGAAATGTGAGATGGTTTAATCAATATTCCACTGTATTAAGGGGAACATTATGATAAAGCTACCATAGAGGGTTAGTTCGGTCAGTGCACCTCGCGTGGTGCACTGTAGGCCTTATTTAAGGGTCTTTGAAGCGTTCCTTCGGCCCCTAGCAGCAATGTCTTTTATTCTTTTCACTGTACCTCCGTTCATATTCTCTTGCATCTAACTTTCCAACATCTCTAACAATTGTTTCATAGTGGAGCTGCGAGGTTTTCCTCCTATTACACCTTGCAAACTTTCTGACTGTCAGTTTCCCTTTCAACGCTTAATGACCTCCTAGGTACCAGCGCTTGGCCTTTGCCGTAAGCTCTATATTCTATTCTATTCTATTCTAATGCGATAAATTTATAAGACGGATCTGCCGCTAGAAGGTCAGGGTTTGTATCACAGAACAAGTTTAAGTCCGTTAATTGTTCATTACGATCCGTGTAATTACAAAGCCTTACCTCAGCAGTAACCGTTCAGTTTATTGCGTCAGTTGATGAATTTTATGTTTACTCCGTTGAGGAGTTTTGATTAATTTCTGAAATTGAGCAAAGTGGGTGGCAGGCAGCAAGCCGTTCGTCGCTGTTATATACTGCGCAATATTTTGCAAGCAAGAGGAACTGGTAGTGTTCGTACACATTACAAACTAAGTTATTTCAATTGTTCATCTTGCACCGTAAAACTATTTTACAAGTAATATATTCCTTAGGGGGTTAGTGCCATCATTACACCACATGCGGTGCACTGTAGGCATTACTTAAGGTTATTTGTAGCGTCCCTTCGACCCCTAGCTGCAACCCCTTTTGTCCCTTTTAATGTATCTCTGCTCATATTCGCTATCTTCCGTCTTACCTTCCATCCTCTCCTAACAATTGTTTCATAGAGCAACTGCGAGGTTTTCCTGCTGTTACACCTTTTCAAGCCTTTTACTCAAATTTCCTTTTAGCGCTGAATGACCTCATAGGTCCCAGCGCTAGGCCTTTAGCCAGCATACTATATTTCAGTGATATAAGGTAGCATCGTTACAACCCGTCTCAAATTTAGGTCGAACAAAGTCAACTTCATTCTGCTTGCTCTTAGGCCCAGGGGGGAAAGAGGATTGCGCATGCGTGAATCATCTGCAGACTACCATTCCCTACCCTGTGGTGCTGGCGGTGGAAATCACTCGGAATTTTAAATTATTCATGATATGATATACTTGTTCATTTTATACAGTAGAATTATTCTTCTTAAATTCTCGTCATCTTTACTTTGGTATTCAAGACACTGGGGACTCCCAAATGCCTCTGTATTCTCTGCCATTTTGCTTATTCGAAGGCATTCGTTAAGGTAAATATACCTTGTTAGGTTAAATGATTTTGTTGGGAATGGGTTTATAGGTAAAGCTGCGCTCACTTCCAGTAGGAACATGTGTAGATCCGAAGTGAGGGTCATGGTTTGATAATCCTTATGCAAATGTTCCTCGCATAAGTTACAGCTGTACAGTTGTAAACCAGCAACACCTTGCTTTTGGCAGCGTACGGTAAAAGCGACCTTATACCGGTCTATGCGAGTACTTGTTATTGTTTGCATTTTGGGCGCTAACAGTTTATATTAAAAAAAAAAAAAAAGACTATCGCCCATCGAAAAATTGTAATCATAACAATGTGAGTAAAGGAAAACTGCTGGAATACAGTTTCTCCGGTTTTCAGGAGAGTCATATTGAGTCACAGTTCTTGACTCATTCTAGACAATGCAGAGGAACGAAATTTTTTAGTCTTATGCTCTTCCCCAGATGTTTGCGTCAAATAAATGGAGATGTAAATCCTATTCTTTTCGACCTTAGAAATCCTTAAGATCAGATTGAGATTGTTAGGTGCTGAAGCCAATATTAATTAAGAGCTGCATTAAAAAAACGAAAATTGTGTTCTAAAGGTGTAGTGTTTGAAAGATGACATCTAAAGATTATTTTTGTATTGCGAATGTGATGCTTAAACTTTTTATATATGATTTTATTTTCCATTATTAATTTTCCATTATTGATTTCCATTATTTTTACTAATTAAAGCTTACCTTTCATCACCTTTCATTGTCTGAAAACCAGAATTGACCTTCATTATAGTAAATAAAGATTTGAAGTAGATTTTCCGGCAGGGAATACGAATATTAGCTTCAACCTTTTTATAAATATTTTTCTCGTTACATCATACTCCCATAAAGGATACCGCACCTTGCATAAAATTAAAGTACGGGAGGCGGGTACAGCCAAATAAGGTAATATCAGATCAGTCCAGTTCTTCCGCTACTGCGTCGTGTTCTCTTGCAGAGAGAGAGAGAGAGAGAGGAGAGAGAGAGAGAGAGAGAGAGAGAGAGAGAGATTTACGCTAATTAATATTGTGTGTGTTTATTTATAAACCAGTAGGAGGCTGGTTTCCAGAGTAGGAGGACAGGTTTGCATTATTCCAAAGAAACTGTCCTGTTCTTGTCTTACCAGTATGGCAGACTTCCATAAGTATATGTAAAGATACAGTAGGCAAGGGTTCTCCCCATCCCCCCTTTTTTCTTCTTCTAACTAAAATATATTTTAATTAGGTAGCGATAAGAAATACCAAGGGTAAATCGAGAACAATTTTATATTTGTCTGTACTTTCTTGAAATGTCAAGCGCTTCATTTTTCACATCATTAAACACAGTATTTTCCCAGCAGCCAGACAGAGAGAATATGAGTGGATAAAAGGAGGTGAAAAATATAGACAACAAGAATGGAAGCCGGGAAAATGGATGGAGGAGGAAAGAAACCACACAAACACACATAAGAGGTAAATTAATTGAAAATCTCAATGCGAACAAGACATGAACAGAAGCACGAAGACGAGACAAACGAAAGAATAAAGAAGGCATAAAGTAGATGTAGAAAGAAAGTAGTTTAAAGAGAAAAATGAAAGGAAAAATAAGAAAAATGGAAGAAGTCCATCGTTTTTACAGGCGTTCGGAGGTGTGTGTGTGTGTGTGTGTGTGGGTGTGTATGCGCCTGGGTGATTTGCATGTGTAGGATTGAAAGGCGATCGACTGGAGCAGCTTCTACGTCTATTCTCCGTGAGCTGTGGATTATTTTTCTTTCTTAGTATATTTTAGTTTAACCAGACCACTGAGCTGGTTAACAGCTCTCCTTGGCCTGTCCCGAAGGATTAGATATTTTTACGTGGCTAGGAACCAATTGGTCACCTAGCAACGGGACCTACAGCTTATTGTGGGATCTGAACCACACTATATCCAGAAATTAAATCTTAATCACCACAAATAAATTCCTCTGATTCCGCGATGGCAGAGCGGGGAGCGATCTCGGTCCACGAAATTGGCAGTAGGCGAGCACGCAACACACTCGTCCAATGAGGAACTATGATAATTTTTGATTGGCTGTGAAATAAGCTTTTGTTTGCAAATTGTACCGATAAATGTTACGGTTCGTCTCCTTTTACTTGTAGATTGTTTGTTGGTTTGTCGATGTATCATACTTTTTTGTTATTGTTAGAATTAGCTGGACTTGTGCCGGCACGAGTTCATGAAAGCAAACCGTACTTATCATATTTGACTTGTAATGTGTGTTAGCCCGCGAGGTACCAAGAGATTTTTCAACTCGAGGTACTATAACTGTTAGAACTGAGGAAAATCTAACTAAAGTCACTAAACTGTTAAAACGAGCCATAATAAGTTTTACCTTTCATTCATATGACTATAATTTATTAATTTATTTCATATTATAATTGCTGGCAATAAGGCTCTTTTATTGCAAGTCTTAATAAATGAGTCATAAGGAATATGGAATAAGTAATTACCAAATCTTTGATGGCCCTCGAGACCATAACCAAGTGCATAATTGGCCCCCGAAAGGATTTGTGTTTGACATCACTGACCTTTAGTATTTTGAATTATGTTTTTTTCCGTGCCAAACTTTGCGTATCTACACCTGCCGATTCCAGAGAAAATATGGTTTCGTGCTCATGTGCGAAATGATGGGCATTTGTTTCTATTTAAACTTTTTCAAATCTTTTTAATTATCCATTTATTTTTTATTGAATGCGTATACACCGTGCAGGCTAGATAATTTTTTGGTAACACGCACAATGCAAAGATGTTTTCATCTTGTTTTCATGAACCCACTTCAGATAAACCTTAGTTTAACTGGCATTTTGATCCATCCGTCCCATATGACTGTTTTTCTTCTTTTTTTCTTTTCTTTTAGGGAAGTAGAAGCGGCCGTCTAAGAAATACTATTTATATTCCACGTGGGCACAAAGAATGTGACCATTTTCTCTCTCTTAATTAAAAAACAATGTGACTGCCACAACGGTTTCCGACGAAGCCGTCTTCAGAATAGGCCTACTGGGCTTGAAGGACCGAGGTAATGAATGAGAGAAATCTTCGACGGTGGTCTAGGGCAAGGTCTCTAGGCCTTGGTCTAGGGGCTGCTGTCATGTGCGCGGCTGCCGAGTCTTCTTTCTCTCTTGTATGGAGCCACCAGGAAGCACACCTCACCTGCCATTACAATACCATATAATTACTGTCACCTTTTCAACCGTTTGTTGCGCGCGAATGCGCCCTCGCTCCGACACATACGCAGCCATTCTTCCTTATGAAATCGCTAGGCTCATTGACTGTGGTAGGTCACAGTTTGCGAACTCATTAGGTATTTTCTTCGTCAGAAAATATCTTCGATGATTTTACGTAATTTTGTATTGTGCTAGATATCCGTTACCAGCGCCTGTCCATACGCTTTTGCGAAGATGGCCGCCTCACTATCTAGGTGATTAAAATTTAAAGTGAGATAGTACAGAGATAATCGTTTAGGAGAGAGAGAGAGAGAGAGAGAGAGAGAGAGAGAGAGAGAGAGAGAGAGAGAGGAAATAATCGTACGAGTATTTCATTGTACATTTATTTATTTCCAGTGGTCAGGAAAGTTGACTTGCCTCCATATGAAATGGATGGGTATGAGGATCCTTTTGTTGTATTTGATTATAGCGTGGCATTTTTCTGTCTTGATTTTTGTCTTCTCAAGAAATGGTGACTTGATTGTTTTATTATAAATCAAAATTACATTCTGCGTAGTTATCATTTTATTCGGATGGACTAACTCTGTGTGTATCGAATGCCTTAAATTCTGTGGGATTTACGATCAGTATTCAAATTATTTATTCCTCTTCTTCTTCTTCACAGCTTAATCCTCCGTTTGGGTCGCTGTTCTTAAATTAAAGTATTTAAGAGTTAGAATCCTATTCAGTTTAAGAATTAGAATCATATTCAGTTTTCTTCGCCTCCTAATAAAAATTCAACAATTTCCCCCAATAAACTTGAGAATCACTATACCATTCTTATATTTTAATATTATACTTACATTTTTATTTGTTCATTGTTAATTTGTTTTTGTTTTTTTCCTTTTCCAATAACCGATCTCTTCTTTTTGTCTTTGCTTTTACATTTCAAGTCAATAACCCCTGTGGGTTGATCATATGGAATGGGGTACATCTTCTGAATAATAATAATGATAATGATAATAATTCTAAGAAAACCCACCATATAAAATATCCTTGTGGGCGTCATTGAACAAAATCCTATGAAAAACAACCAAAAGCATCTCACCCTGAGGGGACTTTTTTTTTTTTCTTATGCAAATTCCCCCACGTCCTTCGCATTAGGGTCGCATGGTCGCATCTGAAAGGCGTTATTATGGTCCAGAGATATAATGGTTGATGTTTTCTCATTCATCTCTGGCTTCCATCTGGTTGTTAGTGCCTGTTTCAAACCGTATATTGCTTTAATGAATTACAAAAGTGCGTGTGTGTTTTTACATGCGTGTTGAATATTTTTTTAGCTGTAAACTAAACTAAAGCAAAGTCAAAAGAACGAACTCAAACGAGAGAGAGAGAGAGAGAGAGAGAGAGAGAGAGAGAGAGAGAGAGAGAGAGAGAGATTTTAAAAGGAATATTTTTATGGAAGGAATTTTATCGTGCGAATTGTCAAGATTGCAATGCTTCATATTAAGAACAGTTTGCTTTTCGATGAACTCGGTACTTTTGTTTAACCTTTGTGTAGTTAGTGCAAATGTCGGCTGATATTTTTCATGGTTTTCCTTAACTAGAATGAATAATATATATTTTATACAGTGGTATATAATTTTATGACTTGAAGCTAGGAGAGCTCTTTTATTTGCTGCGTAGTATCAAGTAAAAGATTTGAATTAATCTTTTACCAGTTACTGTGTATCGGACATAAAATGAGCCCTTGGTTTTATATTTTACCAACTAGTTGTAAGTAACGTTTTAGACGGACTTAAACAAAAAAAGTTAAGTATATCTTAGTTTTATTAGACCACGGAGCTGATTAACAGCTCTCCTAGGGCTGGCCCGAAGGATTAGATATTTTTACGTGGCAAGGAACCCATTGGTTACTTAGCAACGGGACCTACAGCTTATAGTGGGATACGAACCACATCGGGAAATGAATTTCTATCATCAGAAATAAATTCGAACCCGGACCCTGAGATCGGTAGGTGAGCACGTAACCGGCTCATTCAACAAAGAACTACGGTTGCAAACAAACGCGTATAATTTATATATCTGGTATTAACTTCGAGCCAGTATTATACTATATTTTGCAAGGAGAGTTACTCAGGCGTTTCTGTTATTGTTTCTGTGATTCTGTCTCTTTTACCTCCATATTATGGGATTCCATTCTTGCTTCTGTTACCATACTTCTACGATATGTAGTACCTATCTCTTCTTGGTCATTCCTCTCACTTTTTTTTATTCTTGGCCAGAGCAAAATAATGGTATTCGAGCGCACGCCTTATCTCCCGTCTGGAATAAGAAATGTTTTGTATATGTAATTAGATGAAGAATGAATTTTTTTTAAAAAGATAACCAAGATTATATTTTTCTTTGGAGTCCAAATTGTATATAATCAAAAACGTATCGGCCATCGGTTATCCGTAGCTGATGCGACACCAGATTACATATTAATAGTCATAGTAATGATAATGACGATGATGCTGGTAAAATAATAAGAAAGGAAATCAATCAGCCAGGCGTACTGGGGGTCTGGGGCCCAACCACTGACGTTTCCGCCAAGGTCTCGTCATTATTTTTCCTTATCCTGACGTTTCACTCGGAAGTCTTGGGACTTATTCCTTATTTCCAGGAATATCCAAGAGGGTCTTACTTTTCTTATTCCCGTCATTGCCGGAGACAGGTATTATACATAGGTGGTCTGCTGCCGTTGAATCCCTAGCGACACCAATCCTCTGGGTCAACACTAACAAGGTCCTTGGTTGAGCTTCTCAGTCAATAGTCTCTCTCTCTCTCTCTCTCTCTCTCTCTCTCTCTCTCTCTCTCTCTCTCTCTCTCTCTCTAAGGTTTTTATGTAAA
>NC_087201.1:82096837-82159337 GCF_015104395.2 Macrobrachium nipponense
GAGAGAGAGAGAGAGAGAGAGAGAGAGAGAGAGAGAATGTAACTAATCAGACAGATAGAATTATCATCTTCAGTTTCACGGAGATGCTGAAATATCGACTTTCCTTCACCTGGGAAAAATAATAAATAATTTTGGGTCTGTTTCGACCTCCACCGGTCCGTCTTACTAAAGTACTTTTACTCTCCAAAGGTACGGAGGGCTTTCAATGTAATATAATTCAAAATACTTAGGAAACGTACAAATTTTAATCTAGTCAGCAGATTTTTCTCTTGTTATGCAAGATCATTTAATAGCTTTTGATTGTCAACCCGAGGGTAGATAAACAGAAGGAGATATTGGCTTCAGAAGTACATGAACGTGTTTTCCCTTCTGTATTATTCTTTCTTTGTGAATACCATTCAGCCATGCAAAATTCTCAACGTTCAGTACATTTTTTCATTTTCGTACACAATACGTAAGATGTTAGTCATAAACAGCCAACAATATGGTGGAAGTTATTTCAAACCAGATACCAGATTCTTGCGATGACTTTATATTGGGCGGGCGGGAAAGAAGTCTTGCCTCCCACATTCACCAACATCAGTTTTGTGTACTTATAAACAAAGAGAGTAATGCAATTAGTGCACAATTTTTTATAAGTTTGTTCAATACATCTGAAAACGAGTAAAATGTGGTTCAAACGGCGTAATTATATTGAGTGGTGTTTAGGTCTATTTGCAAGTGCCTGCAGTGAAGTTGACAAATATATCAATTTCAAGTGTAGTTCTGGAATTTTCCAGATATATCTTCTTACAAATTTTGTACGGGATTGCGGAATTAATCACGGCATCTTTATCTTTTAATGACGGCTTCAATGTCTGGTATTTGTATTATTCTTGTTTTTCCTCTCACTATCCTCAATGCACGTATGCTTTGTTGTATGGCTACTGTATACCGTTAAAGATTTCCATATCTTAGCCTGCAGAAGATCTTGAAAAGAGCCGTTGGTCGTCAAAACGGTCATCTGAATTTTATATACATTAGTTATGTATGTGCGTGTGTGTGTGTGTGCTCGCCCGCGTTTTTCCGAACGATAATAGAACGTTTGAATTCAGCAGTCAAACGTTTTTCGTACCATGTTGTGATAAATAATCTTATTTATATTACAGAAGCTAGTTTATGTGAGGTACATTAACGCCAAGGTAATAGATGAGTAATGATGAGCTGCTTGCTACGACCCCAATTGACATTTATGCAATCAGAAAGCGTCAAGTGTTAGTGTTATTTAGATAATTAGAATATTTTAAGTAATGCTATTTTATTACTCGCAGCATACTTCCGGATTGGTATTTTCGTGCGTGTTTGAATATTGATTTTCGATATTGTTGCCATAATATTTTCCTCTCTCTCTCTCTCTCCAAACAGCAATTGCAATTGCTGCCTCAACAATGGAGGGCACATCTAACACTGAATGCTCCGGAGTTTTGTTTGTAACAGAGATGTGAGGCTCTTGTTTAAGTTAAGTGGTTTTCTGACCATCTTAGAAATGACTCACCTTTAATTCATGATACTTCTTTTTTTCTTTTTTTTTTCTTTCTTTTTTTTACTCCAGTTTTGATGCATATTGTATGGAGGCATTATTTGTATATGCTGGGGAGTCATTTTTGCGGAATCGCTTGGATCTAGGTGGGTACTCTTATGGATACGAAAAGAGAATTCACATTGGCATTTTTTGTGTATGTATATTATCGATTTGTTTCGAGTTTCGAGATTTATTCGTTTTCATCAGAAACTCAGCTGATATTGAAATTACGATGATTTCTAATGCAAATCTCTCTCTCTCTCTCTCTCTCTCTCTCTCTCTCTCTCTTCTCTCTTCTCTTCTCTCTCTTCTTCTCTCTCTCTCTCTCTCTCTCTCCTGTTTTGATACAAGTACTATATTACAGAAGATTTTTTTGCTCTTGTGTTACTGAAATGCTCTTACGTTCAGTGTTGATCATAAGATTATCATTTCATCGGCTGGATTACCCTCAAAGTGCCACATTGGCCCTCATTCCTAGACACGTGACGCATTCACTCACCCCCAGGCATTACTCTCGTTACATTCGGTGTCGCTGGTTGTCAAATGTCAACCACCTTCGCGCACCCATTCATCATCACTCGCTCGGTCATACCTACCGTCCGTTGCATGTTGGGTGAGCCCTACTGGGCGAGTGTCCTGTTATACAAATGATGTATTGCCACCCGCTGGTACTTGTGAGAGAACCGCCTTTTCTGTGTATGATTAAGAAAGTCCCTCGCGTCGTCGGAACTCTTCTTCCATGAGTGAGTGAGTCTTGAGGACGGGCCTTTTCCTCTCTTCCTCGTCTTCCCATTCATCCTTTTTTGCGCCTCCTCCCCATTCCTCCTCTTCCAACTCCTGCATCTGCTTCTCATGCAGGTGAGGCCGCTGTTAAAAGGGCTTTTTACGGGTTGTGTTAATGGACGCCGTTAAAGGAGAGAGAAGATGCTTTCTTAACGAAGGCTAATTGAGGTCTGGTCACTTGGCCTCAAATTCAGAATAAAGACTGAGGATCATCCTAAAGCAGACGTGCATTTGACGAGGCGGAGGAATGAGATAATGCGAGGCCTAAGTAGCCATAAACAAAAGAAGATAGAGTATGTGCCGCACTTCATTTTCTCTCGTTCCATCGCTTCCCCCCACCAACTTATCTCTCGGGGAGGTTACAACTGGCTCTGTTTTGGGCCGATTGAGATAAGAGCTAAGATAGCCAGCCGAAAAAAGGAAGAAAATGAACGGGGGGGAGGCGTCGATGGCGTAAGAAATAGGAAAAATTGCTTAAGTAGTAGTAGAGGTGATTTATTAGGTTATTTACGCTTTTACCGCTGTGCGAGCTGGTTTGTGAAAGCAAACTAGAGGAAGTTGAATTTCCCTGTTGTGCAAGTCTATTTGTGTGCCACTGTTATCGTTATCCGCTTTAAGGTTGCAATCAGCAGATCCTGCTGGTTGGGTTGGGCAGAGCGCTTTGATGTGGACGCTGCTTTGATTCCGAAACGATGTTTATTGTCTTTGCGTCAGTTAGTCTTTCTCTCGCTCTTCCTTGTTTGTGCTGGTTTGTGCCGATCGAATTGTATATGTAGGTCACGTAAATTGATTGTCACTCTTGAAATATTCTCATGTAATTCAAGTAATTATGGATTTCCTTGTTTTAAGGATTTACTCATTTGTGATTTTATGCACGCGTGTACACCAGTATAGTAAGTAAGCAAAGCCTTAACATGCATAAGGAGAAATAAGTTTTAACGTTACTCTTCAACAGGAAGTGAAAATTGCCATGTACAATACAATTTAAGATCTGAGATAAAGAAAAAATTACCTTGCCATAAATTTTAGAGATCAACAGTGCGACAGAATGTGTAGATATAATCCACAATGGAAACCGATTACATTTTAAAGGCAAACTTCTTCGTCAGATCAGCGGGGTAAGGCACCTTGGGACTGATCATTAGTTTGTTGTTTGACTGACAAAGAAAATTTGAACGTCGTTTTCGCATAAGACCTTTAACAGTGATGAAAACCAGAATTTAATACTTGGAGTCACCCCTTTTAAAGGAAATTGTGTATATACCAAATATATGTATACATGCATATATATAAATATATATATATATATATATACATACATATAGTATATATAAATATATATACATGCAAATTAAGAATAGACGAGCACCCCATCAGAAAGGCATGAAAGAGGAAGGAGGTATCACTAGTTTCCATTGTTTACCACAGACTACAGCGACGGATTGACAAGAATCATTTATTTGGGACGGGGAAATCAATGCAACCTCTATTATTAAATGTCGCATGGAGCTGAATCTCTTCGGTTAAAGACAGACCATTGTTGTTAAAAAACCAGGATATATATTTTTCTAAAGACGATGCATCCATGTACGAAAACAAAAGACTGCTGCGCTAATGAATTCATCATTAATCGCTGTAAATCCCCACTACAGAATCTTCTTGGTTAAAAACAGAAACGGTTTTTGGTAAAATCAAGGATATTTATTTCTCGAAAGTTGTGTCACATTTAAACTATAGTAAAAATGTTACTATATCAATTGAATGTTGGTTTTTTTAGAACATTGTTGGTGTTGTTATTTTCACAACCTTGCTAGTCTGGTACCTCCGAGTCCAGATCTGGGCTGCAACCTGCCTCCTGAGGATCTGGCACCAGTTACCACTTTTCTGAGGATTCCCAGACTCCTAATTATCCTGGTTGTGGCAGCCCGGTTCGACCGTTTGCGCTTCCAGTCCTCACCAAGTTCCTTCCGAGGGCCTCTGGGATTCCCTGTAGGGAAATAATGCTGTCAGTACACCTTACACGGTGCATTGTAGGCAATGTCCCTTCGGCCCCTAGCTGCAGCCCTTTTCGTTCCTTTTACTCTACATCCGTTCAGTCTTCCATCTCTCTTTTCACCTTCTCCTGACAATTGCGAGGTTCTCCTTGTTACACCTTTCAAACCTTTTTACTCTCCATTTCCCTTTTTCTTATATTTGGTCATGTCATTAACGTTTTAGGACTCAACCTCATAATTACTGTTAATTCAATGTTATTCCAGTCACGATCGTTATTACCAAAACTATTGTGACTGATTATGTTGATTGCTACCGCGGGTCGTTAACATTACGATAACAATTGCACCACCCGACGCTAACGACTCCCTGAAGCCGAGAGGTGGTATTCTGTATATACAGCGGAGGTCTTCGGAAAACGAGGATGCCTGACAATTAGGGCGTTTTAATTGAAACCGAACACAACGGCAGAAATGAAAAAATGAAGGAAGGGAAGAGGGTCTGGGAGATGGGGTTGAAGTGGGGAAGGGGCTGGGGAAGAGTTTTAGTTGCCACTGTTATTAATGGTAGAAAATAACAGGTTATTCGAGATGATTATGGAGAGGCTGTTCAAAGAGATTGCGTGCTGTGCGAGATAATGTTCTCTTGAGGGAGGTAAGTTGTAGGGTGGGGACGGCCATATGCCTTTCCTTCTTCTCTTTTCTTATTTCAAGAAATGCGTTTATATTTGGGTGATTCAGAGACCATTTCCTGTTACTTTTGAAGTTTTTGTTCGATGCATCAAGGCGTTTGTCCACATCACAGCTATTATTTTTACTTATTTTTTTATTTACTTCTCCGGAATATATTTAATGAATAGTTTTATTTGTTATTTGTGCTTGTGATTGTTTTGACTCACTTACTGGTTTTATGAGTGAACACACACACACACACACACACACACACACACATCCGTATTTGTGTTCTCTAGTACAGAGATGGAGAATGTCAATGATATCCACATCAAAAAAAGAAGATAATAAAATAAAACCACTGTATGAGGTTAGTGCCTTCAGTGTACCTCATGCGGTGCACTGTAGGCATTACTTAAGGTTCTTTGTAGCGTCCCTTCGTCCCCTAGCTGCAACCCCTTTCATTACTTTTACTGTACCTCTGTTCATATTCTCTTTCTTCCACCTTACTTTCCACCCTCTAATAACAGCTGGTTCATAGTGCAACTACAAGGTTTTCCTCCTGTTACACCTTTAAAACCTTGTACTCTCAATTTCCTTTTCAGCGCCGAATGACCTCATTAGTTCCCAACGCCTGGTCTTTGTCTTAATTCTTATATTCCATTTTCATTTTCAATAAAGTTAAGCATAAATGGAGAATTCCACCTGACATTCTCTTCAGGAGGACGAATCTGTTATGCTTAACGATTTTCATACTATTTTATTTTATTTTATTTTATTTTCGCTTTTTCGAATTTCAGGTGAACTGCGTTGTTATTTAATGTTTTCTGTATTAAGAATACTGCTCTCTCTCTCTCTCTCTCTCTCTCTCTCTCTCTCTCTCGCTTTGGAGAGCTCGATTACTGTGTATTCTGTATCTTATTGGTTTTATTTTCGTCTTTTAATCCTCTCTCTGTCTCTCTTTCTAAATATATTACACAATTGTGTGGAGAGATTATAAGTATTCTATGTCTCTGGTGTTATTTTCGTCTTTTTGCCGCTGTTCGCAAGCATTGTTACTCTCTCTCTCTCTCTCTCTCTCTCTCTCTCTCTCTCTCTCTCTCTCTCTCTCTCTCTCCAGATTTTCCTCTGACCAGAGGCCAGCCAGCTCTTCTTGCTCTACCTTATGTTGCATCATTCGTCTTCGTTCCAATTACTGTCTTGGGAACAGCGACTCTGAGCTGGGTCTTGTTTATCATTCTCCTTTTTGTAGTTTCCAGGTTCTGGAGGAGTCTACCATTTTCATTCTTTAGATAAGAGTCAAGGTTTTTCACTTTTGCAGAGTGCAGTTTGTGTGATGTTCAAAGGGTTTTAAAGTTTTTCTTATTGGAAATGTAATGTCAGCACTTGTCACGTCGTATGCATACACAATTCCATCCATAATATGTGTAGATTATGGGTACAAACGTTATACTTTTTGTGAGTGCAGTTAAATGTATATAGCTAAGTTTTATTCAGATTAGTGTGAACTTATTTAGACGTGTGGATTAACACCAGGGCATTTTTTTCCCTTGAGGATTAATCAGAAATTTGTCTCCAGTGGATTGTTTTCTTTTTTTATATATATGTATTTTTTTAACGCTCAACTACTACCTTCTGTCTAAGGGACTGGTAAATAGAACCCACTCTTTTACTTTTCACCTATTTGTTTTTATCCTTTTACTCACTTACCCTTTGGGCATTGCAGCGCGTCATAATTATATTTCGGTTAACTGCTGAAATTAGATAGACGACATTAACAATAGATTTTTTTAGAAACAAATTTTCTGTTACCATTATTGTTTTCTAGGAATCATTGAAAGGTTAATTTAATTAATTTTAGGGTCAGTCGAGGAAGGAAAGCAACGATGATTCTTGGGCTGTATGGACGCTATGATTGTTTTAGAGAAGAAGTAGAGTAGTGTCTCTTGAAGTTAATATTTATTATTAGTTAATAATGATAATTTTGGAAACGGCCAAATATTAAACACGAGCGTGAATGATCATGATTACTGAATGGAAACGAATGATTGAAACTATGTGTTGTAGGAGGTACAAATATATTCGAAATCGTAACAGATAGATTTCTTTTCACTAAATAAGGGGGCGTAGGGGAACTGAAAATTCGCTTTTATTAGGTTCGGAGATATGGGAAACGATATTAAAGATTGGCGAAAAGAGTTATGAAAAGAAAGTGAAAGGTTATCCAGAGAAGGCTGAATACAAAACATTGAATTAAAGTTAAATAAAAGGTACCATAAAAGAACAGAGTGCTTGGTGTATTGTATTTTACTTTGAGATTGGGGGAGTGTGTTTGCGTGTATGGTGTTTGCTTGCACCTAACGTTTTCCATTTTCTCATTATAAAGCTTGCATTTTACAATTCCTGCTATTGCAATTTCCCTCTGTGGCTTCTGTTTTTCCGTTGCTTACGGTAGTGAGGATGTGCTTAATAAGCTATCTCTGAGGGCTGTGAATGAGTATTTCGGATAGAAATTATAATTCTCCTTTTTACCATCTATTTCCATCAGATTCCTATAACGTAATACTAAATGTTCCCCTTGGCTACAACGGGAATGTCTGAGTAAAATTCCTCAGTCAAATCTGGGTCCCTGGGATCTCTAGCTACAGGCAGAGAGAACACTATTTCTTGCATCCCATGGGAAATAACAGAGGAGAGTTCCTCTGCCAGACTTCGGAGCGAAAGTTCCCTCCGGAATTCCCGGAGGATTGTCTTTGCTGTTAAAACTGATCTGCTCTTAAATTACAAATAAAAGACACGACCCAGTCCCTATATCCGGAGGTTCCACGAAGGCAGTGGATTCATTCAACAATTCATCCGAGGCTCATTTGGGACCCCTGTGGCTTTAGGAACTTGGAGTTGGTTCCCATTCCAGTGTCAGGCTCCTAGAGGTGATGGAATGGCTGGGAGAATGGCTCCAGTGTCTCCAAGGAATCTTAGGAAACAAGGAATGAGTTCTATGTCTGGTTTCAGCATTAAACCAAATCATAATTCCTTAAAGGTACTCCGGGAGTTTCGGTGGGAATCTACGGCCTCTGGTTAAGCAGAGGGCCGGGCCTTCCTCTTCTCGGTGTTTCTGAGGGGTGCCAGGAAGTCACTGTTCTTCAGTATTGGTTTCTTCTCAGGCTTTACCTTGGGGACCCAGGAACCAAGGTTTGACTGAGGGCCTCTCATCTGGAGCTTCCCGTAAAAGCCAAGGGAAATCTTGAGGTTTGGGAAAGCGACGATCACGTCCCTTTACGTTTGTTTCCCTTCTTGATTTCTGTGTCCATTTTCTTGTCGCAGAAAGACCACAGAAAAATTAACAGTTTATCAGAAAACTTTTTGTTTTATTTAGTAGAACTATATCTTTTTAGACAATCTAAATTATTTTTTTTAATGCATTTGCTTTGATGCTGCGACAAAATTTAAATCGGCGCTTTTAATACCAACCTCTGATAGTGTTTTCCTTTTATCTTTCTCTGTGCGTAGTGCCATAATAATGGTCTTTTAAACAGTTATGCACCAGGTCAGGATAGACTTCCTTGTATAATTTGGCAGTATTATTAAACCAGTTTTAATAGATCCACTGGGATGGGACACCTCAGAATTGATACAAAGAATGAAACTAAAAGGGGAATGGGAGAACTCTTAAGGAAACTATAAACCCGCCTCTTAAAAACAGTGTTCAGTGATAAAATCCTAAAAAGTGGAGAGAGGAGAAGCAATTCCCAGACCGAGCTGCCATGGGTTGCTGATTTCTATGGTGACAGCGCCAGATGACCTTGAAAGTTGCAGATGCTAGATAGATGTCTAAAATCAGTCAGTCAGTGTGCAGAATAGATATTTGATAACATTGCTGGCGAGTTAGGTGGGGGTGGCACTTCGTTCGTGGCTTACTTAGATTGGAAGGGATGTCTAGAATTCGTAGTTTTCAATATTTACTTACTCTTCCACAAAGTCATAGGTAAATTACGAGTAATCTTTTCTTTTTTCATCTGTCAAGATATTTCGACACTCTTAAACAAGTAAACTTATTTATACTGCTAGGTTTTAGTTGATATCAGTTAAATACACGCATATTATCCTGTTATTATTATTGGTGTAGTTGTTGCTGATGAAGATGGTGATATTAATTTAATTTCTATAACAACAATAACAACTACTCCTATTTGTACCGCTAATACGACAACTACATCATGAAATTATTCATTATGAATAATTTGTATATCCATTCATATATTGTCGTTGTTATCATTGTAATTTTTTGCGATTCTTTTTTATTCTTTCATCACGACCTCACTGTTATGGAAGGGTACTGCTCTCCCTGCGCCCCTATTTTAAGGATTCTCTCATGGCCTCAGTCATTTTCCACTTCAACAATATTTTTGTTGGTAGCTGGTCCTTTGAAATGGTATCGGGAGCATTAACCCCCATTTGTATAGTGATGAGTAATCTAATATAGTGAAGTTGATGATAATTTTCCCTTTCTCTCTCTCTCTCTCTCTCTCTCTCTCTCTCTCTCTCTCTGTGTGACTTGCTTTACGTTTACCATAGAAAGGAGTGTCAGTGAAAGTGTGCGGTTCAGTTAAAATGCCCCCCCCCCCCCCCTCCCCCCCTCCCGTGTCTCTCTCTCTCTCTCTCTCTCTCTCTCGTACAATGTCAGCATACTTAGGCTTGCGTCATCTGAAGTCAGGTTCTGCAAGAACTGTCATTACTGGGGTGGAGCCAAAGCAGCCGCTCTGGGCAGAAATGCCCAGCATTCACAAATAAAAGACGGGTCAGTTTCGTTGGCCAAATTATGGATAATGACCGTGTGGGATAGCATAGCAATTGACGTAGACAAAAAGATGTGCAATGAAAGTAAAAAAAAAAAAAATCTAAAAAAGCGAACGGAGACTAGAAAAAGCAGTTTGGTTAGTTTTTCCTTTTTTCTTTCTTTCTGCGGGAAGAAGTTTGTTCGACTTCGGTCTCCCTCGTTATCTCTCCTCCCTAGAAGTGCGTCCTTCGATCCCAGGCTGCGACAGTGTCTTCGGCAGATGTGAGATGATAGTGATCAGAGGCTTCTTGCAGTAATTTGCCTAAAAGGATCTCGAGTCCTGTAGGCGACAGACGAGATCGGGTAGGCTTGTCAAGTGTTAACGAGCTTGGTTGCATCACGTTACACTGCTCGGCTATCTGAAGTCAACTCCGTAATCAGTTCCCGTTAGCTGTGCGTTATGTACGAAGATGAGTGGGTTTGATGAAAATAAATAATATTTAGAGAAGAACTGACCTCAACGTAGATGGGTAGATGTCGAAAGGCCTTGCCATAGGTGAGATCTTTACGTTGGTCGTGAAAGGGGGATTGCAATTCTTGTTATGATCATTTCCCAGACATGCCAAAGAATAATTGCATTGTATACCATTAGTTACAGACGTCAGACTTTCTTTGAATGACTGTAGCGGCCCTGAAGGAGAGGTGATGCTAGATCTCTTAAGTGGGACCCTACTATTCTTTATTACGAGCTGTAGCAGATATCTCTCTTGATTATAGAGGAAGAGGCTCTAGGTGTATACACCAGATGGCATCGAGCTCTCTCTCTCTCTCTCTCTCTCTCTCTCTCTCTCTCTCTCTCTCTCTCTCTCTCTCTCAAAATCAAGCTTCATCTTCATGTCCTTCGTTACCAAAATCCTTCAAGCTTTATTTTCGATATAGCATACCGGTATGTAGTTAAGAATTGAGTATTATTCTTTCCCAAACCATATGGACGTGGAAAATTGGAGAGTGATTCCAAAGAACTTACATATACTGCCGATTTCACTGTTACTTTCGGATTACGTAAGTCACTGTATTTCGTCTTAGTCCTGTTGAAGTCGTTGTTGCGATATCATGTGTTAATTTTTTTAAAGTAAAGATTCCAATGACGGGTATGGGTGCCCAAATCAGTCCCGGTTGGAAACAGTTGTGTTAAAAAAAATTAGTGTTTCATGAAACAAAAATGGTTAATTTTTTTTTTCTCACGTTGTTGAAGAGAACAGATGAGAGAATAAAATTCTGTTGGGATATACTTTAAAGGTGATGTTTATACCTATTAGATGCCTTATAAACTATTATAAGGCATCTAATAGGTATGAACATGAATTATTAATTTGTTTCTTGTATTTACAACAGTTTTTTTCCTTACGTCGTATGGTGTGAATCGTTATCAGTATTTTTTTTATTAAGATTTTATTTTACTTCTTTAGCATATGAAAGGCAGATTTGCAGGATATTAGTTTGAGAATTATACATAGTTTTTCCTCCAATGGCAAGTTTAAGGTAATTAGATTCCTAATTAATTTTTCTTACATTCTTTTGCATTGATGTCTTTCTTGACATGTAAGCGACATGTTTCTATGTGATTTTTACTTCAGATAAAAGAAATTATTTTAAGTTTGAAATAAGTATCTTTATTAGCTTTTTATTAATGTTTTTAAGTTCCAGAATAATATGATGTGGACGCATTGTTTTCCTTTGAAGTTTTACTGTCTACCGCGACATGAAATCAGCAAGTTGCGGGCAGTTTTTTTCAATTTGATTTTTAAACCTCTGAGGTTTTCCTGTTGGATGTGTAAGAATGTTGACAACGAGTTTTGTTGGGAAATTTCGATTACTGCATTTCATGACGTGTAATGACTAAATTTTAAAAGAAGTTGGACAATTGAGTCTTCGAAGTTTTATTTGAAAACCATTTACAACAAATCGTTTTGTTCTGTTTTTCATATGACTGTATTAACTGATTTTTTTCTGCCCTCGCTATTCTTTCCTTCTCCTCTCCGTTTGGGGGGAGTCATTGCTGTCAGTGCACCTCATGCGGTGCACTTTAGGCATTGCTTAAGGTTCTTTGCATCTTAGTTTCCATCCTCTCCAAACAGTTGATTCATGGTGCAGCTGCGAGGTTTTCTTCCTATTACACTTTCAAACTTTTTATTGTCAATTTCCGTTTCAGCGCTGAATGGCCTCATATGTCCCAGCGCTTGACCTCTGGCCTAATTTCTGTATTCTATACTATTCCTTTGCTTCTAAATAATTGTTCAGAACTTCCCCCCCTCCCCCCTACTTTTGTAACGAAACCCCCTTTAAAAGAGTCAGGTGTTTCTTCTCGTCAGCCTCCTTCCGTTCGTTCATCTCAGTTACCCTCAAGCAGGTTCATAGTTTCCGAGTGGGATCTGCTGCGTTCACATATATCTGAGCATAGCTTTTGTTTATTTACTTAAATATTTATTTGTTAACATTAATTTCATTTCATTGTCTTCTTTGGTAGAAATAAACATTTATAAACATTAATTTTATTTTATTATCTTGTTTTCCTTGGTAAAACATTTATAACATTATTTTTATTTTATTTTCTTATTTGGTAAAAAATAAATATTTATTAACATTATTTTTATTTCATTGTCTTCTTTGGTAAAAAAACAAACATTTATTAACATTAATATTATTTCATTGTCTTTGTCTGCTTTAGTAAATAATGAACATTTAATTTAACATTGATTTCATTTCATTCTCTCTTTGGTGAAAAAATAAACATTTATAACATTAATTTGATTTCATTGTCTTCTTTGGTAAAAAAAAATGAGCATTTATTTACAATAATTTGATTTCATTGTCTTCTTTGGTAAAAAAAATAAAAACATTTATTATCATAATTTTTATTTCGTTGTCTTCCTTTGGTAAAAAATAAACATTAATATTAATTTTATTTTATTGTCTTTTGTGGTAAAAAATAAACATTTACTAAAAATTTTTATTTTTAACATTAATTTTCTTTCATTGTTTTATTTGATAAAGAATAAACATTTATTAACATTAATTTTATTTCATTGTCTTCTTTGGTAAAAATAAAGTTTTATTTTTTTCAGAATATTGGGATAGTTTTTAAAACCAATTTTCGTCAGCCTTTCTGTACTTTTATTGAGAAAATTTTTTTTTCTTAATATTGTTACTGGCATTACCATTATTATGAAAAGTATTTTTTACACTTCTAAAACTTGTAGATATTGGCGATTATCATTTTTATCATGTTACCTCGTATATCTAGATTGTGTATTGTGTTGTCTCGACTTGGTTTATTCCATGTATACGGCCCTAAGCTGAAGTAAAGGGTAATATTATTATTATTATTTATTATTATTATTATTATTATTATTATTATTATTATTATTATTATTATTATTATTATTTCGATAGATTCTTCATTCAGTTCTATCTTTGAATTTTTGTAATGCTTTTGATATTAATTTGGGGCTTAGGGTAGATTAACTTAGTTCAGTAAAACATGTGTATCAGGACATGTTTGATATGGAAATATTTTTTGTGAACTCCATTTTAACAAGGTACTTTGATCTTTTTATAGACTTGCCATTGGAATTTGAAAGCTAATATAGATTTTGTAGTAGTTTATATGTGTCTTATATATGACCTTTTACATAGAAGGCCCATCAGCCATTCAACACTTCCACCCTTTCCAAAATTTGTGTGGCGCCATCTATCCAACCCTTTCTAGGTCTTTCCTTTCCTGACCGCTTCTGAACTTTACACTCTTTCCTCATGAACGAATTATCTAAAAATTCGCCAATCTGTATCTTCACGCGCACTAAACATTGTATTACTACTTATTTTTCACATTTCTCACCCTGTCACTTCTTACGATAAGAATTCCGATAAGAATATGGGCAGTAAGGCAAGTCCATATGAATGCAAGGTTATAATGACGATGTTAATAATGGTAGTAAATTAGGTTACTTGATCCCATTATTCGGATGAATAAAATATTGCGGCTCTCAATGCGTCGTAGTTACAACGCCAACAGTGTTTCCAAAGACAAAAAAAAATTTTTTTTAGATATATTAGCGTGAAAGCCAATAATCAGTTGCCTAACCCATTACTGTGCATTTGTTTTATTAGTGTTTTTAAGTTATCGCGAAAATCTTAGTTGATAGTTTATTTTCATTCATTATTTTAATGTGTTTTTTTTTGTGTATTTGGTTTTTATATGTTGTCAGTTTTGTTATACGTAGTTGTTAGACGGTACTCCTAGAGAATTAGCTTAACTGATCAGCTGTAAAAAGTTAAATAAATTAAATAATTTTGTTTAGCGATCGTAATTTCTAACCTTTTCTCTATTTTCAGGTAAGTAAAATTGTTCCATCAATACACAGGAGACCAGCGAAGGTAAAGTGCACGTTCATGGGTATTTGTTAAACTTAAGAATAATTCTCTCTCTCTCTCTCTCTCTCTCTCTCTCTCTCTCTCTCTCTCTCTCTCTCTCTCTCTTCTCCTTCTTCTTCTTCTGTCGTGAGGGGACAGATTCTTGTCAGATTTGCTCTCCGTCGTTAGCTACTTAAAGAAACGAAAGAAACAAAAAAGTGAAACTTTGAGTCGTAGAGAAACAGATATATATAAAAAAGGCGAAAACATGAACGAGGAGATTGTCCTCCTTTGGGCATAATTTGCTGGTACAAGACCTCTCTCTCTCTCTCTCTCTCTCTGGACGCACCTTAGACTTAGAGGACCAAACCAGTTTGAAGAGACGTTTTAGAATTGTCGGGAGTGAGGAATAGAACGAAGGGAATTGCTAAAAGTGGCGTAATAGTGAGAATAAAAGCAAGGAGGTCTTTTGGGGGATTTTGTTGATTGTTTATGTTATAGTCTATCCTACTTTATAATGATTTTTTTAGTTAAGTTGGCCTTATGCCAGCACTGCCACTTGCTCAAAATAACCTGACGTAAAATGTAACTCACAAAATCGCATTGAAAAATTTGTATCTTTTAGGTTCAGCGAAACATTTTCTTTCTAGGAAAGGCTTTTGATGTTAGGACATTTGGCGGCATTTGGATCTTTTGTTCTTAGGGAAATATCCAGTTGGATGGTCACCTTATGCCCCTTTTCTAGCCCAGACACGAAGGAAATAAAAATAGAAAGAAGGTAACATGGTGAAGAAAAATAGGTAATGTGCACTTCCGAGTGGACGCTGAATTTTTCCTTTCATTGTCAGAATTCAGATATATAGATAATTAAAGTCTATTCACAGCATCAGATCGCCTCAGTAACCTTCCCCCTTACCCCAACCACCATCAAATTTCGGCTGTTTTGTTTTACTCCGAATAGAGATAAAAAAATGTCTGAAGTAATGGAAAAGAAAAGAAGGGGAAGATCTTTTATACTAATATTACCAGTTTTTATATTGGTTTGATCTTGATGTCATTATTTATCAGTGATTATTATCCTTCTTATAAAAATTTTATGGACAAAAGACCTCTTCATCGCTTATTAAGCTGGTGAAATGAATCAAGCGCCATTTTTATTCTCATTGAAGGAAAGAGGTTTTTATTGAGCAATTTTCAATTTTTGTAGATCATAGATTTCTTGACATAATAAATGGATGCGAAAGCAATCAGCCAGTGGACAGAGGAGCCGAATTGAATAGAATTTTTATTGAATTACCTTAAAGATTTTGAGTCTAATCTTTATTATGAACTTGAAACAAAACATTAATGGTAATCGCAAACAAGTTGCGTAACTGATTAAGCCTTACGAGATATAATTTGTTCCACTAACGTTTCAATGTTTTTCCTGGAAAATTTAATATTGTATTGCCCGACTTTCTTGCGAAGTTGTTTAATCAAGGAGGTATTTTACTTGATGCGGCGGCGTCTCTTACTTTACTGTACTGATCCCTCCGATTTCAGTCGCACAAACGGTAGATGGATTAAGAAGTACATTGGCATGAAATAGACATAGTAAAATGTTTGCAGACTCAAAATTTAGGGGATATTCGATTTGTAGTTTTGTTGCGGTTTTTACCATGGAGTAAGGTTTACTCTCTCTCTCTCTCTCTCTCTCTCTCTCTCTCTCTCTCTCTCTCTCTCTCCATCCCATCCCATCCCATCCATCGACGTATCAAATTGTAGCGCAAGTGACGTTCAGATTACAGCAATTGCAGCGTGAGATTAACTGTTGCCCTCAAACTCTTCATGTGATTACGGGAGTCGAGTGACGCCCCTGACACGATAATAGAGCTGAAGGTAACCGGAAGTATAAAGGTGTTTTTGATGTTTCATTGTGAATACCTGCCTTTATACATCACAAGTGGACTGTTATTGTCTGGGATTGTTTACATAATCCTTTGAGCCTGGTCATGTGCGTCGTTGGATAATGGTAATTAGTCTTGCTTACAATTTCTTTTTAGTAAGAGAGAGAGAGAGAGAGAGAGAGAGAGAGAGAGAGAGAGAGAGAGAGAAAGAACTGCCATGGATGAATCATGGGCATATTGCTGCGTTGTGTTATTGGTTGAACATTGGTCTCAACAAAGCGCGCGCGGGGGACGCGCAAATACACGCCTGCGCATGAGCACACATATGTATATGAATACACATACGCGCACACACATATGCTATATATATATATATATATATATATATATTATTAATATATAATATATATATATATATGTTATATATATATATATTAATATATATGTGTGTGTGTGTGTGTATATATTTTCTCAGTTTAAACCATTAATTAAATTAGCGTTTGGTCACTACGCAAAAGCTATATATCTATATATATAATAGATAATATACATATATATATATATATATATAATATATATACACATTAATTAATTATAATATATATTAGACTAATATAATAAATATATATATATGTATATTTTCTCAGATTTAAATCATTTCATTTAAATTAGCTGTTTGTTACTACGCAAAAGCTATATATATATATATATACATATATATAATTATATATATATATATATATATATATATATATATATATATATATATATAGTATATACATATATATAATTTTTTCAATAAGATACTGTTGAAAAGTAAGTTTTTTTTTGTTATTTACATTTCCTGTTTTTTGCCCTTGTAGTAGTCGCGGACGCGTTGGACATAATTCATGTTTCTGTTAGGTCGACAAAAATAGATTGTTTGTCTTTCGTTTTCCTCATGTTTTAGGTGTTGTTTCTCCAATTATCTCACGCTTAGTGCCCGTTGCTGAATTTATGTTGATGTTAATTATTTGCAGTCATCCAAATAAAGATGAGTCTCCAGTGTCAGGTTATTCCTTGTCTTTTGCAAGTTACTGATATTCTTGGCCACTCCTGCTATATCTCATGCTTATTCATATTTTTCCATTTTCTATCTTTGATTTTCGTCCTTTTCGGTTTATGTTATCTCTCATACCTTCCATCTGTTTTAATTTCATATTATTACTGGTATTCAGCCAAGTCTTTCGACAGTTCTCTAAAGATATCCTTCCATTTGTGTTTTTTCCATTTTCCTCTTCGGTTTTTTTAGTTTAGTTTGCTATCCTCGCTTATTTGTTATGTCATTTTCATTCGCTACTCCGGTCAGGAAGCATTCTTTATTTATTTCCTTTGTCTTTCCGTCTAACTTTCTTTTAGCTTTTGTTTCTCCGTCTCACTGTTCTTTTAGATTTTGTCTTTCCGATTCGCTGTTCTTTTAGCTTTGTCTTTCAGTCATAGTGTCTGTTAGCTTCAGTCTTTCAGTTTCACTTTCCTTTAGCTTTTGTCTTTCATTCCCACGCTCCTTTCAGTCTTACTGTTCTTTTAACTGTTGTCTCTCCAATTCACTGTTCTTTTAGCTGTTGTCTTTCAGTATCGCTTTCCTTTAGCCTTTCTTTTAGCTTTTGTCTCTCATTCTCACCATCATTTAGCTTTTGTCTTTCCGTCTCACTGTTCTTTTAGCTTTGGTCTTTCTGTCTCACTGTTCTTTTAGCTTTAGACTTTCCGTCTCACTGTTATTTTAGCTGTAGTCTTTCAGTCTCACTGTTCTTTTAGCTTTGGTACTTCAGTCTCTCTTTTAGCTTTGGTTTTTCTGTGTCACTTTCCATTAGCTTTCGTCTTTCATTCTCACCTTCATTTATCTTTTGTCTTTCCGTCGCACTGTTCTTTCAGTTTTTTTTTTTATATACAGTTGAATTGCGGTGCCAGTAATTTAAGTGAAGCAAGATGCGATAACGAAAAAAAAAGATAGAGAAAGTTACATTGACTTTGTTTTCTATAGTTCCATATACTGTTCAACTGAAATAAAAACATTTCTTGAAAGAACAACGCAATTATATTCTGCATACAAAAATTATACAATATAATAAGGACACCTTTAATTTACTTAAACTGAAAGGAATATATGTACTGTAGAAAGAAAGAAAACAAAGTGATGTAGTTAAATGTAATAAATTTATAATATATATATATATTATATATATATATATATATATATATATATATAATATATATATATATATATATATATAATATATATACCGTAATTTCAGGGAGGCATGTGCGCCCCCTCCCCCAACCTTTGTCTCTACGTGCGGCCGTCCATGCTAATACAGCCAATGATATTGGAACGCTGAACTAAAATTAATATTGCTGAATTTGATAGATTTCAATTTTTTTTACCTCTCTTGTTGGTAATTTTCTCTTAGGTTGTTATATATATATATATATGTATATATGTATATATATATATATATATATATATATATATATATATATATATATATATACTATATGATTTCTTTAATATATTCTTTCTGCAATTTTTCGTTTTTTATGTATCTATGCATTTCTATATAAGTATATATATAGGTAGATAGATATATAGATAGATATTTATTAATTAATGTTGCAGTATTTTGCTAAAAAAAATTTTCTCTTTCTGGCAAACATCCATTTGCACTATTTATCACATTTGCTGTCATATTTGAGATTTCGTTACCTCTTTTTTTCTTTTTTTTTTTTTAAGATAAAATTACCTCCAGTTTTGTCTTATTTGCTCTTGCCTCCATCCATTTATTTTGTTCGCCCTCTCTCTGCAGCCATTTATTCCCTTCTTCTCGACGCTAGTGACATTTAGCCACCACTTTTGTCTCTTCGTTGTTGACTTCTCCTCCAATTTGAGTGACCTCTTGGCCCCCAAATAAGGAGGTCTTCATTAGTATAGCTGCAAGGTGCTCGTTACCTTAATTTATGTTATGAGGCTCTCCCCCCTCATTTTGCTAACTACTGATGCTACGAACACAGAGGCAAATTGAATGTCGAGGTGGGTGGCACGGAGGCTTAGTGCTCCGCAATTTACTTGTAATTGCAGTGGATATTGTTTGTACAAAGAGAGAGAGAGAGAGAGAGAGAGAGAGAGAGAGAGAGAGAGAGAGAGAGAGAGAGAGAGGAAAACTCACTAAGAGTTTTTTTGTAGCCGATAGAGAATATTCACCTCTGTTTAGCGGGGAAATAATTGCAGTTACTATAACTGCTGCTGTTACTCCATTTGTATTTGTCATCGGTATTGTGGATTAAGACAGAAAATATACTTTTTAATAAATTTCTCTCCTAACACTTTTTTTTTTCATACAAAATTTTTGTAAATAATGTTGATTATTATACTTATGTCCAGACTTTAAGCCACCGAGGAGAACGAGCATTTTGCTCTGACGAAATGCTTCCACTTCCTTGAATGGTTTCCTGTCCGTCAAAAAATTCATTGCCATTATGTCGTATGTCGGCCGTGTCCTTGAGTTAATTGAACTATTTTTTTTTACGATTACAGTATTTTCTATGTTAAAGGCGAGTAATTGATAATTTGATATATGTAGTTTTCAGATTAATTTATAATATGAATAGCGGCATTGCTATTGTTAGTAATAGTAGGTACTTATCTTGTTTCCACACAGTAACGAACCGTAGTAAGAAATTTGTGGTTGCGTAGCAAAGGTATTTCTTATCATAGCAATATTTATTTTGTAGATCTATAAATGATGATACTATACTGTAAAACATATTTAATAATAACGCTAAAGTTAATATCTGTGAATCAGGGCTTCATCCTTTACAACTCCTCGCCACTCGATGTGTAAGATGATAGTCTCATGGGAACCATAGGCCTATTCTTGTATATTTTCATAGAGCTCAAGAATTAATGTCTCTCCTTCATATCACTGACTAGTTCTATGTCTAGTTAATAATATTCTAACTGACTTGTTAATGAATATCATGTTGGAGGTATTAAATTACCTAAAAGGACAAGGTGCGTGAATGAAAACTAAGCATCAAGGATGTGCTAATATCTTTCTTTTCGTTGGGAAACAAAATAGCAATATCATGCACTTATAATGGGACTAGCCAGAACTTTTAATTATTTTGCATCAGTGGTACGAGGTTCTGTTGATTGTAGTTCAATTTGTGTTTGAGCCGAGTAAAGTTTGGGTAGCAGGAGCCAAGCCTTTTATGGTTACAACACAACTGTTTGTTTACTTAAAAAAAAAAAGGTGTTTTGTGCCTGATGCGATACGGATGTTCTTAGATTAACAAAAACACCGTAAAAGGCAAGCCTTTCCTCTCCTCCCCTGCAACATCCAGCAGTTTGATCGCTTATCTACAGCGCGCCGAGGGGCGGAAGGGGCGTTGTCTCCTGGTGATGCTGTTTTCATTGGGGGCTGAAATGGCTCCTGTTTCTTTTCCCTTCTGGCGAGAAGGCAAACAAATGACCCTCTTTCTAGGCCGTTACAGAGGTGTGTTTGTTGTATTATTTTTCTCTTCTCGGATGTACACAAAGATCCTTTTCATCCGGTGTGCGTTTTTATCCTCTCGTCATCTCGTGTGGCGTGGATGAGGGTTGTCACAAGGTTGTCTGTCTTCCTCTGGCTGCAGATCTTGATCCTCGTTACGAACCGAACTGGTTAGAAGCTCTCAGGTACCTGGATATCACAGCCACACGGATAATATTCAGAAAGCTATTGAAAAGGACATCTTTGCTCCCAAAAAGAAGTGAAGAGACAAAAATCGATGAAATAAAATCATAGAAATTATAAGTACAGAATGTAAAAGAAAACAAAAAAAAAATGATAGATACGTAGTGATTTTGTAAGAGGTGGTGTAGCAACGATTGATTGAAACACCAGAATTGACTGTCAAATCCGTAAAAACTGTAAAATGTCGGAATTTGTCACGAATAATGATTATAATCAATCAGAAGTTCGGCTTGCTTCTGATGCCACATCTTACAGCGAGAGCCCAGAAACGTGACAAGTGGTCTCGTTAAACTGATTTTATAGTAGTAATGATATAGTTATTGAAGCGAATTAAGTAATGAGTCTCAAAGTATTTTTTTTATAATAATGAGAACGATAATAATCACCGATGATGCTGTTGTTATTCATATTAGTAATAGTAGCGTGCGTATGTTATCAGTACCTTAATTACTATTTGATTGCATGGGCATTAGGAAATGGTCATTCCATCATTATTTGCCTTTTGTTCCTGGACCGAAAGGAATGTCCGTTAACCAAGATTGAATGATGATACTGGGCCTACGTAGCGAGGGCTAGAGGAGACGTGAACGTTGAGGACCTGAGTGACAATAGCGAGCGACACCGAGGGCTAAAAGGCTACAGGAAGAGGGTAATGATCGCTGACAATGAGAGTGGCTTTGTGTACGTGTGGGCATGGATGGTGACGATGATGATGGCGACGATGAGAGAGAGAGAGAGTTTTCGTTAGTGTGCGATTTCTGTGTGTGCGCAGGTTCAGTGACAATTTTGTGTCCAGCCTAAGGAAAAATCTTGTGTCAACTCCCCGTTTTGGATAGTATTATGAACTGACAATCTGGGAAGGTAGTAACAATAACGACGCTATTAATAATGTTCTAAATATTTCAGTTGAAAGTCATTATAATGAGTTTGAAGAGAAGTAATAAAGAATCAGTGAAAGTTTCGTAGTAATGAATGTGGAGGCTTTGATGAAACCCGGCCCCCTTCGCAAATTCCCTGTCTGTAACCAAGTACCGAAACCTTCCCCGAAAAAAGCTGTCTTTCATATGTTAAAAACTAACCATGGAATTTTTATGAAAATAATCTCATTATGTTTCCCCAAACCTCAGTTACGTAGAGACGTAACTTAACATATATCATGGCAAAAAAACTGGGGCTGGTGCAATACTAGTGTACATCTCGGGAATTTGGCCCCCATTCACACTCTTAGTAACAGAAGTGAGGTCTCATTATTTCGTTGAATAAAGAGTTTAGATCTATGGCAAAGGTCTAAAGGGGCTATATAGATATAATTGAGTGTTAATTTATGTTTCATTGCCATCTTTTTCCAACGAAACACAGAACTGAGGCTTGCCAGCATCGTGCTGTTCTGGGTATCATAATTTATGAAGTGTTATCCAGGTATCGTTAGTTGAGGGAAACGGACCTGTTCTTTTGCTCTTTTAGAGGGTGTTGTTAATATACATTTGTCAGACTTTAATGTGCATATTAGATTCAAGTATATTTATTACCCGAATCATCAAGTGTTTTGTGCGGTGAGGTGAGATTTAAGTGGTTGTTACTTGAACACGTTATTGGGAAATACACGTAGGATTTATCCCTCCTGTTTATACACATTTACATGCACACTTATATAAATATAGTTAAAAGAGATAAAGTTCAAAGAGGAGTGGAAGGTGTGAAAATGTGACTGTAAATGCAGTTAAGACAAGAGCTATTGGTGAAAAGAAAGTAAGAATATCAAATAAACGAATGAAAAAAGGACTAGGGTTGAAGAATCAAAGTGGAAGGAGTGTGTGAGAAGTATAAAAATTCCAGGACGGTGCCACGAGGTCAGCAGAGATTCTTTGTGAGAGTGCAGTTGGCGGTGTATAGTGTGGATTGTCTTAGAAAACCGTATTAGTGATTCATAGAAATGTAATGTGGTGGTTGTTGAGGATGTATGATATGAAAAGAAAACAAATTTTTTTTTGAGAGTGAATAAAAAAGTGTTAATGGTAGAAGTGAAGCGTTTGCTAGAATACTTGACGAGAGATTGACTGGTTTGGTGGGAAGTTGGCCTGAGGTAATATGTGTCTCTATGATTGTGTAAAAACGCATGTGTGGGAGGAAGCGAGGATTCAGAAAAAGGACTTTTGATCCAGGTGGGAATATATGGGAGAGAAAAAAAATAGAACATGACTTGAGTGTAGAAAGGCTGATGTTTACAGATGATAGGTGGGGACTGGGGATAGTAAACAGACTGCAGAATCTAGTGAGAGTTTGAAAGTGTTTGCAAGAGAAGTAAATTGTTGCTCTGGGGATGGTTTTCCTCCATCATTCGCCCAAGACTTGTCATCAGAGCTTCTTTTGGATGCTGTCATTTTTTGTTGTTGAACTATTTCAAATTTTAGCCTTGAAATGTATACTATTTGTTAAAGAGTTTTGAATATAAAATTACTTCAACTTAGGTTATGAAATTATTTCCTGTACAAATATGGTTCTTGCTTTTCGTTAACTCAAGAAATATTTGCATCTTTTGTAATAAAAATTATGGAGACAATGAGAGTCCAATGGAAAAAACCTGTTATTACGTAACAAGTTAAATTAATTTTCTGAATAGAGGTATTCTAATTTCTCTTAACATACGTGCAAGGTAGAGGTGAAATTCGCTGCAAAAATGAAAATGTACTCTTTGCCGATAAATGGCCTGTTTAAAAGCTTTTGAAAATATGATAACGTCTACTCATCGGGCTAATTTGCTCATTTTTTTCTGTATTTTTATAGAGGCCTCTGTGATGAACCGTGAGCATTATTGACGGTAGGGCACTGTTACCCATGTACTACGTTTTGTTTTAGAAGGTTATTACCGTAAGAAAAACAAAAGCAACCAAAATTATGATAATAGAAATGTTAAGCTTATTATTTATAGTTGAATGAAAACTTACTACCTCCCGTGAGGCTTCACTCAACTTAGAGCGATATTCAAGCGCTGTAAACAAGAACGGAGAGAGGGAAAATTCCAAGAAAGGAAGCGGGGAGTCACGCCAGGTAACTTCTCCCCTTCCCACATCTGATATGCCATAGGAAGGTGTTTCCGATACCCAATAAAGGAGACGATTTGCTCTTCCATTTCCCGTCAGAAAAGAGAAGCGTTTCGTGTTTTCTCTTTTAGATCATTATCGGTGGTATTGGGGAACTGACCCTCATTTTCCATTCGAAGGGAAAATTGTATTGTTTCTCTCTTTCTCCGCATCTGGGTTTAGATGAGTTTGATAACTTATTATATGGATGTCGGTGCTTTGACTTTTTCGTTGGACGGCTTTTAATTTGTGTGAAGAAATTTGAACTTTATAATTGTGAATATATAGTATTTCTACGTGAACACTCCGAATATCTGTTTATTCCATTTATATTAAGGAGAATGCTTTGTCTTATCTCTGTGTCACAAGAAATTTTAAATGACTAGCTTTGTGTTCCTTAAAGGATGTTGTGGTAATCGTGTTAGAGAAAAAAAAATTACATTTGGTGAAGTTCCGTACCAGTGACTTTCATTTGAGATCAGAAAATAAAAAGAAAGTATTTCGTACTGGAAAAATGAAAAACCCGAATTCCACAAATCTTTGATTAAAAATATCCTGGTTGTTTTTTTATTCCTGTTGCAGGTGCAATTTGAAGAAATCCACGCCGAGTATGGATTTCTCAAAACACACAAACATACACACACACACACTCAAGGAATGTGTTGTGACCTTGACCGTTTGTAATCTTTCGTTAGAGAATATTTGATCGATGTGTTCATTTCTCTCTCTCTCTCTCTCTCTCTCTCTCTCTCTCTCTCTCTCTGTATGTGTATATATATACACATTATATATATATATATATATATATATTATATATATATATAAAATGTGTATTTAACTATATGTATATATATATATTATATATATATATATATATATATATATATATATATATTATATATATATATATTATATATATATAGAACTAATTGTCTTTTAAAAGGAAGATTAGAGGAATTGTGGAAATCCAAAGTAAGAGGAAGAATTCCTGGTTTGGACTGAACTGAGTAATCTGGCGTTGCTACTCATCAGAAAAAAGAAATAAATATTTAAAATTCCTTCCCACTGCTACGGATGAGTTCAGCTTTGATGCATTGCATTTCCGTAGGGTTTCACAGTAAAGATTTCATGTATTTCTTGGAATCATGACAACAATTCAAGCAATTCTGTCTGTATACGTTGATAATCGTGTATTTTCTTCGAAGTAAATGATTATTGGGGGTTTGTGGTTACTGCAGTTGAAGGACACTTTACTTTATGCAGCCGAATTTATGTAAAATTGGAAGTAGAATTATAGAAATAAAGTTGTAAGTTAGTGACGTTTTGATGTGCGGATGGGAGGTAGTATACCAACCCCACTACATATATTGTTTCATCTATTTCTTTCCTTATCTCGCAGACAAATTTGTCTATCTGTCCATATTCATATTTTGGTAACATCAAACCATTTGTCCCAACAGGGGTTGCTCCAGAGAAAAGAACAACACAATGTTAATGCCACATTCATACTTTATTCCTGTGTCGTGAATGAAACCCTTATGTAGAAATCTTCCATTCAGTGACTCGAAGACTCATCAACAGGATACTGCGTGTTTCGAAAAAAAAAGTATCCTTATTGTTACATATTTCGTATGATCTTCAGTTATACAAAAAGTATTTTGAGATTGACAATTATTATTCGTTTACCCTTTTGGCCAGTTGTTTAAATCATATATGATATGCATTTATACGGTTACTTGTTTATTACGGTATTTTCGTTATCCAGATGTATCATTCTCTTCTTCTATTTCGTGATTTACTGAGAGATTTCTTGTAAAACGTCTAACTGCCTTTCCTCATTTCCCTTCCTTCCTCGTACTGTAGTTTTCCTTCTCATTTCATGGCCCGTCTACGTATGCCCTTTTCCTTTTTTTGTCGTTCCTAGCACCGAATGACTTCCTCTCCTCGCTCTCTTCCTTTCGTTCCTTTGCATTATCATTTATTTTCTTCTTGGTTTCGTAGCCAGACCAAAGATGCCAACGGAACGTGATAAATAATTGGGCGTCACCTTCTTAGCGGGACAGATGGTGTCGGATGATGATAAATGTTCCACTGGTGGAGGGGGATGGGGAGATGGTCGGAGAGAGTACTGGGTCTCATTAGTTACCCACTTCCGTGGGTATTTAAGAGATGCTTTGGGCACAAAGGAGGCCAGGAGTTCGCGGATTGCTCTTGTACTTTCGTGGCGTAGATATTTGCTGACCTACATTATTATTATTATTATTATTACTATTATTATTATTATTATTATTATTATTATTATTATTATTATTATTATATTTGTTTGCCGCTTGCTATGTTTCGAATGTATTTGATTTACTTGTAGTAGCCTTAGCTTTCTATATTTGCCCTAAGTACAAATTTTCATGAACCACGTCCTTGTGTTTGTGTTTTGTGCTCTGTCTTTTTCTGTTCTTATGTCTGCCACGTCTTATCGAGTGCAGTTTCCTTTTCCTATCAGCCTTCCCATTTCCTTGATGTCTCCTGCAACTTGTCGCTCATCATCTCCCTTCCTCATCCACCTCATGTGGTGTACTGTAGGCATTACATATTGGTCTTTGCAGCGTCCGTTCGGCCCCTAGCTGCAACCCCTTTCATTCCTCTTACTGTACCTCCGTCCATATGCTATTTCTTCCATCTTACTCTCCACCCTCTCCTAACAATTAATTCATAGTGCAGCTGCGAAGTTTTCCTCCCGTTAAATCTTTCAAACTTTATTACTTCTAGTTTTAGTTTTAGTGCTGAATGACCTCATAGGTCCTAGATTCTGTTCCCTTCCTCATCAGCTGCCCAAATTTCGTAATCTTGACTCTTGGGCTCGGAGCACCTGATGATAAGAAGTGCAAGGGCTTAGAGAAGATGGAGAGATTGCTTTCGGGAAGATAGGACTGACGAAGGATTAGGCGAAGGGAAGAGACACGAGAGAAACACATGGAAAATGATCATAAAAAACAGCGACACCAACTAGGGATTTAGCTGAGATGAAGACGAAGAATATTTATCAAGAATTTCTGTATGCAAGGAAGGGTTTAACTTTTCTGTTGTTTTTTCTTTGAGAGAGAGAGAGAGAGAGAGAGAGAGAGAGAGAGAGAGAGAGAGAGAGAGGAACTTCTCCCTAACAACTTTACCTCCATAGGGCTGTTCATAGTGTGATACTCTTGTTGATTAGCAAAGGTACTGAATTTTCTATGGATGTATTTGAATCATTCAGATCAATTGAAAAAAAAACCCAATGATTTGTCTGTTGATTTCAGGGATGACTATGTGACACAATTTAATTTTTAATTTTAATTCAAATCCATTGATAAAGGTGCTGGCGTTTGTTGGGAGGTAGGCCAGTATAAATATTTATTTATTTATTATTTGCTTGTTCAGTTCCTTTAGATATATGCCGATTTTTATAAGTTATTTAACTTGATTCACTATTGATACGTCAGTTATGGTGTCATTGTTTAACTCCAGATGGTTATATCACGAATTCTTCATTGAATAAAGCCCCATGCTGTCCATTCCGGAGTTCAGCCAATACAGACGCCCTCCTTCGTTTTATTGCCTTACTCCGAAGTGTTCTCTTTTTATTTTCGCATCTTTGGTAATGGCATTTAACGACCTCTGTAACAGAGCCAGGTACATGTTCGGTCGCATGCAACGCAGACGTAAACGGCCCACGCATTCGTGTTTGCTTTAATGAAGCCACTCTAGAAGTAGAGGAAGAAGAAGTAGAAATGCTTTGCAAAGAAAGTTTTCGAAGTCACTACCCGATGAAGTTTCTCGATGGGGAAGACGAGGAGACATTTTCAATACAGGAATGTCAGTTACCAATGGCGGCACAAACTCCAGGCTCAGGTTTGCATGAAGTCGAAGCCTCTGTGTTTTGTCCTATCATTTGTTGATGGTCACTCTGATGAGATTTGTTATATTTTTTGCGATTTACGATATTCGGTACAGTTGCCATATTTTCGATCTTCAGCATTATCTGTTGCATAATATAGTACATACAAAGAAAACTCATGAGCGGTTCGTCGAAACTGTGACATCATCAGCCGCTTAGTACTCCAAAACTGGAGGCTCTTCAACGTGGCGAGGAAACTCCCCCCATCCGTCTCCTCCTTCCCTCGCCCTCAGTCCCTCCTTCCTTCCCAGGCAATTACACATCAAGTTGTTTCTTTCCAAAGTATATTCAGCACCATCTTGCATCTCTTCCAGATCTTCCCATATTTTGCTTCCAGATGCTGTCATATTCACCAACTGACCTCGTCTACCACTTAATGTTTCGTATAGAAATATTTCATGGCAAGTCTAATTTATATATATCAATATTACTATGTCATGTGGCTAATGGCCAATCATGTATCCTTACGTGGGCTATTTCGCAAATAGCAATTCCTGTTTTTATCTCTGGTACTTACATTCATTATTATTTTTATTATTGTTATTATTATTATTATCTTTTTAGATTATTTGTTATTGAATGATATAGAGGCGTAACTAAATTTTTATACTGTTTAATTAGGGTCGGGTCATCACTAGCAGTCAGACGGGCCACTTTTGCCCCATGGGAACGGTTTTGGATATTTGTCACGTGCAAACTTTTACACCATATGAGTCTAATGTACCAATTGAATTCCCTCTTCCCAGCCTTTCTTACTCCACATGCACAACACAAGCAAAGACTTATTTTTTTCCTTTATTTGTATTCTGCGTCCACACATCATTTCCACTGGAAAACTGTCGCAACATTCCCTTCTTATTTTTGCCGCCATAGCAGTCCTTTTCTCTTCATAATCTTTGGAGGAGTTCCTAGTACTTTCTCTGCCGGGCCTCTTCCGCTATTCACCTCTTATTGGATATCTGTATGAATCAGTGAATCAATCTTCCGATATCCTCGCTTACATAAATTTCTTTACTTGACTTCGATTTACCCTGAAGATCTGACTTTTGCTAATACATGACTACCTGTTGCCTCTGTTGACCTAAGCAGGGAACTAGTATGTAGCTGGTCATTAGGCAGCTGTGGCGAGTTACACTCGGGCTTGAGAAAGCCTTGGTTAGCAGCCTCACCTCTAAAGACTTGTTTTCCTTAGGGGGTATTGCTGCCAGTGCACCTCAGTTGCTGCATTGTAGGCATGTAGGCAATACTTAAGTTTCTTTGTATCTGCAACCCCTTTCTTTTATTTTGCTGTACCTCCGGAGGTGCATAATATCTTTCTTCCATCTTACTTTCCTCATCCCTCTCCTAACAATCGTTTCATATTGCAACTTGGAGGTTTTCCTCCTGTTGCACATTTGTCCAACTTCCTTTCCTCTCAATTTCCCTTTAAGCGTTGAATGACCTCATTGATCCCAGCACTTTGCCATTAGCCTAAGTTTCCTATTCTCATGCCAAAGACTTGCGAAACCACCACCTTTAAGGGAAAAGGCCTTTGTACCACCATATGCGCTCATTTGCATGAATTTGCACGCCCAAGACACGTGTCGTTCAAGTGTTCGTGCATAAGCTACCGCAATCCTGTGATTTTCAGTGCCATTAACGGCAAAGCCTGATGCAAAGGTAAATAAATCTGCCGGCGACAGCGTGAGCCGCCTGGTCGTGTCATGGATGTAGTTTGCGAGAGCAGCAGGAGGGTTTGCATAAAAACATAAAGACGCAACAACTGTTCCATTAAAGTCTTTAATGTCTTGGATGAAGGGGTTTTCAATTTGACGATGCATAGATAAGGTAATTTCTCTCTCTCTCTCTCTCTCTCTCTCTCTCTCTCTCTCTCTCATGTCAAATGAAGGCATGCATTTAAATTAGCGCCGGATTGTAAGAGAAATGATTGAAGTCTCCTCTGTCATATGCGTGACTGATAAGTCACGTCTAATCCTTGACTGACATTCTTCTGTGAAACTAAGCGAGAGATGGAAGGCTGAAAACGTTGCAGTTCTGTAGCGGCATCGTAACAAAGGGGATCAGGTTCTCCATACGGCGATTACAAAGGATCCGATTGTTCATGGCCATTTCTCTTTAAACGAATTTCCTTGGCGGCTAAACAGACGGGGGACCTCTTTTGTTTTCTTCGAGGTTTCTCCCTGACGTTTACGAATGAATTCATAGAATCTCTTCTGTTCTGATTTTGAATTCTTGTGATTTAGTTTTCTACGTAAGACGAATTTGTTTGACCTTCGTTGCGTCTTTTTTTGCGGTTTTACTTAGTGATGCAATTTTCGCTCACCTTCAAGGTTAGATATATATATATATATATATATATATATATATATATATATATATATATATATATATATATATGTGTGTGTGTGTGTGTGTGTGTGTGTGTGTTGTGTGTGTGTTGTGTGTGTGTGTGTGTATGTATGTGTGTCAGTATAATTCATGCTCGTCTCCTTATTTAATACAGATAAACAACTTATTTACGTACATTTGCCTAGCAAGTGTACAGTACTTATTTTATGTTCCTTCGCCTTGCTGTTGATGTGTAGCCCGATAACTGATCCGTGGAGCAGGCTAAAGTTAATTTTATTAACTGTATCACCACCTAAGCGAAAAGGGCATCCGACGCTCATCGTAAATCTGTCTTTGGGGCATTCTCCCTTTTTAATGGGACATTTAGAGAGGCCATTAACTTGGCTTATAGGGAATGTCGAGGAATTTTGATTGTTTTTAATGGAGTTCTTTGCTGACGATGCAGATATTCGCTGATAGAATGCTATAACGTTCGGCTTGGAATAGCTGTTTTGTATACTCCTTTCTTACTTAGATATGGAAATGGGGTGTAGGTTAGTACTTGATAATAATAATAATAATAATAATAATAATAATAATAATAATAATAATAATAATAATAATTGGATTCTGCTAAAGGTAAAAACAATGCTGATAGAGTAACATCGGTAGATTATGATAAGTCATGTGTACAACAATAATAGGGATGATAACGACGTTGAGGAAAGAAAAAAACTTAACTAGCGTTCAGAATGATGCCGCTAGACGTCACCGCTCGTCAAGGCAACGCCTAAACCACGTTCAAAACAGAAAGAAAGAAGAAAAAAGGCGCAGATCACATGGCGCGCTCTGGGCACTCTTCAATGTTGACCCTTCGGGTGAGACGTTCATCCTCGACTGTGGGACTTGGCTGATGGCCAAGGCACACCTATTTTGGGTCAGCTTCAGTCAGTCTACGGAAGGAAAGGAATAAGGAAATCGTATTTTTTCTCTCTTTTATTTCTCTCTCTCACTCTCTTTCATTTTTCGTTTCTGAGTCGTTTGGGGCAGTGCATGAGAAAGTGGGTCTGTACTTTGACTGTCGAAAGCGTGTCAACTTTACGTTTACACAGAGCGTATGGATTTTTGTTCCGATTTACATTTTTATTGTTTGTTTGGCTGTATGTCTGTCAAATGCCCCTGGTGCTTGGATATTTCTGTAACCGAATATCATTCAGTAAGTAATATAGCCCATTGAATTTTGGAGGTGTTGAAATCCTCATCAGGAGACGGATGCAGTTTCAGACACGGCTCTGCATAATATTTTTGAATAGCTTACAATTTGCCAGGCACCTGTTAGTTAATGTGGTCACTCGTATCCAGATACGGCGAGAGAAAACGCAAGTGCTGTGTCTCACAATTACTGACGCAATTACTAGTTTTTAAATATATTTGTGCAGATACATAATTGTGGATTTGTTTTTCACTGTACATCATACTCCAAGTAGCATGAATCTTAATATGTTATGTATCTGTACAAATATGTTTTAAAAATAAAGTTAAACAGAGAGCATTCGAGAATCTGTACGATTCCCCTAATAAGTATCTTGTGCAGATACATAACTCGGGATTTGTTTCTCTTAATGGTGTCATCTCATGAACCAGTTAGTGAAGGTCATTCCTTGGCTCTGGATTTTCCCATCACACTTTAAACGGCCCCGAGATAAGGGACGAGGTTTAAAATGAATTTATTGTTAGATTTTCATGACAGTTTGGGCAGAGGTCATTCGTCTGGCAATGGCTTGTTCATAACAGAATGACGATCGTTCACTTTTAATAACCAAGAGGAAAAGTTTTCATTCTGATTGGTGGGAGAGCAGATTTTCCATTTCAAAGGAAACTCTCGCCACATATAATTTCATCGTCATATCATGCTACTTTAGCTGATGAACTTTCGTGTGTGAGGTACGACAACGAATGCTTACACTTTCGTGTGTGAGGTACGATAACGAATGCTTACTAGACGGGTAGTAATATTGTATTTCATCGGATTTATTTTGTTGTTAACAAGCAGTGTCGTCCGATAATTCAATAAATGTCAGATATTTCATGATTCACGTTTGCTGTGGAACGAGAGGAATCTGTATGATTTAGATGAACAAGAATGAAATGTAAGTTTTAAGCCAAAGCCCAAGCGCTGGGACCTATGAGGTCATTCAGGGATGAAACGAAAATCGAGAGTAAAGGAGGTTTGAAAGGTGTAATAGGAGGAAAACTCAAATTAGTTGCACTATGCAACAATTGTTAGGGGAGGATGGAAATTAGAATGGAAGAAAGAGAATGTGAACGGAATTAAAGTAAAAGGGGCCGAAAAGACGCTGCAAAGAGCCATAATCTGCCTACAGAGCACCGCGTGTGGCGCACTGATGGCACTACCTCCCTACTGGGTTTTATTTAAATGTAGTCATACATTTGCTTCAGTATCTCACAGTACCTTCAAGTTTGAATGATCTGTTGACTGAGTGATTGATTCTGTGATCAGTATCGGGATTAGCCAGCAAATGAAAATGGTTTCTCTTCCACAAGAATGATAACGTTTCACATTTTCGAGGTCAAATTATTAGGTATGATGCTAAATCAACACTTATTTTCTTTGATAAGGAACATATTGGGTACAAGGGAGTTCCAACGAGAGATTTAAGAAATATATTAGTTCCCTAAACACGAGCGCTTAGACACACACACACGCACACACACACACACACACACACACCACACACATATATAATATATATATATATATATATATATATATATATATATATACTATGTTTATATATATATGCCTGAGTGCCATGAACATACAAAATAACCATAGACAGGAGTATGAATATATGCACGTGCAAACACACCTGTAAGTTGGTTGTAAAATATTTGACACAAGCAGGAGCAGGAGCAGGAGCAGGAGCAGGTCTCTCTAGTGGCACAATTTTACGGTGCCCAACTGGGTGCAGTTTACATTTACGATCTCAGAATATGCCACTTATTGCCAACCTAGAGGAGACAGTTGACAGCAAATAGAATTGTAAATTTTTAAAACAGTGGTTGACGGTGGAAAGCTGCGTAAAATTAAATGAAAAATGAAAAGAAAAATAAGTTGGAGTGAATTAGAGTGGATGGTGTGCAAAGGTAAATGAGTACGAGTGAAATTAAAGTAATGGGAAGTAATTTGAATAATTAAATTAAGACAAAAGCTGATTCAATCGAGTAAATCTGTACCCATCCGAAATTCCACGTTTATATTTATCGAATAGTAATATAAAAGAAATATCGTCATTGAAGGCTAAATATAAACAAACGGAAAAGAATATTTTTGTTATCTGTGGACATGACTCAGTGACTTCCACGAGTTGAAGCATCGTGTTTATTTCCGTAGTCGGTAACATACGCCGAAGTGAGCAAATAAACCTCGCATATTTATTGCAGTCGCTTCCAACATTCGCATTTCGAGCCGTCCCATTAAGGGAGGATGTTGAGGTGGACCTTCTCTCTCTCTCTCTCTCTCTCTCTCTCTCTCTCTCTCTCTCTCGTAGACACTTTGCGTCCCCAAGGAATAAAATTTTTGGTTGGTATTTTCAGGCGAAACGCGAATATGTTTGGCAGCAATTGCTACCTGCAGCTTAAGAGAACTTAGCTGCAGGCATAGATTTGGAAATTCCGTCTTACTTCCGTTTTCCGACATTCATCACCCTTTCTTTTCAAGTCTGTTATTTCATTATCTACAGACGTCTACAAACGTCAGACTCTGCATATATATATAACTATATATATATATCATATATATATATATATATATATATATGTATATATATGTTATATTATATATATATTATATATTTATATATATATATATATATATATATATATATATATATATATATATATACATTTCTGTAGTCAGAGACGCCTTGGGACCATTTCAATTCAGAAACGTCCTTATTATAGCCTGTGTTGCAGTGGAATTATTAACGTCTTTCACGCACGAAATCTGGAAACCTAAGATGCTGAACCGAGGGAGTTTTTTTGAAGTCAGATTCGGAGATGTGGCCTTTGATTACACAAAGACCACACACACACACACACACACACACACACACACACACACACACACACACACACACATATATATATATATTTACAGTGATATGTAAATTTAGGCAAATGTGTACGGATAAAGTGAACACTATTATTTGAAAGCAAAATACACGTATTTGTGAACTTTCACACCTACGACAGAAACCTTCATTGTAAGAGGTCTTTGTGACAAGGAACGCCATCTTAATTTATGTCAAATAAATTAAGGGGTGTTATATAAACATTTACTAATTTATGTCAAATAAATTAAGGGGTGTTATATAAACATTTACGAGACAAATCCGGGTGCCACAACAAACGTTGGTGTGTTATGGCCTTTCAGTTAAGAAATATATTCCTCTCCCTTTTTCTTTACCAGTTAACGAAATGTTATTTCAGAAGCCGCCAGCAGTAATCACACGGAAAGACAGTTGGTCTTTGTGTAATCAAAGGCCACATCTCCGAATCTGACTTCGAAAAACTCCCTCGGTTCAGCATCTTAGGTTTCCAGATTTCGTGCGTGAAAGATGTTAATAATTCCTTTGCAACACAGGCTATTAATAAGGACGTTTCTTAATTGAAATGGTCCCAGGGCGTCTCTGACTACAGAAATGTAAATGAAACTAATGACCCCTTTCATTGCGATGTGACCGGAATATCCCGCAAACTGCTCATTTCCATTCAAATGAGTCACTGAAAAAAGACAGACTCGGAAATTCAGGGAGTTTATAAATCAGATTTCTTCAGACTTCCAGATTTATTCCGAGGGGTACCTGAAATCTGAGTGACATATATTTATATATATATATATATATATATATATATATATATATATATAATATATATATAAAGTAGATAGATATATGTATATATATATAATAATATATATATAGTATAATATAATATATATATATATTAATATGAAATATATAATATAAATATATATCTATATCAATAATATATTATCTATATAAATCTATATCTATCTATATATATATATATATATATATATATATTATCATATATATATATATAGATATATATATATATATAGTATAATATTAGCTCGTTCAGTATTTTATTGTTCTTATTTCTATTTTGCGTCAGCACCATTATTTCTTTTAAGACTATCCTGAGTGCTTATGATAATTTCAGTGTTTGTTGCCTTCAGCAATGTAATGTCTCTCGGATTTCAGGCACCCATCGGAATAAATCTGAAAGTCTAATAAAATCTGATTCATAAACTCCCTGAATTTCCGAGTCTGTCTTTATTCAGTGACTCATTTGAATGGAAATGAGCAGTTTGCGGGATATTCCGGTCACATCGCAATAAAAGGGGTCATTAGTTTCATTTACATTTCTGTAGTCAGAGACGCCCTGTGACCATTTCAATTCAGAAACGTCCTTATTAGCCTGTGTTGCAATGGAGTTATTAACGTCTTTCACGCACGAAATCTGGAAACCTAAGGTCTGAACCGAGGAAGTTTTTTGAAGTCAGATTCGGAGATGTGGCCTTTGATTACACAAAGACCAACTGTCTTTCCGTGTAATTACTGCTGGTGGCTTCGTAAAATAACATTTCGTTAACTGGTAAAGAAAAAGGGAGAGGGATATTTGTCATAACTAAGAAAGGCAATGTCACATTAACGTTTGTTGTGGCACCCGGATCTGTCTCGTAAATGTTTGTATAAAATCCTTACAAAACGTTATTTTAAAAAATATAAATTCAGCTGGCGTTCGTTGTCATAAAGACCTCTTAGAGTGAGGGTGAGCGTTGTTGGTGTGAAAGTCCACAAATGCGTGCAAATTGCAGTCAGATATTAAAGTGCTTGCTTACTATTGTCTGTGAGTTTATCATCCATGTTTGATCAATATTACGTATCACCGAAACATGAAAATGTATTTTTTTTTTTTTACAAAGTGCTCACACACACACATTAGAGTGCTTGCCTTTCCATAGATTCTCTCTCTCTCTCTCTCTCTCTCTCTCTCTCTCTCTCTCTCTCTTATTAATTAATAGTAATGAAACGGCGGAATTTTCGTAATGAACTTATACATGTACCCAAACATGTTCATCCTTGTGAAAAATCATTTTGCATTAACTCGGACACACACACACACACACACACACATATGACGTGTAACTGGTAAACACCATGAAACATCATTTCATAAGAGGGCTGTAAAAATGCTCATTTTGGGGTCACCGTTTACACCTGGCTGTCCACCAACCACAGACAAAAGATCACTCATAAAAGATCAGTGATATCGATCGGGTTTTGTAACATTCGGAAGCGTCCTTTTGTTAGACACCAGATCGAGCGGTAAAAATGTTTGATTTATAGCCTTTGACACGTCGTAAGTCTCAGTGCTTGGCCTCAGATGTTTGTTTGTTTCGTTATTGTTGTTAGAAGGATAATTACGATGATGGAATGTTATTTTTTAAATCGATATTGTTTGTTGATGATCCGTAATGCGTAGTGGAGTTGCCACTGCTGCTGCTGCTGCGTAGGACATTTTAACATTGTAAATGATTCAATTCAGTGCTCTGTTGTTATCTCTGTGCTTTTGCAACTCTGCTTTTGTTTGCTTAAGATTAGCCAGCCTTTTGTTTTTCTTTTAACGCTCATTTTTAGGCGTCCCATCGTTTCCATTATAGAAAAGACTGCGCATGATCCTGATTTCGAATGTCATACTCTCACTACGGTTACTGTTTGTTTGGCTTTGTTTTCTGCAATTTTCCCTCTCTCTGCGCTGTTATTGGTTTCTCTGCCTCCTTTTTCTATCAGCGCTGTGTCGACCACTTTAATCTCTGGCTGCCTTATGACACCCGTCGGGTCACCACTTCCCCAAGTTACTCCCGAGAAATCAGTAGTAGTCGGATTGTAAGGGTGGGTGACGTCATCTCCCCCCCCCCCCCTTTTCCTCTGCTCTGCCAGAGTGGGAATGATTTCTTTCTCTTTTTCCTTGTACATTTCTTGCTTTCATCGTGCGGCAAGTGTAAACAAGTGAATGCACACAAAATATTGAAAGTTTTGACAAGAGAGTATTTGACCTTTTCCCTCCTTCAAAAGTCAAATGCATATTTACATTTCATTCACGTTGACAGTCGCTGAGTCTGTCCTTAGATTTATTTAGGTTCTTGTGAGGAGGTCATACGTCCGCGGAGAAAGAAAACCCCAAATTAATTCCGAATGGGGTTTGGAGGTCAAGTAAAAAAGTGTAATGACGAAGTGACGTTGAGAGCTCTTTGACCCAGAGGGGTTCAAGCTCGCTTATTGTGTTGACTAAGGAAAAGACAAAATGGACAAAGATGTGGACGAAATGATGAATAAGATTTCATATTGAATTTGTTGTTTTGCGAGAGAGAGAGAGAGAGAAGAGAGAGAGAGAGAGAGAGAGAGAGAGATATATATATATATATATATATATATATATATATATGTATGATATATATATATATATATATATATATATATATATATATGTATATATATATATTTAATTATTTATTCATTTATATATATATATAATATATATAATATATATATATTTTTTTTGTAATGTATTTATTTTTATATATATATACTATTAGATATATATATATTAGTATGTCTATATATTCTATTTAATTATTTATTCATTTATATAGTTTTTTCTTTATTTTGGTGAGTGACAGGTGATTACATCGCTAAATCGTGTATTAGTAAATGCGAAGCGAGGTTTTTACCTGCAGAGCGGCTCCCTCTACTTGGAAGAGGCTCTGATGTGTGAAGTAGGACATTATTCCTATTTATTATTAAAAGCAATGATTTAGAATTTGACTTTAGAATCAGTTGCAATGTGCGAGACCGAGTGAAAGTTGCATCTTGTATAGAATTCGCTGAAATGCTGGGTGCATCGCATCTTGTCCGGTGGGATATGCAGGAACTTGAACTTGTCCCGCATATTTTTAGATGTCCCAAGTTCGACGAACTGGCGTAAGGTATTTTTTTTTCTCCATATTTTGAGAAAATGAGCTTCAAAGATTCTGCTATTGTCCTCCGCAGCTTCTACTTAACTTTGAAAATGTGGCAGCACAGGCAGATGAGGTATTGATATGTTAAAGAGAATCAAAGACTAAGACTCCTTGGCTAGAAAACTCAAATACTTATAGAAAAAAAAAAAAAAGGATATGCCACTTCGTCAAAACAGACGAATTGATGAACTTAACGAGAGAGAGTCTTATAGTTTAGGTATTCTGTAGACCTTGGGTTACATTCGGTGAGTGCAAAGGACGGAGCACGTGTAGCCTCTGCTGGATCATTTGTTAAAACGGGTTAGGTTAAAGATCTCAAACACCGGTTCGGTTTTGTTGATTTGTGGTGTATATGGAGAGCAAAAACTTCTGGTTTTCATGGATTTGCTTGTAAATTTGGGGCTAGCAGTCTCCTTGATTTTTTTGTAATATTACAAAATTTCATAGTGTTCGTGCTAAAAACGTAGTTGGATCAGTTGTCGTATTACTTTGAGCTGAGGTTAGATGTACAAATGAATGGCACTTATAAAACTTCGTTTATTTAAGAAGGGGATGTGATGGGTGGGCCATTTGATTTCAGGGGACCAGTTCCGCTTTTCAGTTTCTGATGTTCGCATGCGCTGGAAAAGAAATATTCTGGGTTATTTCTTACATTGTACACCACATTGTCTTCCTCGTTATGATTTTCAGGTTTGAGAGAAATTGAGTCGTATTTGACGGACAGTATTTCAACTCGAGTTGAGGAGGGCGTGCCGATATTCGAATTTTAAAAATATTTTATTTAATTTGTAATGTAAGGAAAACATGTCGATATGTTTCATATATTCTTTGTTATTTGAAGATTTCAGTTTTTGAGAGAGAGAGAGAGAGAGAGAGAGAGAGAGAGAGAGAGAGAGAGAATGTTTCCTATTTTCGCTCTGAAACGTGTTTGTTTGGTGTGGCTAGCTCACGCCTGTAATGAGTTTACTTTTGTCGAGATGAGTTTCAACAAGAGAGAGAGAGAGAGAGAGAGAGAGAGAGAGAGAGAGAGAGAGAGAGACCCGAAGTTACTGAGGTTACAGATAAGTGAAAAAATATCAGGTCATTTTTAAATTACTTCACACAGGCAGGACTGGTTTCCATCTGTTTACGGATTACTACACAGTTTCCAGAATTTTGCATTATCCGCAAGTGTGTATCTACATATTTTAATTTCAAAATTTATTTCTTCAAAGTTGGTACAGGTTTCTTTGAGTACGTTTATATTCTATGTACATAGTCTCTTTCAGTGTCTGTTTGATGATACCATTTCTAATGGTATTATTATACTACTGGATACTGTTTTGTTTATCAGTGATTTCGATGTTCCTGGTCCTCAATTCTCCCATTTTCTAATGTTGTGTCATTTCCTATGAATATATTCTCTGTTCGTAAGGTCCAAGAGGGCCTTGCAGCTTTAAAGACGGGCGAGGTGTGTGACCCAACTAATAGTTTTGTACGGTTAGGTAACAGCGTTGATCTTGTGCAATTGTGTAATGGACAATTCCAGCGTGTACCTTCATCTTAAAAACAGGGACCAGTTCAGTCCTTGTCAAAGGAAGATGAGTTGGCTCATTCTGCAGACCACCGTCCTTGAGTCAGTTTCAAGAAGAGGTAACATTTCTAATCTCTTTCCGATCATCAGCGTAGCATCGCAAGGCAAAATTCCACGAGTTATCTCTTGTTTTATTTTTGGTGATGTAAGTTGATTTTTTTTGGGGGGTGAGGGGGGAGATTGAGTAGAGAGTATCACTCTTAACAGTAGAATGACATAAAAGTGGTGGTTGAAATTCTAGCTTATGGCTGTCTTCATCTTTTCTGTCAGTTCATCACAAACCTTTTATGTACCACTCTATATCAGTTATTGACGGAGCACCATTGATTATCTCTTGTTATTCTTCTGTATGTAAGTCTTTTCTAGTCTGTATATTGGTTTACCAATGAAAAAAAATGATTTTTCTTCGCATCGATTCTTCCTCTCTCGTTTGCACTTATTATTGACATGCAGTTTGCCCACCATCTCGGATTTAAAGGACAAACGTGAATTGTGACTCCATAACTTTTTCTGGATTTTTCTGTTTTCTCTCCAATTCTTTGAATGTGTTTCAAGAAAAGTAACTGAACCTCTCACTGAAAACATTTTTGCTGTTCAGGTTACTGTAGACGAGCCTTATATCATTTCCCTGGCTTCTATTCAATTAAAAAAAATCGATAGCATGTTGAGTTATTATAAGCTCATCTCCTCCCCTGAATAATGTTTTTATTGGCTTTATCTGCTTGTTTGGAGCACTTTAAAGGGATTTTTTTTTTGCTGTGCCTTGTCGTCTTTTTCTTTCTTGATAAAACTGACCTAGAGGCAGTTCATGTGATTCAGTGCCCATACCCTTATTTCTTTTCTAGAATCAGTTTTATCTCCCCACAGTCTCCATTCCCTTGGCATCAGTTCGACCACTGTTCCATAGAGCTAATAGGGGGAGCCCCGTTCTTTTAATTGTCCCGTTATACATTGCACATGCTTTCTAGTAAAATCTGGAATCCAGTGATTTTGCTATGCTACTTTTAACTCCTGATGCCAGTCTGCTTCTTTCTCTGCCTCCACTTTAGCTAGTGGAGTCTTTTAACACAACATTCATCGTTCAAGAGGCATGTCTGTCTCTCCATATGTTGTTTGACTTTTCTTTTTCTTTTGTTTTCTATTCATTGTTTTCTTCTGGTCCTGGCTACATGATGATGGACATCAGCGTGTGCACTAAAAATTGCATTTTAATAGCCCATTGATCTTGTTTAAAAGTTATTCTCATTTCATGTTTACAAGGCAGATTTATTATTAGCTGAAGAACGCAAGCAATTTGAAAACACCTGGCCACCTGTATAATTTACTTTCAGTTTGTGAATCTCTGTACCTTCATTGTGTCATATATGGCTGGTAACTTTGTCCTGATTTTCTCTGCATCAACATAAAATTGACTTTGTTTTGGGTCTGCCTTTAACCACTTGGTCAACTTAAGTTTTTGTTAGCTTTCTAATTAATTTTATCTTTCACACGCTTAAATTATCGATGCGAAACTTTTGAGGGCGATTGTACGGTCATAGGTTCTTGATGCGTTTGTGGATTGGCAGTTCTCAGTGTTGTCACGGTTTCTTTCGTCCTTTGTTTTTGGTCTGCATTCGTCTTCGGGACCCCCAAAGTAAAGCATTCCAATGGGTACGCACTCTTTCAGTACCTTTATGGATACCTTTATGTAACTTTAAAAGTTCAAGCGGAGATGCAGTGCTATTCTCCTTGCATTTTAATACATTTTTATCTGTTTATCATTTTATTAATTTATTTTTCTTTTTAATGAGTGAAATCTCTTCTTTCTGTGTTTCCCTCTACCCTTTCTTACTTCCTAATGATCACCATATTCTTTGGGAAGCTTGAATTTCAAGTCAGTAGCCCCTGTGGACTTGTTCCATATGAATAGGGTTTATCTTCTGAATAATAATAATAATAATAATAATAATAATAATAATAATAATAATGCATATGTTGTCAATGTTTTTCATTTAAATACATTGTATTGAAATGTTTAGTGTGTTGATGGAGATACATAGTATCTCTAATTAGTTTACCTATGGCCCATACCAGGCACAAATATTATGCATGATCAACATATTACCTCATAATCATAAAAATAAAGTTCCCCTTTTCCCTACTCTTACGGAGCTTGATGCTTCTTTTAATAGAGAAATCATATCTGAAATAACTTTTCCCAATTCAGTTTTGACTGACCGTCCGCCGGAACTTACTCAGAACGGAGAGCTGTCATTCGGAGGGAGATGAATGTTCATTCATTCTTTCCATTCAGCAGACGAAAGAAGGTTGGTTCGGAATTCAACTGTTTTGAGTCTGTTATATTCGCTATGTTAGTTGAAATACTTACTTGTATTTTTAGGAGAACTGATAATATATTCAAGTTTACATAAATTAAATACTTTAAGTGTCTTGTACCAACATTACGTCCAGAAAACAGAAACTCAGATGCAGTTGATTCACTGTTATCATCCCATAAAAAAAAGTTGCCCTAAGAACTGAAAGCAATGAATGAAATTCAATCATAAAACACTTGGGCGTACGGCCGGCCTACTCAGTCACATTTCCTTCTCAGTCTACTACCACGCCTTGAAACCTTCTTGTTGATTTGAAGGGTGGGTGGGTCCTGCACCTCTCTTCCCCTTTCCATGCTGTTTGGAGAGGCAGTGACAGTTGTATTTTTGGACGCATCTTTCTTTGCTTCGTTCTTTTATCTTTTGTTCTTCCTAGCATGGGATACGCTCTGGCACCTCTTATCAGACAGGTGATTGTTCGCTGGGATAACAGGACTTCATTTTGCAATTTGTGGCCTTGTCAGAGGGCCCCTCGCCTCCTCGCTACGAACCGTATTTGGAAATAAAAGACCCAGTGCTATCAGATTCCGAGGTAGCGCCTTTGAGTGGGGTGGGGGGTGGTTCCGTGTTAGGGGTTTTGGGACGGGGGAAAAGGGTAGGAATTTAAGTGACGCGTGACTCCTAATGGAGGTGTCACATGTCGGCGACAGCAGCGTTGCTCTAGATGCGACAGGTCATAGTTGCGACAGTGGCAGTATGTTTACGTTGATTCAGTGATGAAGATGCGGTAAGAAATTTTAGTCAATATTGTATGATTTTGTAGCAAATATAGCTTGAGTTTTCTTAATGTACTGAAGTGGGTCTCTCTCTCTCTCTCTCTCTCTCTCTCTCTCTCTCTCTCTCTCTCTCTCTCTCTCTCTCTCTCTCTCTCTCTCTCTCTCTCTCTCTCCTTATGTCTTTCTGCTTGTGTGGTTTCAAGTCCGACATTAGTTGCCAGAGTTAAAATTTGATGCCAATTTCAAAATTGGCATCCCACACCCCCTCCCTCTCTCGGGTCAGCCATAAAATACAGTAAACTACATGAATTAGATACCAATACGGCACATTTCCTGGTATTTAATGCACGAAAAGAAGTTTCAGTAACCTAAGCAATCATCCATACATTGATATAAAAATGTATGATCTACTGAAGAGCTGCACCAGCGCTACAAGTCTCACTTGTAGCAATCGATTTGTTTAAAAGGAGTGAGAACGAATAAGTATCTCGAATTGCTCAACCCTCGCCGTCCACTCGTCATTTTGGTCTCTCCTTAACATACGTGAAGACAGGGCTTTCAACAGGGACCCTTACTTCTATTTCCAGCGCAAATATGCGTCGGGCCAGGCAGACACTTTTAAATAGGCAATAGTTAATCTCTGAATTGCTCGTGGCTTCTCTCTCTTTTAATTTAATTATGGCAATATTTGATGACACTCGCACAAACACGTTATATATATATATATATATATATATATATATATATATATATATATATATATATATATATATATATATATTATGTGTGAGTGAGGATGGCAAGTTTGCAGTCCTTGTAGTTCATAGATTATCAGCCCAGCCCTACTAAAGGGAAACACGGCACTGGTCCCTCTACGGGGAAGGAGCGGTTTAATCCCATTTCCTGACAAATCCAGTGCTCTTCTGTTGCTCCTAACAATTATTATGTACCTGGTGATTAGTCGCTGTCGTTGATTGCAGCCAGGATAAAGAACCAGTAAAAAGAGAGAGAGAGAGAGAGAGAGAGAGAGAGAGAGAGAGATGAGAAAGACGAGAGGTTCCGCGGGAGAGTAGAGAGAGAGAGAGAGTGATTTCTTACAGATTATTAGTGTTACTGCAGTTGAATGTATAAGAGTTATTGTTAATAATGCACATTTTTCCAGCCAGTTCAAGGTTTTGCTTGAACTGGGATCTTTTATTAAGGCCACAGGACTTGTGTTTTCTCTCCCGTGCAAACAAACTTGGAAGGGATTTCCTTCTCGGCTGACTTCGTATTTACTGACGTCGTCTGCATCTTGAATGAATTTTCGTACACCGCCCTTAGAAGCAACATGTTTGCATAGCTGAATGGTTTCTGTCTTTGCACACCCTTCAGGCCTGTCATTTCGTGTGAATGTGCGTCAGAGAGAGAGAGAGAGAGAGAGAGAGAGAGAGAGAGAGAGAGAGAGAGTTATTAGACTAATAATTCACGCGAAAGAAAGATGGCAAGGGTAGGCTGTTGAACGTTTTATTTGGGGCTGTTGGGGGGAGGGGTTTGTTGACGGGGTGGTTGAAGACATCGATAGCCATCATGATGGCGATGATGACGATGCCCATGTTCCTTCATACCCAGTTTCGGGCAGCGACGGTAGGCAATGTTGTCCAAAGGAAGACTTAACAGCAGGAGGTCATAGGGAGGAAAAACAAAGGGCGTGCCTTGAGACGTGGGTGGCAGGTTTGAGAGAGGCCTGGTTGTTATAGCAGTGGGCTGTTGGCATTGGCATAGGCTAAGGGGTACGTAAAGGGTTGGCGGGGGTTGCTTGGTTGCCCGGTTGTTAGAGAGTGAGCTGTGGTCTCTCCCTTAAGTGGCTTTTGGCGGAAATGAATCTTCGAGGATGTACTTGACACAAGTAGCTTTCGTTAATTCAAGTAATGGCAGGGCACAGGGCACTCTCAAGAGAGAAGTCATGAGATGTGGATTAGTGCATTCTCTCTCTCTCTCTCTCTCTCTCTCTCTCTCTCTCTCTCTCTCTCACATGCATTCAAGTTGTCACGAGAACGTGGATGACTAGAATTTAACACGTTTTCAAACTGACTGTATGTAATGCAACAAAGAAGTAGAAATTTAGTTTGATAAATCAGTAGAGAAATTATTCTGGATTTCGAAAATCCTTCACTGTTCACGTGCGATGTGGTCCCAGCATGAAAAGATATCTCGAAATCTTGAATGCCATATTTTATATTTGCATTTCAGACAAGATAGAGTCTGATTTTTTCTTTATCGTGTTGGTTATCCTGCCTATAACCAACAAGGCTCTGTCCAGAAAAATATAGACAACAATTAGACCATTATCTTCGGGATTCTCATATCGTGGTTTTTTGGGTATAATATCAATTTTATCTTATGGTCATTAAAACCGACACTTCTTTGCCTATCTAAATGAGCATAATCGTTTCGTAGTGCAACTGCGAGGTTTTCCTCCTTTTACACCGTGATAACCTTTTTACTCTCAATTCTTCTTTCAGTGCTGAAGGTCCTCATAGGTCCCAGCTCTTGGCCTTTGACCTAATTTTTATATTCCATTCCATTCCATGGCAAATGATTTAGTGTTAACCGACATTAATAGTATTGAAAGCTAAAAGGTCAGTCTTAACGAACTGAGGACCGTGAAATTCTTCAGGGATGGTTTGCCCTTATCATTGCATATTGATGGACTTGCAACCTGCTACAGAAAACCTTGTCAGGAATTTTGCCGTAAACATCACCCTCCCCAAATGGATAGAAGTTGTCACATGTGGACGTTCGTTTGGAATAAGCCGCTTCTCATAAAGGTATTGTTCCATTTGTCATTGTCTTCTGGGGCGAAGGTCGCAGAGGTAACTACACCCCCCTCCCTCAGTGTCCTCTAGTAAGTTCCAGGCTCTGGATCTCTCTCTCTCTCTCTCTCTCTCTGGTTATTTTAGCTGTTGGATTTATTTTTTTTGCAGTTTAATTCTTGATACAGAAACTCTCTCTCTCTCTCTCTCTCTCTCTCTCTCTCTCTCTCTCTCTCTCACACATATATATTATATGCGTTTGGAAAATCTTTAGGAATTCAGAAATACTTATTTGAACCGAAACAAATGTTTTAATGTTGAGTTGTCTATCTTACATGTCCATTTTGGATATTTGTGAAGCAGATGGTACGAAAATCTGAAGAAACGTTGATGAAAAAAAAATGTTGGTTTCTAACCGCACTAGAAAATACTTAGATGATAATATGAATAATTGTAACAACTACAGTTTTCAAATGCCTTATATATGTATGTATATACATATATATATATATATATATATATATATATATATATATATATATATATCCACAGCTGGGTGGTTGTTATCTGAACCTCACCATGACAACCACCCACAGGTAAGGTGGCGCCGATCCACCTGTGTGGGCGGTGTTGTCTTAAGACAGCACCACCTGCCTTCCCTTGCTACTTGGGGGTGGAGGGGGGGGAGGTTATCCTGTTCCCGTCTCACCTCGATATTTATGCATTTTCACACTCGACTGAAAATGATTGCTCATAACCATTGGCCGCAGATTCCCACTGGAGAGAGAGAGAGAGAGAGAGAGAGAGAGAGAGAGAGAGAGAGAGAGAGAGAGAGAGAGAGAGAGAGAGAGAATTTCATTCGGTATGGCTTTGTGGCTGATTGAATTGTCATGCCATATAGGATTGGGCTCACGAGAGGAATAATTTATGAATATAATTTAATAATGGAAAATAACGGTAGGGTTAAATTTCTGTCATTTGATGTTGGTTATTTTGGGAGCTGCCATACGCCACAGATTCATATGAGACAGATAGGGTCATTTGCATTTTTGGATTAAATAAGGATATGACAGTTGCATTATTCATGTAGCAAGTTGATACCCCTGTCTTGGTTCAAAATTGTGTTTTTCATTGTCTTTTTACATTCAGTGTTAACAATCCTTTTTTTTTTTGCTAGGATATTTACATTCATAACTGCGAGTTTTTTAACTTGGCCTTTTATTTTTATTTTATAAAGCTGATACATAAATACTGGCGATGAATTATTCGTGGTTCTGTGGCTTCCCTATTGTAAGATCCAGATCACATTTCGGAATAATTTAACATTTCTGATACCCGCGCATTCATATTGACTCCACTTTCGACTTAGTTTGATTATTTAACCTTGAAATATTGCTGAATTCTTTTAGGTATAATTAGAAAAATTCCATACGTTTCTGTTGGAGGAGAATGTTAAATAAAATTTTTCTATTCACGGGAGAGTGCGCCATCTTAGTGACATACGAGTAGATGGCTCTTTAGACCTTACTGTACTTCCAAGTTCAATGCACTATTTCGGAAATTACCAATGTAACTCTAAATCAAAGGTCAGGAAGGGATGTTAGTTTTAGAAGTTGTGGAAAATAATGGTTACGTTGGTTTACGCATAATAATCGACGATCATACCTTCAGTTCCCCACAATACACCTCTCTCTCTCTCTCTCTCTCTCTCTCTCTCTCTCTCTCTCTCTCTCTCTCTCTTTGTCGTAATGTGATCTTGATATCACTTTTCTATAAGTATTCTATAAGTATGATTTTTGTAGGTGAATCGTTGAGCTGGAAAGCGGTTATGCAATAACCAATTTTGCTTCCTTCTCGTATATTTAGTAGTGATAGGTTAGTGTTCCTCTTATACTTAGTGTTATATCTAATGGTAATAGGTCAGTATTCCTCTTATATTTAGTAATGATACGCCAGTATTCCTCTTATATTCAATGGTGATAGGTCAGTATTCCTCTTATATCTAGTAGTGATAGGTCAGTATTCCTCTTGTATCTAGTAGTGATAGGTCAGTATTCCTCTTGTCTCTAGTGGTGATAGGTCAGTATTCCTCTTGTATCTAGTGGTGATAGGTCAGCATTCCTCTTATATCTAGTAGTGATAGCGTCCAGTATTCCCATCTTGTATCTAGTAGTCATAGGTCAGTATTTCCTCTTTGTATCTAGTAAGTGATGGGTCAGTATTCCTCTTGTATCTAGTAGTGAGTAGGTCAGTATTCCTCATGTATCTAGTGGTGATATTCACCTCTTGTATCTAGTAGTGATAGGTCAGTATTCCTCTTGTATCTAGTAGTGATAGGTCAGTATTCCTCTTGTATCTAGTAGTGATAGGTCAGTATTCCTCTTGTATCTAGTAGTGATAGGTCAGTATTCCTCTTGTATCCAGTAGTGATAGGTCAGTATTCCTCTTGTCTCGTACACTTCTGCTAAGCCAAATAGCCTTAAAATGCTCAACTCAATTCATCATGGAGGAATACGGTTGTGTACTGGAGCATTTAAATCATCTCCCACCGAGAGCATGCTTGTAGATGCTGATGAGGTGCCACTGGATCTTCATTATAAGCGTCTGCTGGTTCGGAGCTGGTATAGATTCCAGAGGCTACCTAAGTCTTTAACCAGCATTTGTATGAGAAATGAGGCATTGGCAGTTTTATGAAAGTCACCCCAAGCAACCTCATTCATTCGCTTTTAGAGTAAATGTCATTGTCCGTGAATTAAATATGCCAAGAATCGAGATTTTACCAGCAAAATATTCAGTTAGTTCCCCCACCTGGAACTTTCCACAGGTAGGATTTTGTAGATATTTTAATTTTACTAAGACAGAATTGTCCAGTGAGGCCATGCGGTCAATATTTTTAGAACACTTTGCAACATGATAACTCCACTGCAGTTTTCACGGATGGCTCAAAGTCAGATGCTGGCGTCGGCTTTGGTGTAGCCTTCCCTGATGTAGAGAGAAGCGGCAGGTTATCATCTGTTGCATCGATTTTTACAGCAGAATTATATGGAATTTTAAAGGCTTTAAAGGAAGTTTTGATTCGGAATGAAAATAATTTTATTATATATTGTGACTCAAGAAGTGTTCTTCAGTCGCTGGAATCTTTTAACCCTTTAAACCCTCTGATTTTAGATATATTGGAATGGCTACTTTTACTGAAAAGAAGAGGGAGAGAAATAAAGTTCGGTTGGGTTCCTTCCCATGTTGGGGTGACTGGGAATGAGAAAGCTGACCAACTTGCAAAGTCTGCGGTCAGCTCCCCAGAACCCACAAGATGCCTACTACCATATCGGGATTTGTACCCTCTAGTAGGTCAGAGAATTAAAAATGATACGCCAGTATTCCTTTTATATTCAATGGTGATATGTCAGTATTCCTCTTGTATCTAGTAGTGATAGGTCAGTATTCCTCTTGTATCTAGTAGTGATAGGTCAGTATTCCTCTTGTATCTATAGTAGAAATGTTTAAAGGTCCCCCCCCCCAGTATTTCCTCTTGTATCTAGTAGTGATAGTCAGTATTCCTCTTGTATCTAGTAGTGATAGGTCAGTATTCCTCTTGTAACTAGTAGTGATAGGTCAGTATTCCTCTGTATCTAGTAGTGATAGGTCAGTATTCCTCTTGTATGCGTAGTGATAGGTCAGTATTCCTCTTGTATCTAGTAGTGATAGGTCAGTATTCCTCTTGTATCTAGTAGTGATAGGTCAGTATTCCTCTTGTATCTAGTAGTGATAGGTCAGTATTCCTCTTGTATCTAGTAGCTTGTATCTAGTAGTGATAGGTCAGTATTCCTCTTGTATCCAGTAGTGATAGGTCAGTATTCCTCTTGTATCTAGTAGCTTGTATCTAGTAGTGATAGGTCAGTATTCCTCATGTAACTAGTAGTGATAGGTCAGTATTCCTCTTGTATCCAGTAGTGATAGGTCAGTATTCCTCATGTAACTAGTAGTGATAGGTCAGTATTCCTCTTGTATCCAGTAGTGATAGGTCAGTATTCCTCTTGTATCTAGTAGTGATAGGTCAGTATTCCTCTTGTATCTAGTAGTGATAGGTCAGTATTCCTCTTGTATCCTAGTAGTGATAGGTCAGTATTCCTCTTGTATCTAGTAGTGATAGGTCAGTATTCCTCATGTAACTAGTAGTGATAGGTCAGTATTCCTCTTGTATCTAGTAGTGATAGGTCAGTATTCCTCATGTAACTAGTAGTGATAGGTCAGTATTCCTCTTGTATCCAGTAGTGATAGGTCAGTATTCCTCTTGTATCTAGTAGTGATAGGTCAGTATTCCTCTTGTATCTAGTAGTGATAGGTCAGTATTCCTCTTGTATCTAGTAGTGATAGGTCAGTATTCCTCTTGTATCTAGTAGTGATAGGTCAGTATTCCTCTTGTATCTAGTAGTGATAGGTCAGTATTCCTCATGTAACTAGTAGTGATAGGTCAGTATTCCTCTTGTATCTAGTAGTGATAGGTCAGTATTCCTCTTGTATCTAGTAGTGATAGGTCAGTATTCCTCTTGTATCTAGTAGTGATAGGTCAGTATTCCTCATGTAACTAGTAGTGATAGGTCAGTATTCCTCTTGTATCTAGTAGTGATAGGTCAGTATTCCTCTTGTATCCAGTAGTGATAGGTCAGTATTACTCTTGCATTTAGTAGTGATAGGTCAACATTCTCCTGATTGTCTCTGTTTGCACTTCAGCCTGGTCCCTTTATTCCAGTATTTTTCCACATTTAAAGTCGTTCTACTGATCCCCTTGACGGCAGACACCATTTTTGTGTAACTTCTTAGCCTGTTGTTTTTTTTTTTTAATCCTTGAGGCAGAATAAAATAAGTTTCGCTGTCCATGCCCTATTATTTTTTTTATATTATTGCAGTCCTTTACACAGCCTTTGACTACGAATTATCTGTTAATTTTGTGATTGAGGATATTCACGGAGTTTGTGTGATGTTTTGAGGGTTATGGGCGCAAGTGTCAGGCTATGCATTTCTAATGATGCTGTGAAGTTGTGAACTCCAGAGTCAGCCTCTTCGGTAGAGATGGTAGGTAGGCAACGACTTATCGAATGAGCATCACTGAAGTCGCTGGCACTTGGCATGAAAAGTAGCCCGACCGAACGACCCCTGATTTATTGGCGTGTTCAGTTGGAATATGCACGAAGTAGGCGTGAAACTTGAGCGACTCAGCCACACTCGTCTAAGCAGTCACTCAAAGAGGAGTTTCTCATAGCAGTGCAGATTTACCAAATCGCGGACATTGTCTTATGACTCTGCCCTTTTTTGGTATTTCGTTAATAATCTAACTTGTAGTGCGTCACTTAAGAATATAATCCTTTCAACATATTTTGTACAGTGGTACTACCTACGCTGTATTTTCAGTGTGAGACTATGATGTGATACCTTAATAATGTTATGTAAAGAATTGGCGGTGAATACTGAAAAATAACTATATTTGCCAAATAGTTATTATTGAAAAATCAAATTTGTCTAATAACGAATAAAGAATAAACTAATTTTATCAAGTAATGAATAATAAAAAAAATGAATAAGTCAAATAGTGAATACGGGAAAAAAACTGAGTATGTCTGATAATGAATACTGAAAAAACTGAATGTCGAATAGTCAATGATAAAAAAACAGAATTTGTCCAGAAGCGAATGCTGAAAAAATGAATTTGTCAAATGGTGAATACTGAAATATCTTTTGTTGTCAGACAGTGAATAATTAAGAAAACGGAATTTGTCAAATATTGAATATTATCATAGGATTACTCAAACAAGACAACTTAGTAGTATTAGCAGTAGTAGTAGTAGTACTAGTAGTAGTAGTAGAGAGAGAGAGAGAGAGAGAGAGAGAGAGCCAGCGCCAAGATTTCCCCAGAATGCTGCTAAAGAGGGGTGTTTATGTTTCCCAAGCAGTCGAAGGAATTCATTTGAGAGATCAGTCCCCGAGATAAGTAAGCCTAGAACTTTATGGGGCCGTAGCTTTCGCTGTAAAACGTCGACGGCGTCGGAGCCAGGCTCCCACTTGCATTGTTTGGGCTCCGAGGAGCGCGCTGCAATGTCGTCAGGTGTTTTCGGACAAACTGGCGAGCTCGTTTGGTTGTTTGTTTATTTGTCAACGGCATCTCTTTCACTCTCGGTATTTTTTTTTTTCAGGTTTATTTATTGTTGCAGAGTGCTGGTTGCTTAACGACGCGTGATTGACACGTATTACTCGCCGCATTTAATTATGATTTGTAGATTTAATTTCTGGTTTCGTTGTTTACTTTGAGGACGAATACTTAGCATAAGTTAGTTAGTGAGGCCTATTATTATTTTTATGTTATTGTTATTGACAACTGATTTACTATTACTGTAAACGAAAAATCTGATTGCAGTTTGCATTTTCAATGTTGAAACGAAAATTCCTCCAACCTTTTCATTCATTTTAAGGTTTATCAAAATGAAAGCCATTCCAGAGGGCGGAATCCATGTTTTGTTTATACACATATATGAAAGTGTGTATATATGCACGAATACTTATATATATATATATATATATATATATATATATTATATATATATATATATATATTTATATATAAAGTAAGTGTTTATGGTAAGAGAGGTGGTGCCAGCAGTGTAGAGCCTTCTTGTTCTCAGCAATACTCAAGAGAAGATGATTTTTCTAGCAGCCCCCATGTCATACACACACACACACACACACACACACACACATATATATATATATATATATATATATATATATATATATATATATATACTATATATATATATATATATATATATATATATATATATATATATATATATATATATATATATATATGACGTTCTCACTAATTTTCGTTTTTGAATTAGAGTCAAACAATTTTACCATAAATGTGTCAGACATGTAGAACATGAGATGAGCTGTGTAGAGTATTTGGGTAGACTTAGACTCGCTTGTGATGATATTCTTTATGATTGCTTCAGTAGCCCTATGTCCTGAAATCACTGAGAAAAGGGTGTCTGAATGTTATGGAAATATAATGAAAAATTTTTGTCTGTCCAGGTTTCATTACGGTTGTAATAAGTTGCCCGGAAACACAAGGATTTACGAGGGATAATTCGCTGAGGCATATTTAGTTAGGTCTGGAGGTGTCTTTGACATGTTGGTTCTGCAAATCTTATAAGACCTGCACCGGAGGCACGGAAAGGAGTTTCAGATAATTTGCCGTAGTCTTAAAAAAATCCGTGGTAATGATGCATCATTGTCCATTGTTGATGTATATATATATATATATATATATATATATATATATATATATAATATATATATATATATATATATATGTGTGTGTGTGTGTGTGTGTGTGTGTGTGTGTGTGCTTGTGGTCTTTTAAGCTTTTGTCTAAGGGGTAAACATATATCCGAATGGCATATATTTATTTCTTCTTTCACCCTGAAATATACACTTTTAGACCCTTGATTGTTGGATCTAATTCCTGCTTAAGAAACATAAAAGTAATTTTGTGGAGTTATTGTGTTGACTGATGCTGCTGTGCAAGTATGTGTTATTGACAGTGTCGCGTAAAGCTTGATTTTTTTGTAACCTTTTTTAAGTGTATACAAAGGTTATATGGTTTTCAAAATTCGTTTTTTTTACGATTCCAGTGTAAGAGAGAAAAATATTTTGAGATACCATAGCTGTCTGCTGTTGTTTCTGTTCAGTTGCTTATGAGCTGAGTCTTTTAATACTGCAGAAAACTCCATATTCGCCCATTATGAAAGACTAAAAGGGCAAGAAAAATTAGGGCTTTCGGAAGTGAAGGTTTTAATGTTTTCTCTCGCTCCTTTCAGATTGTGGCCATTTGACCAAGTTCTCGTGGGAGAGTAGGGCCGTCGATGCATCTCATGCGGTGCACTGTAGGCATTACTGAATGTCCTTTGCCGCGTTCCTTCGTCTCTTAGATGCAACCTCTTTCATTCCTTTCACTATACCCCCTTTCATATTCCCTTTCATCCATCTGACTTTCCACCCTCTCCTGACATTTGTTGCATAGTGTAACTGCTTTGAGGTTTTCCTCCTGTTACCCATCTAGAACCTTCTTTACTCTCAGTTTCTCCTTCAGCGCTGAATGACTTTATAGGTCCCTGTGCTAGGCCTAAATTATACGTTCCACTCTGTTCCATTTGAGACAGAGACCACAATTAACGTTAAACTAATAATCACATGACGCGGCTTAAGTCAGTTCCTACAAACGACCCTAAGGCCTGGTAGGTCACATATTCGATGCGGTCTACAGATGCGATAAAATCTGGACAAAATTACTGGTAAACTGATGGAGCATCCAGATCATAACTTCATACATGATATTCGCTTGTGTTTCTGTATGAGAGAACATAATCGGAATTTCGATATAACCAGTCGAGGAATATATAAGAAGAGTCTTTTACAATGAAGCAGTAGTCAGCAAAGGTTGGAGTTTAATAGATTTCAACATCCCTATTGCTGATTACGATGATAAAGTCATGGTGTTTCATGGTTTTACCGAGTTAGATTTTAAGAGTCTATAAAGATATAAATAACAGCCAGGATGTCAGATTAATTAGATTCAAGGACGAAAAACTAAAGAATACAGCCGTTGGGCAACAGCAAACGTAGGACTGATAAAACGTCCCGATGCAGTTCGGTTTTTACGAACGTGTCAGTTGCTCAAGCGACCGCTTTCAAGATGAGCTATTTCCGCCAAGTTGAATCTGCGGTTTGTGTGATGAATGGGACTCGAGCGTTTAATCTCCGCGGTCCGAAACCCTGTGATTCGAAGCTCCGAAACTCGGTTATTCGGAATTTCGATTACCCTGCGCGTTAAGACTAATGTCGGGGTTTCGTTGCTTAAACACCCGGATTAGAAACAGACAATGAATCCTCATGGACGGCTGATACCATCTTTCCGGGTTTCATCCTTCGGCATAAACCTGTAGGATTATATAGCTTTGGGTGCTCGTCGAAATGAAAGAGAGGTCAAATTTACGGAAAATTTCCTTTTCTTTAATGGAAACTTAATTTTTGCCAGGTAGGTAGAAGAGAAAGCGATATTTTCCGGACATGTTTGTTTTAGATTATTTAGGCATATAATTTTTGTTTATCGCAGCTAATAAAATATCTTTGTATGATCTTCACAGCACATGAACAACTCTCGTTTCTCTTTATTCATAGTTTTTTTTTTTTATGTCCGTTTACTACAGAACACAGTTCAGTTGCAATCTGGTAAGCTTTACAAGGAAAAGAAGAAAATAAATGTAAAAATTGCAATCATTAGTCCTTTCTAAAGAAAGAGATTATCAGTGCACTAAATTCAGTTGCGCTTGCGCCCTAACGATGTATTTTTTTTTATCAAATGTACCCATGTGAAATTTAGAGAAAGGGTGCCCATGAATACAAATTGCTACAGGGCATGGCACATTGATGGCAGATTAATGCAAACAGCAATGACAAGCAACAGCAGAATTCTTCTAAATTTTACGACACGAAGGTAAATTCACAAGCGGTTTGGGGGGGGGGGGAGGGGGGCCTGTTGAGGGTGGGAGAAGGAGGTTGTGGGGCGCATTCGCACCTTTCAATGAGAGAAATTGGAAGGAGGAGGAGGTCGTACATTTCTTCGCTAAGTTGCCTGCCACTATCTGGGTGAGCGCCTTATGTCTTCGGCCGTCTCCTTCAGTCATTAATTTGAGTCGCTCCCTGTTAAAAAGTGCAGGGACCACCTGCGTTGTTCGCAACACTTAGTTAACCGGTCGCATTTTATATTTATGATGACACTCTCTCTCTCTCTCTCTCTCTCTCTCTCTCTCTCTCTCTCTCTCTCTCTCTCTCCCCTGACGATGATTGGGATCCTGCTCAGAAATTGTTAGTTTGTGGTAATTCATTTCGAGATTTTCGCATCTTGTAACAATTTCAACATCTAGAACGTATTTTCGAGACGGGACCTACTTTGGGGGTCAGGCGAAACCTTTCAAGTTCTGCCATTATTAGATATAAAAATTAATTTAAGGTTGAACTTTAGCACTCCCCTATGATTCCCCAACGGCGTTCATTGTACATAAATCAATAAATGACGTTCTTGTATTTCTCAGTGTCTGAGTTATGGCAAAGGGAAGGCAGAACTAATTCATGATGATCTTATGAAATCAGATTTAATTTTTCGCTTCATTTCAGTATTTGACGTGACCGTTGCGTCTGGAGGTGTGTCAAGTAAAAGATCGATGTTTTGTCCCCCTGTATGTTGTGTTAAACAGACGATGTTTTGTCCCCTGTATGTTGTGTTACCCGCCTGTTTTATACTATATATATATATATATATATATATATATATATATATATATATTATAAAACAGACGGGTAACATGAATATATATATAAATATATCTATACATATATTATCTATTATAATATATAATATGTATATATATATATTCTCGAATATCTTTTAATATCCAATTCGCTCTACCTCGGAATTATATATTTTCAAATATGTTAACGAAGGTGAATAGTTGATAATAATTTCGCCCGGACATTTGTAGTTCGATGATGTATATGAATCAACGGTGATGTGATAAACACACACACACACATATATATATACATACATACTATATATATATATATATATATATTATATATATATTATATATATAGATAGATATATAGATAGATAGATAGATAGATAGATAGATAGATAGATATATATAGAAATATGCTAGACATTACGTCTTTTGAAGGTTTAGTTTGTGTTGAATTTCCCTCCCTAAATAAAAAAGCCAGGTGGAGAGGTGAGGTTGGGAGGTGGGGGAGGGGCTGTGTGGGACTGCTGGGGGGAGTGCTTGCCAAGTACAGAAGGCCTTGTGTAGACAGGGGAATTACTTATGTTTCATGCCGGAAGAATTTATGCTGACTGTGGCAAATATTTCAACCTATCTGACGACTTTACCCACTGTCAAAAATTGCCTCAGACAAGAAAACAATTTATGCTAAGAATAATGAACAGAAGCTTTAAGTTTAGACGACATTATTTACACTACAACACAAGTTGTGTAACATATTTGACGATTGCATCTATCTGGCAACTTCGCGTTGTAAACCCTTGAGTGAGCTTTGCTATGCAATAGTACGAGCAAGTAATGTGTGACGTTTTCCCACGTGTCCATCGCCTTAGTACTGATTCTAGAATGCAGTCTCTTTGCAGACAATTTTTTTTTTTTTTTTGTTTTTTGTTTTTTAATTGTCGAGGGCCCCAGCCACGGTGGAACCATTCGTAAAAGAAATGCGAAACATCTTCATCGATTCTAATTTTCAAGTAGGTGAGTTATAGCCAAACCCCTTCGCTGGGGATCACGATATACCGTAATTTATTTCGTCCCTCCAGGTTTATTCAAACGTACTTTAATACGATCGGTTACGTAACATAGGTCAAAGTTCATGCCTTGTTTAGAATTACTTGCGATGACTTGTGTAACACCTGTAAAGAAAAATAAGTTATCAAAAGTATTCATGTCATTTACAGGAATAGGGACAGGGAATAAATGAATATTGCATATAGTTTTAATGATTGTTGAGCATCATTCCTTACATCGTTCACTAAACGATATTTCAAGAAATGGAAGCTAAGTGATAAAAAAAACGTTCATGGATAAATCATCGTTTCCCTATTGCCTACCATTCAAGAAATATGTGTGGTTTAATTTATTTAAAGCAATAAGAGAAGTATGTTTGAATCGCCGAAAAGTCTTAAAGTCTCAGAGTAAATTACGAGTAGACATTGAAATTTTTAAAGTTTTTTTTTTCTTTCATTTTTCCAATGTCTAATCTTTGTGAGATTACTACGTAAATTTCAGAGTTGTGGATGAATTACACGTCACATAAACTAACAAATATTAATTATAATGATATATTATAATTATTATTATTATTAGTTTATGTGACGTGAAATTCATCCATGACACGGAAATGTACGTAACAATCTCATGAAGGGTCACATCTCAAGAAAGAAGGGGGAATTCCTGATGCTCTCAAGGAAGATCTTCAGTCTGGAGTGGCACTTGTTTTGCAATTGTGTCTTTCTGAAGGCCGTCATTTCTCGATTTGGATTCTCGTGTGAGCACTTCTGAAGTAGGGGATCTCCCAGTTCGTTATTGGGGTTTAGATAATAATCATGTAATAATAATGATAGTGAGGACAGGGGACTTATTCATTTGTTATAAAATGTTTAAGTGAATTTTGCATAGTATGGAGATTCCAGAGTATTTTAACACAAGTTGCAGTTCGTTTTATTTTATAAAGGACTATGGACCCTTAATTATTTTGTCCTGTGTGTGAGTTTGGTTAGCCAAGGCTAACATAGGTTCACATAGGTTAGACTAATCTAGATTAGCCCAGCCGAAGATAACCTATACTCTGCTTTTTTTTTTCATCTGTCCAACCGCCTGTGGTGTTTGAGTATGGTAACACTGTGTCCCGGGCTTTAGATAGTTACCTATGTGTAAGTTTTAGGTAAATAAAAGGATATCTGGGTGTACATTTGCAACTGAAAAGTGTTTTAATGGTTTACTGTATGCAAATTACACCGTTAATATTCGAAATAGGATAGTGTTATTATTGTTTAATGTGAGCTGAATTTAACTATCTAAAGCCCGGAACGTAGTGTTACTGTAAGCAAACACCACAGGCGGGTGGACAGATGGAAAAAACCGAGTATAGGTATGCATATCAGAAGATAACCTACGTTGCTTAGACCACTTTAAACTATTGTTAAATGAACTTGTGGCATGTTATCACAGGTTAGAGGAGACATTAACCTTGGTCAGCCTTGTTTATGATTACCCACGTTAACCTATATTAGGTTAATCTCGGTTAACATAATCTATTCCAACTTACAACTTACGATAACATAGCCTAAGCTAATCTAGATTAATGAGCATAGACTAGCCCATCTTAGCATAAATTGTATTAACTTAGGATGGATTGGCGTTGCATAGGCTATTGAATTTCGGTATTGGTAAGGGCAGTGGTAACCTAAATTAGTAAGCCTTAGCATATTGTAATTTAGGTTAGCATATCCAAGGCTAATCTAGGTTAGGTTAGCATATGTTAGTGTAGTTTAGCATAATTTTGGCTCGGACTGACCTAGCATAGCTTAGCCCAGGCTATGTTAATAGTGATTAGCCTCGTAAGCCATGCAGCGTAGCTTTTCCAAAAGGCCGCTGGGATGAAATATTAGGAATACATTAATGACTTTGAAATAGTAAAACTTCAGTCGCTCTCAAAATTAATGCTACTTCCGTAATGCCCAAATCGTATCTCTCGTGAAAACCAAATAACCTCTGATCAGAACGCAAATATGACAAGTAAATTTCCACTAAATTTTTTCCAAAACCCAGATCGACTCTTATCTTTTAACTAATGAATAATCGTTAATAGGTCCTTGAGGTCTTGAAAATCCATCTCGTACAACACTGGGTGGAGTATATTGCATAAGAATAAAACATTCAAGATATTTGGGCAAGATTATTAGTTTTGTGAAGGAAAACCACAAAGTACACCCTAGAGTAGAGTTGCATCCTTCGGAACAGATGGTTAATTGGGCTTGGGCAGACTTGGTGCTTGAATGTAATTAGGGTTGACGTTGATAATCAAGTTTATGAAGTGCTCAGTACTATTTGTAAATAAGAAAATGCGGTCGAATGTTGTTATCTCACTTCTTACTTACTGCAAGTTTATTTTGGACACGGTCTTCGGCGGCGTTAATATGCGTTGTTCAGTCCTTACACCAATTTTCCGAAAGAATAAAAAGATAGCCAATCTTCAGTAATAACGAGAAAGCGAGGGATGGCGTGTTAAGAGTTTTGGAGTCAATTATAAGTCGACTCTCTCCTAAAACAAAATTAATTGCAAAAAACTCGCCTTCTCCGTCTTTCAAGACACAAAAACTGATTGTGTGTCTTCGTTGCCGTAATGAGTCGGCCAATGGCCTTTTGGGAAAGGAGCCATTGGACTGTTATGTTGAAGGGCGATGGCAGGTGTAGGATGGTTTTAGGGCATGGGCTAAGGCAGGCACTTGATTGGGGTTACATGCTGGAGGGGAGAGGAGAGAGGTGGGGGGAGACTGGATAGGGCGCCAGGTCTTGCCTGGGTACGGGGTTTGTTAAATGGCGGGATTTTAAGTTACAGGTGGGTGGTCTCGTTGAGAGAGATCTATTCTGTCACCCTGCTAATAGCAGGTGGAGTGCTCACCACCCCTGGCTACCTGATGTACTTCAGGGATGCTGGGGAAGAGCAGATAAAGAATAGGTGATTTTTTTTTATGCGTCTTTGTATTTCTGGGAGGAGGGAGGAAAAAGAAGTGTCATATTTTGTTGCAGGTCATCTTAATGAAATTTTGTGAATTGTTGTTGGGTGGTAGATAGATTGTCGTCAAAGTCGAACACATTGTGCTTTAGAGCTCCTTTTGGGGTACTGCAGTCATTGAGCTGTTTTCTGCTTTAATGAAAAGTGTAAATTTTTGTGGTGGCAGAACTCTGTGAAAACTACGGCTGTTCATCCCTTTGGTGGGTTTAAATGGAAGCAAAGGTTATTGAACTGGCATAAGAAAATTCATTAATTTTTTAAGACTCTCCTGATATTTTGGCAAGTGATTACAAATTCCCTTAGGTTGAGCTCATACGTTTTATGAACCCTCAGCCACGACAAATGATCATAAGTCAGCCACTGAAAATCGTTTAAGGTGATGAATTTTGTTATAGTCGTAGTTAGCGAGTTGATTATCAGTTACGTACAATTTTTTCTATCAATATGGCGTTGAAATGAAATCCATAGTGCAGGTGACTTTGACACCAACTGACCAATCTGAAATAACAACCGTAATGAAAAGCATTTCTCTACAGACTGTTAAAATAATTCAGTTATTGCTGAATAATTTAACTCTTAGTAATATTGAATTATTTGATGCCATTTGTACATATCGGGGTTTTATAGCTATTAATTAGTATTGTTTTTTTATTTTAATATATAAAAAAGAGGTTACTATGCATTTCCAGTGTTTGTGTGGTTATTTAGCTGATCGTATTGTGCATTGAGGGTTTAACCGAGATAGTCACGTCAAAATGACAACAAGAAAATTGTGATTAAAAAGAACTGCAGATATATATTTTCTTCATCTTAATAAGTAAAATAAATTGGTTATTTTCTTCAAATAAGTAGAAATTAGCCAAGTATTGTACTATTTAAAGTTTTCCTCATTCAGTACCACATTTTGCTTGATTATTTTTCGTAGTCAAATGAATAAATTATTCGTGTGGTATCTTTATCTGCAGCACCGAACTTCCCCCTAATTCGCAGGATAAGTTACGGTAGCCCATTTACGTTTTCGAATTTGGGACTTTTAATTGAATACTTGATGGGGACCGGGTGTTAGGGGCCTGTTTCCCGCCGAAAAACGCGAAATTGGATTCCACTCTCATATTACATTCTCGTTTTGAACGAGAGGATTTCAAATTTCTGGAAAGTAATTCAAGTTCTTGTATAGAAGTAAACTTTTCGAATTAATGGTCCGACTCGCAATTATGCATTGGGTTGTTAAATAATGTTTTCGTGTCGCTGAGTAGGAATTTTGATTTTAGAAATGAGATCAAGCCTCAAAATATAATTTCGATTTGAAGAAAATAAAAAAATATCGTAATATAGAAAAGGTTTCCATGTGTTTAGCATTTTATCTTCCCCGATGGATGACAACTGCCAATGGGAGAATTAATGGCCTTCATTTAGGTACACTGGTTAGCAGCCCCCTACGCAAAAAAAAAAAGTAATAAAAATAAAACGCCATGAATGATGAGGCATAATTTTATAGCCACTCCGAGTAGTGAAAGATTTACGCTTTTAATACGGGATAAATCTTCGTTGCCACACCTGGGTTCATTATATAGATCGAGATCGTATGAGAGCTTTGGTTGGTCCGAAGCGTCTGCGATCTCTCGGTGTAGTTTCATTATATAGATCAAGGTTTATAGAAGACCTCCCCCTCCCCCTCTTCTCCCTCTAAACTCCCTGATACCTCTATTTTACCCATCCCTACAATTTTGAGCCTGTTACGGAGGTTAGGCGATCAGATTTATTTTCTTATTAAAAGGAAAAATATGATCCTTTTTTTTGCTCCCTTCAAATCTCTCTCTCTCTCTCTCTCTCTCTCTCTCTCTCTCTCTCTCTCTCTCTCTCTCTCTCTCTCTCTCTCTCTCTCATATTTGTACAAGTACTGCATACCGTATACGCTTTCTATACTAGTCTAGTCGTATTTCATTCGATATCAGTGTAATTTTTAGTGCTTATCCTAATAACCCCCAAACTATTGCTTTTTTAAACCTACCAGGAATGTTGATCACTGATTGCTGTGATATATATGAAGTTTAACCACAATTGGACGATAAGCAGATCTTTTGACTCCCTGTGGTTTTATTTGTTTTGTTTTTATCTTGCGAGATTATTATTTTTTTTATGCGGAATCTCATCCAATCTGGAAAGAAGAGGGGGTTTTGGAGCACCATGTGGTTAGCGGATCCCCTGACTGGCTACGGTATCAGGGGAAATTAATAATAATAACTTCCCTTTTTGGTAAAATGATGCTGTCAGCGGTTTGAAATCAGCGGGTGGAAATGTGATGCA
>NC_087201.1:82169337-82171837 GCF_015104395.2 Macrobrachium nipponense
GAACCTAATGATTAAGATTTGCAGTATCTTTTGGGGTTGCTTGTTATCAGTGTTACCTTTCCTTTTTCAATCATATCAGGAATAGTAATATTGAATGTAGAGACAGGCACTGCATATTGATTGTGTATTTCCTCCATGGGGGGGGGGGGGGGAGGCGGTTAGTGCCGTGGGGCGCATTGTAGGCCTTATTTAGGGTTCTTTGCAGCGTGCCTTCGGCCCCTAGCTGGAACCCCCTTCATTCCTTTTATTGTACCTCCGTTCATATTCTCTTTCTTCCATCTTACTTTCCACCTTCTATCATATGATTCATAGTGCAACTGCGAGGTTTTCCTCCTGTTACACCTTTCAAACCTTTTACTGTCAGTTTCCGTTTTAGCGCTGAATGACCTCATAGGTCCCAGTGCTTGGCCTTTGGCCTAAATTCTGCATTCAGTCCAGTTCAGTTTTTGTATCCCGGTAATAGTTCAGCTAGAAAATTCTGAAAGAATTGTAAAAAAGAAAAATGCAAATTTAAAAGAAAATGCTTGTTGGTAATTTGCAATACTTCTTCCATAAACATCAGTTCCACCCCTACAAGGAGGCTGAATTAAAATGAATGGCCATATTTACTTTAGGCAAAGAATGCTGGAGGGTCTTGCCGAAGAGCTAGTGACATTCGGAAATCAAGAATTCAGTTCGACCAATAAAAGATTGTTCTAGTTCTTGTATATATTACGCACAAAATCAAATGCGTAAATTAAGAATGAATGAAATAAATGTTCAGCCCAATAACCAAACAATGTTTGATTCCAGTGAAGTTTTGCAATCAGACAAAACCCACATGGCAGAGGATGGCTTCAGGCGTCCCTCCTCGAAGCCGGAAGTGTAAAAGAAGCCGCCCACCCTCGCGTAAGCCATTAGGATCAAGGAAAAGAAGGATATCAGGTTCAGGATAAAAAGGAAATGAATGTCGATGAGATTGGCACGGCGAGGGCTTCAGTTTTGGCTATCGTGGGTCGTGGGGCTCTTGTGGGAACCTCTGTAGAGCTTCTTTTGTGGTTGGTTGGTGATGCAGCAAAGGGGTCACTGTCTTTGTTTTCTACATATATATATATATATATATATATATATATATATATATATATCTATATATATATAATATATATAATATACTATAGTATATATATATAAATATACATATATATACCCTGGGTTCGTATGCATTGCGGTGCTCACGTTAACCAGCTATACGCGTTGCAGTGGCCATGTAAAATCTGTAAAATTTCACGGTATCCAATTAATTTTGTCTAAGGCTTCTACTGAAGCTCTTGAAATCCGAAAGAAAATGAATGAAGAAATTCCCTACCCATGTAAGATTCGAACTCCACATGACAAGGAGAATTTCTTCATTCATTTTACTTGGACTTTAAGGGGTTTCAGTGGAAAGTGAACTATCAATATAAACGTACACACACATATATATATGTGTATATATACATATAATTTATTTTAATAGCTTCCACCACCACTCAACCCCCCCCCCCCCCCTCTCTCTCTCTCTCTCTCTCTCTCTCTCTCTCTCTCTCTCTCTCTCTCTCTCTCTGATCGCGGCGCCTCCGCCTGCCTAAGTATCGTCGTCGTCTCAGGTAGTGCATTCATTATGAAATATTAATTAACATTCCAGGTGTTGCTGTCGCTGCTTCTATAGTGTAGCCCAGAAGAAGCCTGATATTGGAAGAGAGAGAGAGAGAGAGAGAGAGAGAGAGAGAGAGAGAGAGAGAGAGAGAGAGAGTTTTAAAAGGCAGAGTCCCTTTCACATGAACTTCAGAACGACGGTGAGTACTCAATGTATGAGTACTCTCTTGGGTACATACCCGTGTATAAGTGCCATTTTAAATTAGTTGGGCATATGGATTGCCTTCGATGTCGATATCAGCTTTTGTTTTCATTATTTGAAATATATCTTCCTCATTATCATTACCATCGTGGCCACCATTACCTTAGTTATTGGTGTAATGGCAGCTGATGTCATTTATATTTGAATTTCCCAGGCGGAATTTTCATTTCTCTCTCTCTCTCTCTCTCTCTCTCTCTCTCTCTCTCTCTCTCTCTCTAAAGAAAATAGTTCTTTGTATTTTTAATTGCTATCCCTTTAATTTTTTTTCTGCTAGCAAGCCGTGTCAAATAATATGAAATTGATGGACAATGAACATTGGTAGTAGCGCAATCATTTGATTATTTTAGCACTGCTGCTGAAATAATCTTTCGTTTTTTGCCTTGAATAATTAGAGAACGATCTTTTTCTTGGCCTTAAAAAATCACATTTTTGAACCATCTTGTTATTTGTCATCCCGTCTCCGTAATAACATCATTCGACATGTCAGTTTCCCGTATTGGGTTTTATATTGATCACCCATATATCAACTCTTCAAGCTGAGCTGGATGGGTGGGGACGGAACGGTGCCCCCAACCTGGAAGTAGAGAGAGAGAGAGAGAGAGAGAGAGAGAGAGAGAGAGAGAG
>NC_087201.1:82176837-82186837 GCF_015104395.2 Macrobrachium nipponense
ATCTTTTCACATTGTAAGAGATACAGGAACCCATAGCGTCTTTCATGCTTACCAAATCCACTTGATCTGTCGGATTTATTGGCGTCTTTCTTGTCGCTCTGAGTCTAAGGAAAGAGACCTCTGATCTTTTCATCCTCCCTCCTCCTCCTCCTCCCCTCCTCCTCCTCCTCCTTTTTCGCCTCACCTTTCCCTTTGCCGTACTTTGCTTCGTCAAGTCTATATCTGGAAAAAGATAAAAAGATCCATTCTCTCTCTCTCTCTCTCTCTCCTCCTTCTCTCTCTCTCTCTCTCTCTAGCCAAGAAACGGGCAAAAAAAAAGAAAAAAAAATCCATGAGAAGAAAATTGGCTTTGTTTTCTAACGTCCGAATTAATAAACTTTTCACGATTGGTACTATTTCAACTGTTGTGACGATATGATGATGATGATGATATAATATATATATATATATATATATATAATATATATATCTATATATATGTATTTGTTTATATATATATACTATCTATATATAATAGTATATATTATATATATTAATATATATAGATATATATATCATCATCATCATCATCAATATCGTCACAACAGTTGAAATAGTACCAATCGTGAAAGTTTATTAATTCGGACGTAGAAAACAAAGCCAATTTTCTTCTCATGGATTTTTTCTTTTTTTTTGCCCGTTTCTTGGCTAGAGAGAGTGCACGCACAACAAGCTCTCTCTCTCTCTCTCTCTCTCTCTCTCTCTCTCCGACACGAAACCGAACAGAGCCTCTCTGCCAAGAAACGTGCAAGGAAAAAAGTGATTGAGCGTAAATTAGTCTTCGGTTTCTGACGTCGAAACCAATAAACGTTTCCCCCGGGTGCCTGATTAAAACTTATAATCATTTTAGCATTTTAGTTACCTCACTATCTTCAACTAATGGTCGAAGTCCTGAGACAAAGAAATCTCTTAAACATTCAAACATTTTCATTCGAAGTCCTGAGAAATAAATCTCTTAAACATTCAAACATTTAGATTTGAAGTCCTGAGAAATAAATCTTTTAAACATTTAAAACATTTCTATTCGAAGTCTCAGAAAGAAATCACTTTAACTTCAACATTTCCATTCTAACAGCACTTCTTTAACGGAACAGAACGAGGGAGATTCGCCATCTCTGATAGCCTGACCCTACTGATTCGTTCAACAACAATTGGGCATACCTGAAAATCTCCAGTAGGCCTAAATGTTAGCTTAATCAGTGCAGGCATACACGTTAATTTATCGCTCACTACTGAGAACTGAATGAGCTAAGATTAGATCAAACAATTGATTAATCATTTAAAAGACGATCTAAAGAAGACAGCTTTGCATCAAGGCGATTTACTCATCACCTGCAAAGGGTTAGTGGTTTATAAATTATTGTATACATAAATCAATATATACGTATACATGAACACACATACAAAAGATAGTTTCTATAGGCAAAGATATAAGATTCATAATTGTTAAAAATCTGCAATGATTTCAAGGACGCGCGCACAAGCGCACACTTACATTCATACATACATACATACGTATATACAATAGGAGCCCGCACACGCACATACATACGTACATACATATATAAATATATATAATATTATATATATATATATATATATTATATATATATATATATTATATTATATATATATATACAAAACACAACAATAAAATCTAATAGTCCTTTTAAACTGTCTTTATCGTAAAACTGACAGCCAATAAAATACCATAACATTTAATCTAAAACGAGGAACTTCGCTGATGTCGGGTACCATAGAAGTGACGGTAGGTCCGGGAGCTTAATTATAGAGAAACCGTAAAAAAAAAAAAAAAAAAAAAAAACAAAAAAAAAAAAAGTAAGTGTCTGCCCAGTATTTTTTGAGATGCTTAAATTTTTTTTCTCTCTCTCTCTCTCTCTCTCTCTCTCTCTCTCTCTCTCTCTCTCTCTCTACTTCCAGGTTGGGGGCACCGTTTCCGTCCTCACCCATCCAGCTCAGCTGAAGAGTTGATATATGGGTGATCAATATAAAACCCAATACGGGAAACTGACATGTCGAATGATGTTATTACGGAGACGGGATGACAAATAACAAGATGGTTCAAAAATGTGATTTTTTAAGGCCAAGAAAAAGATCGTTCTCTAATTATTCAAGGCAAAAAACGAAAGATTATTTCAGCAGCAGAGAATTGAGGACATTGACCTTAACAGCTATGTGAGAATTAACGTATTCATTGCAATAGTATTTTATAATTGCGCCGAACACTTTTCTTTTCAAATCTTTTCACATTGTAAGAGATACAGGAACCATAGCGTCTTTCATGCTTACCAAATCCACTTGATCTGTCGGATTTATTGGCGTCTTTCTTGTCGCTCTGAGTCTAAGGAAAGAGACCTCTGATCTTTTCATCCTCCTCCTCCTCCTCCTCCTCCTCCTCCTCCTCCTTTTTCGTCTTCTTCTTCGTCAAGTCTATATCTGGAAAGATAAAAGATCCATTCTCTCTCTCTCTTCTCTCTATCTCTCTCCTCTCTCTCTCTCTCTCTAGCCAAGAAAAACGGGCAAAAAAAAGAAAAAAAAATCCATGAGAAGAAAATTGGCTTTGTTTTATTTGCTAACGTCCGAATTAATAAACTTTTCACGATTGGTACTATTTCAACTGTTGTGACGATATTGATGATGATGATATATATATATATATATATATATATATATATATATATATATATTTGTATATATATATATATATATATATATATATATATATATATATATATATCATCATCATCATCATCAATATCGTCACAATCACGTATTTTATGGGATGATGTGTGAATATCCTCATCGCTCCATCCTCAGCCAAGGCTGGAACCCGGGGTCCTTGGTAAATACGTGATTATGAGTTTGCGTGTTAGGTACGCTAACTAGAAAACTACAGTTCTTGGTTATATCTCCAGTTTAGTTTCATTATTGAATATAATTTTGTTTTGCAATTCGACCTTTCTTAGATTGTATGGCGGATTTGACAGTTTCAGTAATGACGTCTCCTGCTGGCTACAGCTTCTTGGTATATCTGGTCATTATTACACTGTCGCAGCTGACAGTTATCGGGTAAGACGCAGGACATTGCCATATTTTCACAAACTTTCATAAATCTGAATCTTTCGGAGCCGAAAGTGTTTGCGAAATCGAAAAGGAACTACATAATATATCTTTGTGTGTGGCCGTCCTGTACGTTATGTCTTTAACTTTAACGTTATTTTTTTTTCTTTAATTTACGAGGTTCACTGTGTGGTTTACATTCCAACGTAAAATTAAAGAAGGGAAAAAAAGAAAACGCTCGTAACAAAAGGAGCCCTGTGAACGCACTTAAGAGAGGTGCCACTATCATTCTTCGGAGGTAGCCAAGGGCTTCTCTGACAGCGAACGGCGGCTGTAGTCGGTGGTCTCCTGCGATTCACTCTGAGGATCGCGATGGTGTCAAGATTATTTCGTGGGGGCAATGTAGTGCTGCCCTCTCAAGGGCGTCCCTTCCTCATTTCTGAGATTGCCGCTGCTACCGGGAGCTGATATCGCTTATGATCTGTTTATGCTGTCACCCTCGGCAGTGAATTCCCCCCTTTGAAGTCGGCGGTTAAAACCTCGCCGTGTTAATTTATTCGGTTTTTAACAAACACGCAAGTTTTTTCAAGATTTTATACAGGAATATTTATTGTCGCCAGATAAACGACGGAGTTTTGTCACGCCGCAAAGAAGACGGCAGAAGAAGAAACTGAGTCCCCAAACTGTGAATGTAATTAATGACACAAGAACAAACGTGACACGCCAGCATGCGGGGCTGTCACATTCCTCTCGTTTGTTCAGTCACAGCTGAGGGTTAGTCTTTAAGTGAAAAATACTTCTCTCCATTACTTTCTATGCTTACGCTAGCAACAACAATAAAACATTGAAATAATCAGTCGAAGAACTTGAATTTTGGCCAGTGAGTTTCGCTGCGGTTCACAGTGATTATGGAATTGAATTGATGATAATTATGACACTGCATTTGTCTTGCTTCGAGATTGGAGTCCATCCGTCTCCCATTCCTAGCTCAAAGGTCCCCTGGATTCAGCTCCTGTATGGTTAGGCCGAATAGCCTTTATATCTGCCAATATTTTCATTTTGGGGATTTTTATAATTATATTTGAATAACCCTACATAGTTGTTGTTCCAACCCTTTTTCATTCGAACTTGAATACACTCTCACACACACCACACTCACACACACGCACGAGACGACGAAATTATTATCAACTAAAAATTCCCCTTCGGTTAACACATATGAAAATATATTAATTCCAAGGAAGAGCCAGTAGATATTAAAGGACATTTGTATCTCGATGGATGTATATGAATCACGGTGATGTGATAAAAATTCGTATATATACATACATATATATATATGAATTTTTATCACATCACCGTGATTCATATACATCCATCGAGCTACAAATGTCCTTAAATATCTACTGGCTCTTCCTCGGAATTAATATATTTTCATATATGTTAACCGAAGGGGAATTTTTAGTTGATAATAATTTCGTCCCCTCGTGGGTTCGAACCAGCGCCCAGTGGGCTGAAGAGAAATCAGGACTCAGTGACATTATCGACTCGGCCAATAAGTGAGGTATAAGTTGAAACCGATTCCGATCCTACAAATCACTGTCGAATTCAGGTATTTGTAATTAGAATCGATATCCAACCCCCGTACCATGTTAACGAAGTCGAATGTTTGACCGCACATAACCGTTTTATGAATTTAAAGGACATTTGTAGCTCGAAGTATGTATATGAATCACGGTGATGTGATAAAAATTCAAAAAATAGCTACTTGCGGCAAACATTCGACTTTGTTAACATATCGATTCTAATTACAAATACCTGAGTTCGACAGTGATTTGTAAGATTGGAATCGGTATCAATTTATACCTCACTTGTTGGCAGAGTCCAGGATCCATACAGAGAGTGTATAGATCCTGGCTGAGTCGATAATTTCACTGGGGTCCTGATTTCTCTTCAGCCCATTGGGCGCTTGTTCGAACCCACGAGAGGACGAAATTATTATCAACTAAAAATTAACCTTCGGTTAGCATATATGAAAATATATTAATTCCGAGGTAGAGCGACATATATATATATATATATATATATATATATATATATATATATATATATATATGTATGTATGTATATGTGGTTGTGTTCAGATTAATGTAGGTACCCAATGTTATGACAGTGACGATACTCCACTTGGGTTAGGTCTGTTAATCCTGTACAGCCGTCACCATAACATTCTCTAGGGAGGGAATTCAGCAATCAAGAATTTCCTTAATCTTCGGAGGACGTTTAGAGTCTTCAGGCTTATTTGTTGCTTGGGATATATGTATTATACTGTCCAGTTCATTTTAAAACTGTCCAAGGCTTCTACTTGATTCTGATGCAACCGAGGCACAAGAATAAAAAGCAAATAAAAAATTAATTGTCCCTGTGGGTTGTTGTCAACATCAAGGAACGAGAACAGTTCCTTGCGGAACACCTGATTTGACGTGGGCCCGTTTGGATAATCCCCATTTTGCAGATACTTAAGAGAAAGAGAGAGAGGCTTTCGATAATTATCAGATGCAAATAGAGAATGTAAGACTCTTCCAGAAACGTATTCCTTAGAGAGAGAGAGAGAGAGAGAGAGAGAGAGAGAGAGAGAGAGAGAGAGAGAGACTGCTTGCTCAGCGCAAGACTCATGACTCAGTAGAAGACGGCTTTTCTTGATAATAAAGTTTATTTATCTACTTTGGACTTCATTGGGAGTCCAGCTTGTTTGAAAATGGATGATAGTTTATTTGTCTACCACCAGGTTTGTGGGGAAACACCACAGGCTGTTTTTATCGTACTTTATTTTTATTTATCTGATTATTTATTTATTTATTTATTTTTCCCCTAAGATCATTTAGTATAGCGTTTCAGTCACGTGTGTTGTGATGCGATGCTTTTAGTGAGTTCATTTTGCACAAGAACTTCAAATAGGTTTGTTTAAATTCTGATATCATCTGGCTGTCCAGATGATGTGCAGGTTTCGGTAACAATTAATGTCATGTTTAGTCTTGGATATTTTAGAAATGCACAGATTGATATGAGTATAGATTTCAGTGCTCTCTCTCTCTCTCTCTCTCTCTCTCTCTCTCTCTCTCTCTCTCTCTCTCTCTCTGCGATTAAGAAATACATTTGAGATCATAACGAAATCATATCCTTGCCTGTTGCTAGGGCAATTTGAATGAACACGTCCCTAGGAAAGAACATAAATTGTATTTTCCTATGCATCATACTGTTGATATATGTATCCAATATTTTCTAAAAAAAATAATAATAATAAAAAGAATGGCAAAGTATACAATGGGATGAGCTTTGTTTGCCTGCAGTGTTGAATAGCTATAGATGGACTGGCAATCACTCACACCAAATTTGTTGTTTCAGGTGTTGCTTGCGTAGGGCCGCGAGCGTCATTTGCTGGCTTGCCTCTGTCTCCTCCACCTCCTCAAGTAAGTTGCTTTTTTGGCTAGATAGCAAACACTTGTTCCTCCTTAAGATAGGAAAGAATCCTCCTCCTCCTCCTCCTCCTCCTCCACTGGATCAGTCTCTCCCTCATAAAACTTGGTATCTTCCTCCTCCCATCGGTATTCATCTCACTCGGTAAGAGTCATGTCTCCTTCCCTCAGTTCCTCGTTTCTCTTCTCCAGCGTCTCATCTCCCTTCCCCTGTTTCTCGCGTCCATCCTCCACGTTCTCATCCCCATCCTTCAGCTTCCCATCTTCCTGTGTCTGAATCCTCATTTCTATCCTTCAACTTTTCTTCCCTCTCCTCAAACCTCTCATCTCTACCCTCCAGCTTCTTATCCCCATCCTCAACATCTCATCCATCCAAATCTCAAACAAACTCTCCCACCTATTTTCATCTCCTTATTAAACCCATCCTCAACATCTCATCTCCATCCTCAAACTCCTCACCTCTATTTCAAACTTCTGATCCCCATCCTCAAACCTCTCATCGCCTCCCTCTATCTTTTTATCTCTCCATCCTCTGTCTTCTCCTCACCTCCCTCCTCTGTCTCCTCATCCCAAGCCTCAAACTTCTCTTCTCCATCCTCCAGCTTCTCATTTCTGTCAGCCCCGCCTCTCAACTCCCTCCTCTTCATGTGGCTAGCATTGTATATATGTTCGCGTCTTTTTTTTTCTCGATGATAGATACTAATGACCTGGCGCCTCTAATTGCCTCTCTTACGCGACGTTTAATTAATCCTCGTCCTCCCTCAAAGGTTTTTTGGCAGGACATTAACTATGCAGGTTCCCAGCGCGTGAATCTGGGTGACGTCATGTACTTGTTAGCAGGAAACGAGGTCATCATCTTGTGTTAAACTGTTGTTTGAACTGTTATTACTGGGTAATTATTGGTTCGTTTTTATTTCGTGACCTTCGGTGAGATCATGTTAAGATTAGAGATGCTGTGAGTAAGGATGATTGGGAAGTTGCACATAATAATCTTTTATTATTATTATTATTATTATTATTATTATTATTATTATTATTATTATTATTATTATTATTATTACGGGAACTATGATGATCAGAGTAGCTGTTCTGTGAATGTTCCTCTATTCAATAACATGAAGTCTATAGTAGAAAAATTTTGCGCAGGGACGAGAGAGAGAGAGAGAGAGAGAGAGAGAGAGAGAGAGAGAGAGAGAGAGAGAGAGAGAGAAACCAATTGATCACCGTGAAAGTGATACATGTCTTCACGGAAGACTTCATGCGAGAATCAGGTTGAATTACACCGGGAAGACAAATTGATGATGCTTTTGAAGGTATTCGTATGGAAGGGGAAGAGGATAGGAAGGAAAAAGTAAGAGAAGATTGCAGTAGTTGCAACGTTTTTTATTTTTACTCTGTAAACCTTTTTATTCGCTCGTGCGAAATTACTACTATATGGGGAAAAGGCTTAATAATAATAATATAATAATAATAATAATAATAATAATAATAATAATTATTATTATTATTATTATTATATTATTATTATATTATTATTATTACTATTATTATTATTATTATTATTATATTATTATTATTATTATTATCACTCTCACGCTGTGTTGAAGTGGAGCAACAAATCTGTCGTTATGTATCGGTAAAAATACATTTTAAAATGAAGCTGAACTGAGAGCTTTATTCTTAAATATATTTGTACAGATTCATAACTAGATTTGTTTCTCCGATATTATTATTATTATTATTATTATTATTATTATTATTATTATTATTATTATTATTATTATTATTATTATTATTTTGTTTCTCTTTTGCTGTAAGGGTTTAAAGTTTTGTGCAAACTTTGTTAAACTCTTTTAAAAAAGATCCTACGAGCAGCATCGACCCTCTACACTTCTTGGTTTTCATTTCCACTCCATTAATTCTGAAGCAGGATTTCCCCCAACGTACAATTCTCTTCTTGGGAAACTCGACACTCCAAAGGTAACTGGAGAGAAGGATACCTCGTCCAGTCCTTATGTCCTTACTGCCGGTCCTCGACTGATTCAGGATATTGCTTCAATCACGTTCTAGGTTTACCTTCTCCCTTATGCGCGCCCTCCCTACGTATTCTCTTTCTTCCATCTGATTTCCACCCACTCTAACAGTTCTTTCTCAGTACAACTGCGAGGTTTTCCTCCTGTTACGCTTTTCAAACCTTCTTACTGACTGCCGATTTTCCTTTCAGCGCTGAGTGACCTCATAGGTCCCAGCGCTTGGCCTGTGGCCTTAATTGTATGTTTTTTGGTGTTTGTGCGCGTGTGTGTACGTCACATTATGTAAACAGTCCCAGTAGAAGGTTTGTATCACTGTAACCTTTTTACAACATTTTCTTTGGCATACTTTCCCAGGTGCGTGAACGGGCACATATATGCGGGTATACACAGTCATTGGGCATGCTTCTGAAGATGCTTGCGTCCGTGACTTTATATGCTTATGACTGGAGGAACATGCTTTAAGGTGTAGGGCCATTATGGAAAACGTTGGAAACCAGTCACTTGTATTTAGTTTCTTTTTTTTTTCTTTCTTTCATATTTAGTTTATAAAGGTAGTAGCAGTGTCTTTCTTAAATAAAGCCCTGAGATTTATAACTTTCAAGAAACTTCGAGATTGATTTGTCAATAATGTCGCTAAAACGTAATTGTATTAAAGTAAATATCGAAACATATAACTATGCGTATATTGGATCTTGGAAAAGATTCGCTTTGCGGTCAAAAGTAGAATACGTTTCCTTGCACTAAAAACTTGTTTTATTTAATAGATTTCAATTTATATATATATATATATTATATATATATATATATATATATATATATATATATATATATATATATAATAAAATGTACATTTAGTTAGACTCATTATTTACTACTAATACATTGTATAGCTCATATATTTACAAAGCACATCATTGATTGGCGGTCACTCATAATTCGTCATTTTCCTGCAATAAAAAAACATGTACAGTATATGCCTTGAAAGAATGTCGTAAAAAGCCGATTAATTAATAAAAGAATATAAAATAGTTTTCGCAGTATTTTTAGATAACTGTCTTTTCGTAATTTGGAGCATCCTCGACAAAAACAAGTTTAAAATGCGCAGTCGAGTTTTCTGTACAACTTATAAAAAGCTTTATGAAGCTCTCAGTCACAGTCCGTGAAACTCTCGGCCGCGACCCATGAAACTTTCAGCCACGTCTCTGTGGTGGCATATAGCGGTGTCAGACACACGATCATGGCTAACTTTAACCTTAAAAAGATAAAAATTACAGAGGCTAGAGGGCTGTAATTTGGTATGTTTGATGATTGGAGGGTGGATGCTCAACATACCAGTTTGCAGCCCTCTGGCCTCTGGAGTTTTTAAGATAT
>NC_087201.1:82191837-82196837 GCF_015104395.2 Macrobrachium nipponense
ACATCATTTAAGTAAAACGAGTGAAAGATTTATAGTAAATTAACCAATAATTGTTTATTTTATGTTTGAGGTAAACAATATAACTATAACTACATAAAGAATCAGCTTTGCTTATGCACTTGTGTGTATTTGAATCTGTAATTAAAAGGATTTAATTAGTGAAGTGAATTTGCAGTAAATAGGGGGGGGGGGGGGGGGGGGTTACAGTTGACTATTGTCACCTTTGCTCTTTGCTCCTCTCGTCGCTCTTACAGTTCAAGAGGTAGATCTCCAAGGAAGAGAAGGTTCTAATAAGAGTAACGTTAGTAATTTGACAGACTTAGACTATGCAGACGATGCTGTTTTAAACAGCAAAACTCCTCAAGACTTACAAAGCTTGTTTAATAGAGTGCATCTTATTTCTAGAGAGACGGGACTCGAGATCAATCCAAGAACAACAAAATTATGAGGGTAGAGTTTGCATAAAGGGATGAAATAACACAATATAAATGAAGAAAAGACTTTGAGGTTAGAGGATGAAACTCATATCTCTAGGAACAAAGAAATCTGGTATAGTTTCTTTTGAATAGGAATTTGGTGAAAGACTTAAAAGGACAAAACAGAGACTTTGCAGGGTGAATAAGATTGGGATATGAGATAAGAGTGAAATTAATTGAGAAAGTAAGGTTATATAGTAAGTTCAGTATGATCTGTATTGTTATCCGGGCATGAATCATGATATGACAGTGATTTTAGAAGAAAGCCTGAAGATAAATATTAGGGTAGAGGGAGAAAGAATATCATAAAGGAAATTGCAGGATTTCCATAGGTAGACGAGATGATGATGAAGGGGAGATGGAAGTGGCTTGGACTTGTCCTTCCACTACCCGTTGGAGAATATTATGTGATAGTGTCAGAATAGGCGGTATTTTTAGCAAGTTATACTTTATTATTTTATTTGGAGGGTTGCCCAGTAAATAACAAGAAAGCCAAGCACAGAAACCTCATCCATCAAAATGCCGGATTCTTGAAGTATCTCCAGATTTCCTCATTCGGTTTGAGACCGAGGTGATTCCCGCTTCCCTTCCCCTCCCCTCCCCTCCCCGGTCCCCGCTTCAAGAATGCATCGTCGCTATTCATCCGATGATCAGTCAGGACGTAATTGCAATCATCGCTGCTCCCCCGGCTGATCCATCACCAGGACAATCAGTGTAGCTCTTCAGCCTCTTCAGGAGAAGGTAGTAATTTGTTGGCAGACAAACTCGCTTATTAAGAAGGCTACAAGAGCTTCTTTTATCATGCTGCTCTCGTAGACACGGGGAAACATGCAAGTGCATCGAGAGAGAGAGAGAGAGAGAGAGAGAGAGAGAGAGAGAGAGAGAGAGGGGGAGGGGGGGGTATTTAACTTCTCTATGAAATTATTTCGGCAAGTTTCGCAACTGAAAAATTTCCATCATATGTCGCATATCATTCACCGATGAACAAAGTTATACATTATCAAGGACGCGTTTCATGTCCCTTGGACTTTTAATCTTTTTATTTTTTTTATTTTTTGTAATTGTCATCGTTTCCCGTTAACAAAAACAATACGTGTTTATTTCGTGTCAGGGAACAGAACTTGTTTCCAGAGGGGCCTCCACTAAGTTTCGGTAAAGTAGTCGGAAGCGCCCTCATTGTCGCTGCTTCAAGTGAAGCATACTTAAGCGTGGGGAAACGTGCTTCCCCGCGCCTATTAATGTCCGCTTCTTCCTCACGTACTGTCCTCTTTTTTTTTTCTTATATATATTGTTGGCGATTGACGTCTTTGATACATGAACCTTGAAAATTCCAGGGACCCTTGGCTTCTGTTTTCTTTTGATTTTTTTTATCAGATACTACTACAGTAATCTATTAGAAATTATTTTATCGAGTGGGTTTTGTAGTACGATAGTCTAGAAGTTTATCCTTTATGCTGTCAATGGATGACTAATACTAAACAAAAATGTACATTTATAGGCTTGTGGAGTTGGCTGATTTATTACAAGAATCGAATGGCTGTATCACACACACACACACACACACACACACACACACACACACACACACAGAGAGAGAGAGAGAGAGAGAGAGAGAGAGAGAGAGAGAGAGAGATCTTGACTATTTTAAACAGTGTCCTAGACTAAATATATTAGATCCTTCTAAAGTGCGGAGCTAGAATTGAATGATACATTGTTTTGATAATTGTGTACAAACACTCTTTGTGCGTTGTGTATTTCTTCCTATTATTTAAGTTCTCTTTCCAAACCCATATATGTATATATATATATATATATATATATATATATATATATATGTATATATATATATATATATATATATATATATATATATTTAATGTATGTGTTCTTTAACTGACGCCACTGAGACAATTTGAAAAAGTCGTAAAGGAATAAATTTGAAGTCGCCCTAGAGAAGTTTGTAGGAACCCACTGTGAAGTTTGGAAGGATGCAATTCGTTGTTCTGAAGTTTTTGTGAAGATTCCCTGAAGGAGTTCTCATGAAGTAGCTGTGAAGGAATCTAAAAGAAGTCGTTGTAGAGTTTATATGAAGCAAAGGAGTAAGTATTTGGATTTTATTTTCTCGTAGGTGATTCGGGCCAGCAGGGAAGAACGACTGATGTATTGCGGCAGAGACAGAATGTATACGAGAAATGCGCATTACAAGTTATGTTGCTCTCAAATACAGGTGACAAAGCTAGTTTTGTTGGTGGGCGGCTGGATAACTTCTAATGTTCCTTTGGGTTGGGAGATCTAGCACAGGACTGGAACGGAGTGTATAACGAATAAGAGTTTGGAAAGAAAAATACACAGAAACTTAGATGATCAAAATGAATGAGGAGAGGACACAGCTTGTAGTCTCGGGGCATGGGTTAAGGAGACAAGTTTTCGAGAGTTTATGCCTGACGGGGACAAATCGAGGGCACGAGGACACTTGGAGAAATGTATGAATGGTGGAAGGAGAATGTACCGGAGGAAAGGAAGATAGGAAATCGTGTGAAATTTTCGAAAAAATATCGCTAGTATTAACGTTCGTGTATACAAGAATGTATGTATGTATGTATAACGTGTGTGTGTCTGTGTGTTAGTTTACCCGTGCGTTTGGCCTCGCTTTTTCACGAATCCATCTGGAATATGTGTGCCATTTTTTCCTTTTATTTTGCCTAGACTGCGAAACATCTCCCACTATGTTGTAATATATATATATATATATATATATATATATATATATATATATATATATATATATATATATATATATATATATATATGAGTGTGTGTGTGTTTGTGCGTGTATGTGTGAGTGCGTGTGCGTGTGAAAGGAATATTCTAATTATAAAACAGTATGTATAGAATTTACTTAATAGTTGTGTATGAAATTTATAAGTGCACTGTGCGAGAGAAGTGATACAAACTATAAAGTATGACAGGTTTTATTTAATGTATACTAAATACGTTTGTTATACGAGAGCATATTTTGCCAAAAAAAAAAAAGTATATGCGTGTGTGTGTGTATATATATATATATATATATATAATATATATATATGTGTGTGTGTGTGTGTGTGTGTGTGTGTGTGTGTTCATATCAGTTGTTTATATAATTTTTCTCGACACTTGAGCGAGGTTGATAGGTATATAGGTCGGGAGGGTAAAGTCTTCAGAAGCGCCGCAGAAGACACCAGCAGAGTCCGCTCACTGAAGCCGAGGCATTTCTCTGCACTCGTTAAAAATGAAGGAGTGCGTAGGCTAACATTTCATTTACTATTACCCTCTAGTACTTTTTTTAGATGAACGCCATATTCTTTAGAACCTTGAATTTCAAGTCAGTGGCTTCTGTGAGCCTGTTCCTTAAGAATTGGGGTCCTATGGGTTCACATGCATATCGGCTCAAGGCTTTGCAGTGACAAACAACCAGAAAACCTGAAGTTTTCGCTTTGAAATGTCGCCTGCACAAAATGCCTTGCTTCTCGTGCTATACAAGAACCTCCAGTTCAAGTGTATAAAACGACTGCTTATATGCAAATTTTCTGCTTTGATAATTAGCGAACAATCTTACCCTTAAGGCTGTGAAAAAAAAAAATTTATGGGTGACTTTTGTCACGCCCAATAAAAACTAATTTTCCCAGTCATTTGTAGAAGCAACGGCAATGAATCTTTTTGTTTGTTTCTTTACGCGTTTGTCTGTCAGATTGCTTCAGATGTTTATTTTGGTGTGATTTATTAAATCTTGGTTGAGAGAGTAAGTAAACAATGCTCCTCTCAAAAGTGAAGTGAGAGAGAGAGAGAGAGAGAGAGAGAGAGAGAGAGAGAGAGAGATATCTGCTCACTTCATTTCTCTCTTGAGAGAGGGGGTGTAGGGGGAGCCGGTTGGGGAGAGAACTACTGTTTCAGCCACATTTGCTTTGCAGAAAACAAACGGATTAGCAATTACACAGACAGAGGCCCCATTCCGAATTCCACGCTTCTCATAAAGACATCACTGTGTCAGCAACTGTGCGCAGCCTCTCCCGCCGGAGAGTCATAATAATTACCCTGTGTCAACGTTCGTGGATTATCGTCGCATTAACCGTACGCATACCCATGCCCACGAATCCTCGCCCAGAGAGAACCCGATTAGAATTCCTCCCCTCCCCCCACCCCGCTACCCCCAAAATTGCTAATCACCGTCTGCACCAGTGCCTGGATTTGACGCGTTGCTGATAACCCAGAAGTTATTTATTTACGCTGTGGCCATTTTCCCCGACGTCTCACACACATTCATGTACAGAGGAACATCCTCGTTAAGATAGCATTATTACTTTGCCCTGTCGCCCCTCTCCTTCGAGGGACTCATCCTCCTCCTCCTCCTCCTCTTCTCTTCTGGTGGGAAAGAGCAGGGAAGAGAGAGAGAGAGAGAGAGACTCAAGGGGCTGCTGGCGAGGACTCGTGTTGAAGGAGGGAGAGAGAGAGAGAGAGATACATGGGTGTGAGGGTATGTTTTCG
>NC_087201.1:82201837-82206837 GCF_015104395.2 Macrobrachium nipponense
AGAGGGTTACCTCCGCGAGGCTTTCTGCATTTCTGCTTATATGGCGAAATCTATTTTGACAAGCAGCAGATCACTCTCTCTGCTGTGTGTCTTGGTCCCTGACTGCGTCCCACGACAGTCAACTAACTACTAGGCACATCGTTTTCTGTCGTCGATGACCCAAGTTTCTGTTGCGGTTAGAAGGAATTACTGATTATCACTGTTGCCTGATGAGAAGGATCCACGTATCCAGCAACAGTAATGCCAATGGTGCATGTTCCCTTCATCAAGAAGTCCCAAGTGATTACGGGAGAATTAATGCGCAATCAGAGGTTGATTGATTGAGTTTCTCACGTCAGTGAGTGATTAATGCATTGTTAAGGATGTAATGGTGCAATCATTAATTTCATCAGTGGTGAATATGACGTCTAACCTTTGGAGAGATTTCGTACTTATGAGATGGTTATGACGTAAATGCTGTATTTTTTGTCATATAGATTGATATGAAAACTTGTGATCATCTGCAACTGTTTGTGTCAGTAAAATTCAGACTCTGTAGTGAGATCTTTTGCTTCTTATTTGGAAGTGGGTCCTTTCTTTTTGTGTAATCGACATTTCAAGTTTTCCTATAAGTTTTCTAAGTTATATCGCATCTCCTGCACCAACTGTACAAACACTCAGGATCTTCCTGGCGAGTTCCCACATCAGTTAGCCTGCGTAGTGATTTTGCTGCAGCCTTCCAGTTTGTGTGAAGTAGTAAAGAAATTGTACACCAGTTATAAATAAGTTGACCATTCCTATTTCAGCTGATCGTCAGGTCATGAAGGGGTAATTTAGTCATTATTTTGATGAATTAGATATATGAATTTACACACGATTATACACTCATTGGCCGCTGTGGGCTTCTACCATATGAATAGGGTTCTTGATAGTAATAATAATAAGGCTATTTCTAAATTATATTCATTTTGAGAGAGCATAGTCCTAAAAGACATCTCGTGGAAGATAATTCATTTTGCTTACTCCTTTTATGAAAGCATTGTCAACTTTTAAAAAAGTTTTATAAGTCAGAATAACAAATTCAAAAGTCCTCAGGGCTTCGTTGTAACATGATCTACCCTGCGAAGTGTCTGCTCTACCAAAATATGTCGTGCAAGATTTAGAGTTGAAATAAATGGGTGTTTAGTTATCTCCAGAGTAATATGCTGTGTTTTCTTTGAGATAAGCTTTTAGAGAGAGAGAGAGAGAGAGAGAGAGAGAAGAGAGAGAAACAATTTCTCTTACTCCTAGCGTTCTTCTAAATATCTTTAGTATTTAAAAATAGGCTAAGAGCACTTTCCTTTATAGAATATTTCCAGATAAGATCATTACAATGTCATATTCTCTCCACCTTATTCCCTTTTCCTTGAGATAAGTTTGGGTGTTTATAGGCTACTTTTCTAAATGTGAGCCATTTATTTGTATTTTTTTCATTTTTCTAATGGGCGGTACCTTTTTAGTAAGACCCGTAAAACACAGACCGTGAAAGAATTCCGATTAGAATCGAGGTGTTCTTCCAAGACGAGATGCAGTTTAGGTTTGTCTTCTGTTATCACTTCATTTCTCGATTATCAATATTTTTTTTAGGTATCACTATATTTCTAAAATTGTGGCTAACTATATGGTGGATGTCATAAGACATTATACCTGAGTATCCTCATATAATGAGATTAGAAATATATACTCATGCTGGAATTTCAATTTCACTATCATCGCCAAGAACCCACAACCCCCCTCCCCCTCAAAAAAAAAGAAAGAAAAAAAAAAATGGAACCCATTACAGAGGAGATTTTACTACCAAGATATAATCTGGTATTTTGGGATGAACTTCATAATAGTACTTTATAATAGAAAAAAAAATTAAGGACGGATACAACGGAAGATGAGATGCTCTCTCATTTTTTAATCACTCGCAGGATAGAAATAGATGGAAACAGCTCATCTGAAACGGCGACCCCATATAAAAATGGGAACCAGCTGGGGAGAAGAAGAAGACTCCCTAGATGGTCTTGAACTTGGAATTTGGAGGTGATCATGTTTAGTAGTTGGCTGTCTTGTTCATGTAAAATGTAGTGGCAGACAAAATAACTGTAGTTCCGAGGAATACCTCTTCAAAGTGAGATCTATATTAGAAAGAGTTTTACCTATATTTCTTTCTAATTATAGTTAGGACGGTATTTTGTCAATGATTGGCAATAATATACATGTTTATGTATATTGGTATTCATTATTTTTTTTATCCACGAAAGAAGAAAAACGGATACTGTGGGGGTGTTAGGGATTTCAGTGAGCTTACTCTACCTTTTGACGCAAAAACTCCTTTTACTACCGTGTTTGTTTTTAATCCTCCTCCTCCTCCTCCTCCTCCTCCGCTCGAAACTAATGGACTTTTCAAGATACTCACATATGATCTTTCACCATGCGTTTTCTTGTTTTCTTTCTTTATAAGGGTTGGATATTGAACTGATTGATTGGTTTTATATGTGGTGTCACAAGTTAGGTTCAGAAAGAGTTAGCCTTCCGAAACTCGGTGAGTATCGTATATTTACTATTTCTAAAATGAACAACGCGTAAAAGGTGCGTTATATATCTTCATATACGTCCGCTATATAAAGAAATGATACTACTGAGGTTCAGAATATCTAAAGATCTGCGAGAGGACGTTTACGAAGTGGAACAAACATAAAAAATAAGCCATTCGGTTTAATCCCCTCCCCCTCCGTTCCACCTCTCTGGTGCCCTCAGTCCGTGTTTAACATCCTTTGAATGATAATCCTTATCCTTTATGCCCTAGATCCCCTTATTCATGTAACTCGTCCCCTTTGAGTCACCTGCCATTAGCAGTCCAAATGTGTATCCTTCTGCTGCTGAATCATCTAGGATTCTAGGCGTCTTTGTGAGGAGGGAGGGGGTCGCATTCTAAACCTCTAATCCTCCAGTCCTACTGGATCTTTGTAAAGAATGGAATCCTTTATAAATGTTTCTACGAGATTTACTTACTTGCTCGTGGGGGCATCCTCGCATGTTCTGACTCCGTCCAGCTGAGGTCTCATTGTGACTCCGGGAACGGCGCTTACTTTCTCGCTCGTGATGGATCTTTTAAGAGCTTGGCGTCTAATTTCTGGGGTTATCTCATATTCTTTTGATGGTGGCCTTCGCGCTACGTGTCCGCAAACGCTCTGGACTCCTTGGGGATGGCAGGGTACAGAAATGGGCCACGGCGTAGGCTCTGAGAGACAGGTAACAATGATGCAGTTCTGAGGGCGGTGCGAATCCATACAAGATGTTGCTCAACGGCCCGTGGAGACAGTTAACGAGCGGACTTGATCGTAAAGATAAATGGTAAATGGCCAGCTGTCATTAATAGAACGAGCGTCGTTATTCTCGCCGGAGTACGGAGGCCTCAAAGAAGAGCTTTTCTGTTTTGCACGTTGGTTTTTCTGTTCATAGGCCCTCGCACGAGGTTTTGCCGTCGTCATCGATAAAACGCGAGATGTTACGACGATGACGACATGGACACGCCTTCATCATGGGAGGAAATGCTGATATCAGTATTTCTTGTTTCTATATAAGTTTCTCGGTTCATTTTCTAGATTCAGGTGCAGATGCATTCTTTTGATCTCCTGCGATTTTTTTTTTACATGATGCTAATAAATATTTTTCATAATGTTGGGAGTCTAAAAACATTTTTTGTTTCCGTTTTTCGGACAGCATTTCAAATTGAAGGTATCCAATCGAAAATGATTTCATTATGAAAATATTACTAGGCAGAAATTGTCTCTTCATACGTATTATTCGGTACATTTATTGTGAATATCCCTTTTCTAGCTTTTTTCTTTAAAGTTGTCCCATTTTAGAAGCAGGTAGCTTACATAATTAGAGGGACCATTGTTGATGTGTATATGTTGTTGTTGTTGTTTTTTTTTTCTTTTTTCCAAACTTGCAGTTTTTTACGACGATGATAGCCACTTGCGCTGGCCTAAGGGATTTTGTTGACCGAACACATATTTGATAGCGACACTGGAACTTATTGAAATTATACGTATTACTACGAAAGAATTTGTGTCGTGTTATTACGTATTATTCTCATCCAATTTTGGAACTGCGTTAAGCTTTAATGGCCTGTTTCCTGTATATAAGAGCTGAATTTATTGTTATTAATATTTATATATTTATTTATTTTTTTTTTTCTTTTGCAATAGCAGTTCATGTTGAAGAGCACTTTACAAGTAAAACAAAATTATCTTCGATCTTACTTGAATAATCATGATTATTCCCTTATGAATTTCATCGCTCTCTGATTTCATGTTATGAGGGAAAAATTTAGGATAGGAGCAAAGGATAAATCCTTATCCAAATGAACCTGCAGTGTAAGTTTTCGAAGTACTTGATTCAGAAACACATAAGTAACCATTTCATAATGAAGCCTAACGTTGAGAGAGAGAGAGAGAGAGAGAGAGAGAGAGGAGAGAGAGAGAGAGAGAGATATCTCACAGGCGACCAGTTTTAGGAAATGCAAATTTGGTGGGCGTGTCACAAAGGACGGAAACCCCGAGCGACCGGGAACGTCAAGAAAGACGCCTCGGTAACATTGGAAACAAGAAATCGACGCACCGCCGCCGAAACAACACCGGCGTCTTTCTTTGATCTCGTTTTCGTCCCTGGCATCGTTAATGAGTTTTCTTTCCGCGCGGAACGGCCGGTTTTCCTTCGCTGAAATGACACCCTAATGACGATCGAGTGGGTTCATTTAGGTAATGCGAGAGCTCTCCCCGTAATGGCCGCCTCATTTGTATTTCTTTGTTTTCCACTGCAGCGTCAAATAAAAAATAAATACTCGTTCGAAACCGAGAAGCTTCTGAGAAATGTATGAGTCCAATAACCACGCTTATGTTCTTGAAGGAGGCACAGGTAACTTAATGCATATGAAGGCCAGGTGCCAAGGGAGTGGACTGGGATGCACAGGTGACTCCCCAGGTCAC
>NC_087201.1:82211837-82256837 GCF_015104395.2 Macrobrachium nipponense
AACTTGGTAATTGAAATGAAGTGATATTTCTCATCATTGGATAGCATGCGAGTTCTAATGTTAATTTTACCAAAATCTATTGGTGGGATTTGTTTTAGGTTTTGCCTGCCCCTTAACTAGAATCAGTGCACCCATGAATCGCCTCATAAACAAATGCTGAATTATCGTGTGAAGCACTGGTTAGAACTTCTAATAAACCCTCCACTTGTATTCAACCCGTTTGTGATGTGTGTGCGATAAGTAACTGACGCGTGCATATGACACCTTTATGACGTGCTTTACTGAGGACTCAGCCTCAAGTTTTGTCAAGAATTTACTAATTGTAGGACCAGAAGGGTAACGAATTAGGGTCCAACACTGCATCTGCAAGGATGGCAAATCGGAGTGAGATATCATTTCTTGGTATCAACTTGAGGGGGAAAAAATAACCAACCTTCAAATATGAAAGGACAGTAACTGCCAATTACCCTCTGATTTAAATGACACCAGACCAGAGGGTTCAGACCAGAGTTCGATAACTTTGGTTAAATTGTCACCAACCAGCTAAAGGCGCCTAGACGTGACGCTCATGAACTCAGATCAGTTAAGCAAGATCTGATATAAAGAAGGGAACGCTGAGTGCCTCCAGCTCCTTAATGCAAGGAATTAGGGCTCCGCGAATGTAGCCACGTGTGTATTCAGACTGTTGAAATGCTCATGTGAATACTTTTCGCCATATAGAGTGCGCCCTCTCTCTCTCTCTCTCTCTCTCTCTCTCTCTCTCTCTCTCTCTCAAGCTATGAATTAGCTTTTTATCAGCGTGATGAGGTCGGTAAAATTCAACTGCTTCTTGGCGTTAAATTATAATAATAATAATAATAATAATAATAATAATAATAATAATAATAATAATAATAATAATGTATGGCAAAAGTCAGTTTTTATAAGCTTGTCAATACTGAGGAGGGAATTCGAGATTCGCCTCAAGTGCTTAATCAGCACTTTACATAAAGACTGGGAGCCATCAACGCAAACCAGAAGGCAATTAGGTGACACCATTTGTCACCTTGTTAGAACAACGAAAGAGTCTTCCTCTCTTATTTTATCATTTGATTTCATTTTATGTGACAGCTGTGGTATTCATTTCAGTTCAGTGGATGACACAGGTGCTTTCATGCACTGACTGCGCCAGAATGGATGTGCGACCGAATGAAATATTCAAATGGATATAGCGATGGAGTTAGTATGAAATGATTGCGTCAAAATTGCTCTGCGATGGAACAAGTTATCTATTTATATTCATCCGTTGCAAGTGAGATTTAAGTAATACTGGTGCACCAGAATTATTTTACAGAATAGTCGAAATGTTAATAGGTGTGTAGTACTTGCAAACCCAAGCATTTATGTCTGTATTATAATTGAACTCCAGAATTTAGTTACTTTTTCGTAGCATATTATATATATATATATATATATATATATATATAGATATATATATATGTGTGTGTGTGTGTGTGTGTGTGTGTGTGTGTGTGTGTGTTGTAAACGGACTGACTGCTTCACTTAAAGTAATAAGCAAGATACAAACATTCATATATATAATATATATATATATATATATTATATATATATATATATATATATGTATGTATATATATATATATATATATATATATATATATATATAGATAACGAGTGTCCGGTTGTCTTCACCAGAATTCTCGAACATTCGAGAGCATTCAAAGAAATGTAAATTAGATATAGAATACAAACACTTAAAAATCATTACATGAGCTTCTCAACAGCTTGCTGTCTTCGAATCGCTTTCCATAAAAACAATAGTTCCAAACAACCAAACTACCGCTACCCCCTTTACCTGGCATAACACTATTTACTATTATTACTTGGGACCTTTCCTTCTTCTTCTAGTCACTCGTCTTTTTTCCCTTCACTTGAGATGGTAATTGTCTTAGCATTGTAGGTTTCCTGTGAATTTTAAATGTATGTTGGTTATTAGGATGAGTCGTTTTATTATGTTTTATGTGTATTGATCCTTTTTACAGCCGTGATGATGCGGCTGAATCCCGAAACGTCGCTCAATAAAGCTTTGTTAGATTGCCAGAAGACGTCTCCCTTACTTCCTTGTGTATGTGAAAATATATATATATATATATATATATATATATATATATATATATATATATATATATATATATATATATATATATATATATATATATATATATATATAGTAGAGAGAGAGAGAGAAGAGAGATGAAGCGGGATTTAGTGGTGAATTTTCCACAGAAAGCTGATAGACACAAGGAAGAATTGTCGACCCTTAAGAAGACAAATAGGCTCAGTGTTGCATAGTGGAATTACCCTTTTTTTTTTTTTTTTTTTTTTTTAGTCTTTTTTTTTTTTTTTTTTTTTTTTTTTTTTTTAGTCATCTGAGTCATTATTCTGAGTTTTCTCACTCCGTAGGTGGGAAGTGCCGTCAGTGCACCCCATGCGGTATAGGCATTTACTGAAGGTTCTTTGTAGTGTCGCTTCACCTCTTACTGTTGTCTTTCCACACTTTTCTAGCAATTGCTTCTACTCTCAATTTCCTTTCAGCGCTGAGTGACCTCATAGGTCCCAGCGCTTGGCCTTTGGCCTAAATTGTATTTTCTATACATTCCGGATCCTTCCATGCTGCTGCCTCAAAATTCTCAAGACTTTGTGCAGTGTTATAGATTACATTTATGAATGAAGTTTGGTGTAATTTGAAACCTTTTACTCAGTGAGTTCGCGTGCCCCATTTGGAATATATGCCAGTGTTCTGCGAATGCCATCACCTCCCCCCCCCCCCCCCCCACCAACAACTCCTCAAGCCAGAAAATAACATGGAAGTGATTATGGGCACTTAGCTTTTATTGGTGCAATTCATGCTCGTTCCTTGGTGCTGTACCTGGAAGGAATTTCTCGTTATTTTTACGATAATCTGAAAGGTAACTTGAACGAAAGGGAAAGGGAAAGGGTTACATATTTATCCAGATCACCGTTCAGTCTGGAATGGTCCTGAACTAGTTTTTTTCTTTTTTTAATTTGAGCGGAATTGTTGGTTTTTGGGAGATAATTTGTATTAAATCTTCGCTTTACAGCAGTGGTTCTCAGAAGTTTTAGAAAAAATGTAAAAGTATTATCGCCTTATAACGTTAGTTTCCTAGAGTCTACTACTCTAAATTAGACACGTCCAGATCCTAAGTGTGTTTGGATCTATGTATCTTTGTGAAAATATATTTTCCACGCTCGTTGCTCTCAAGACCAAATACAGAAACAGGCTGAATGTTGAAGGGGACTTACTCTGAGCTCTCTTTGGCATTCAACCAAGCATTGAAGCTCTAGTAGCTAAGAAAAAGTGTCAAGTACCTCACTAATTCATTCCCAAAAGAGTAAAACCACCCCTTCTCTTCTCATTTTATTTTTCATTTTCTTTTAAATCTCGGAGGGAAGTTTACTTGTAGATGCAAGGGGGCCGTGGAGGGAAGGACCTCCTCTCACAGGGGCCTGATCATATAAAGGTGGAGAACCACTGCTTTACAGTGATTCCAGGGAAGGTACAGTTCCTTTTGATTCGAGAACTGTGCTTAAAGCAGACGTGACAGTTTAGGTCGGTTATCATTGCCAAGAACGAATTAGCAGGCTGACTGAAAACTAAACAAGTAATAATTAGTCCTACATCGCATCATAAAGCTTACGTATACATCATGTCAAGAAATCAAGATGAGATGATGAACAGAGATTAGTGTCAAGCAAAGTACAGGAGGAGATCGCATTTCCCACAAAATTCCCCCATTCGCCCAGGTTAGAAAAAGAAAAGAAAAGTGAATTCTTTTCGAGCACTTCTCGCCTTATCTCCCATTGTTTTCTTTGGGTGGTGGAGGAGAAGGAGGAGAGAGAGGATTTAAACCCGAATGCTCTCTCACAGGCCTCAGCGGTACGTCTTTCAAAGGGATATTTATGATCTTATTGTCGAAACTCAAGTGGCATTTTTATTAAACCCTTCCTCTGTTGCTGTGTACAGGGCCCGTGACCGGTTATGTGCTCAGCTGAGGATTTTAATGGCGGAGGAAAGAGGATGCTGGTGGCGTTGGGCTTTATTCCTTAATCTAACTCGCGGCGGCTATTATGTGGGTTTTGTTCTTTTCGTTGCTGTGGGGATCTTGTGCCATTCCTTAGTGATATGTATATACTATGTACATCTTTATATATATATATATATATATATATATATATATATATATATAATATAAAGAAAGATAAATGCCACGAAGGAAAAATAAACGAAGGAGTCTGCAATATTCTTATTTATGGATTTATCACGTTCCTAACTTTCGTGATTCTGTTATACATACATTATCTATATATATATATATATACATATATATATAAATATATATGTATATATATAATATATATATATATATAGTATATATATATATAATGTGTGTGTGTGTGCCTGTGTGTATACATATATACGTACAAAGTTTATTGAAGCACAATTACCGTACAATGTCGATTTCATTCTTGATTGACTTGGCCAGGGCAGATGCACTACGAGTTATCCTTAATTCGATATTAGACAACATGTATAGATTAATATTTATTACTTTAAAAATCTCACCTACTATGTATTACTGTCACGAAAAAACTATATTTATGTATATAAATAATAATAAAAATTATATATACATAAAATTATGTATATATTCTTTCATTATGATTGTATAGACAGACGTTATAATACTAATATATAATATATATATATATATATTATATTATATATATAGATATATATATATTATATAATAGATAATATATATATATATATATATTATTATAGATTAGAGTTTTCATATTACATTAATCGCCGAAAGAAATTCTGATAATACCTATTGTCAATTATCGCCTTACTCATCATCATCATCATCATCATCATCATCATCATCATCATGGCCCTGTGTTTTATATAATGTTAACTTATCTCTTGCCTCCCATTTCATAAATTTCATCCCAGTAGGTCTTGGTCTTCTAGCTTGTGGTGACCCTATCACGAACATCTTGCAAAGAAATGAAATATTGAAAAAGAATGAATTTGGTTTCATTTTCTGCAGGCCATTCGTGTTCAGGTGACCATGAAAACGATTTTTTAAGACTTGTTCATTCCGTCATTGGTATAGATCTGTGGTTTCTGACCTTTTTTTGGCCATGCCCCACCTAATCATCTCTGAAATCCTGATGCCCCCTGTGGTGATATGTAGTTCTTATTATTCAAAAATTGAACTCCCATTCACCCGGAGGAATGCTAAAAGAAGATATACATACGCACAAGTATTTTCAAGTATCCATACTGTATATACATCGTATGTATTAACTCACATACACACTGATACTATCACAGACTTGCTAGAAAAAATTTTCTGTTTATAACTCATTCTCAAATTGCCCCCCTTAAAAATCAAATTACGTACACCCCATGCTGGGAATCACTGATATAGATGGTTGACCTGCGATACTTCACTTTTTCATTTATACGTGTTTTTGCGAAAAAGGCGCCTTGTTTGAGGGAAAGTCGAAAATGTAAGATAAATGAAAATGCATAAAATATAACCCAAAAGGAAAAGTTAGACATACCATTTAAAAGAGACTGCTGCGGGAATCATAGGATTTTTTTTCATTAATAGGGATTCCACAGCTTGCTAATGGAGAAAAGGAAATAGATTTACTTGTCTGATATCTTCTTCATCCAAGCGGAGATCTCTATCTTTCAGAGCACGTTATTATCTCCATCGATCAAAATTAGCGTAGTTTTCTCTCTTGAGGTCTGGGTAATTAGTTCTGTTGAACCCAGTGTACGTTCTTTGACCATTGTGACTTTGGTGTGTGTGTGTGTGTGTGTATATATATATATATATATATATATATATATATATATATATAATATATATATGTGTGTGTGTGTGTGTGTGTGTCGTGTGTGTGTTGTGTGTGTGCGTGTGTGTGTGTGCGCGGAACGCGGAAAGTGAATAATCAAAAGGATGTAGGAAAATAAGATGTCAATGGCGAGATGCAGTTGTAAGAAAATATACTTCTGAGTCAATGTAGTGATTTATAATAGCAAGTGCAAAAGATGTAATTAGATTATTTCAAAAATTTGAGGCTGAAAAGGCACCATTTGTATAAGGCTTTGGAAGAGAGAATCCGACGAGGGTGTTAAAAGTAGGTTTGGATTACGGAAAGTTATGAGAGAGTGTGGAAAAGAAGTAGGGGCAGAATATGACTTAGCCTTCCCGAGAAATTGTTGGCTAAGGATTTGACCGAGAACGTATAGCAGATGACAGAAGGACTGAATGGTGAAGAGAAGGGTTTTGGACAAGAAGACTGTGAAGTAGTTGTGGGAAACCTTCAGAATAAACAGTGTGCGTTGAGATGAACCCAGAAGTGAAATATGAAGTGAATGCAGTGAGAATATCTTTAGCTGAGGAATTCATACGTGAATCATGAGTTTAATGATGAACTTGGGCAGGTCTGGTGTTTTTTTTCTGCTCCAGAAAAACAATCATCAAACTGTTTGACAGACAGAAATCTCCTGATCCAGAACTGAACGCAAGGTGTATTGACGACAAATAGGAAAGAAATGTAGTCTTTGATTTTTGCTGAACGTAATTTTCTTTTTTTTATTGTGGATGGTTCGGTTACTTTACCTCCCATATCATCGTTCTGTTCTGCATCAGATCACGTACATAGTTCTATCCTCGAATAATTACAAGTTTTTGTGGGTTAAAGTCAGCAAAAAAAAAAAAAAAAAGATAAATAAGTATAAGGTTATGAGAAGTCTCTATATAATTCCGAACAGTGTCAATTTGTTGCAGGTGAATGTGCGCAATGGTTATTTAACTACACGCTGACTGGAGTGATAAAAACCATCAAAGTTGACAGAGAAAGTCAGATTACCTGAAATTCTAGTTGGTCACGCAGGAAGAAAAGAATGAATAATACTTATGAACTCTAATTTAACTCCACCTAACTAGAAGGCATCCAGAAAGATAGTCAGGCCACAAGAGAAATTCCTAGATAGAGCGCACGCTCCGAGTAGTATTTGAAGTACACTTTGCAAATGCATTTTTCGTGCTTTCGTGAGAAAATGTAATAAACATGAATAGTTCTAATACTCTTTGGGGCAGGGTTCTTGGGAGGAGAGTAAATTCATGAGTATTATCCAAACAAAAATACTTGGGATGCAATGAATGTAAGGATTAACCTTAATTTTTTTTTTCTTATTGCGCGGTCGTTATAATGTCATAGCTTTAGTCTGTTTAAGAATACCGTCGTTTTACTTTTGGGTAAATCAGATATATGAAAGTATGCATCGATTTTCTGGCATCGAAGAATCAAAAGGCTGTGGTTCTTGCAACCACACGAGAACAGCTTGGAAGAGAAGGAAGAATAAAACAGGTTTCCTGAAGCCCCTTCTTCCCAACACACTCCATTTTTTATCTAGGAATGAATCTCAGGCGTAAACTTGATTATATGACTTTATTCCTCTCCAGACAGCTAATATTGAGGCGAGGGTTTACATATATAGATCTTCGTCTTAGGTGCTCCGCCAGTCGCAATTTCAGTCTTTGCTGTTACTAAGAGTCTTGGGTAGTGACAAAGATAAGTTTCTGGCACTTGTTACTATCATTATTATTGTGAAGGCTGGTGGTAATTATTAGTGTGTCGTGCTGTGATATCCCGCTATGATACTCATTTAAGCTGAAGCTAGATGCACATTATCATTATTAAGATAATATTGTTATAGCTTGAAACTTAGTGTTTATGTTCATCTTGGGATTTTGATCTCGACTGAATTTCGAGGAAACTGCTTTTTAACTGGAAACACACACACACACACACACCACACACACACACACACACACACACACACACACAACGCACGCTGTTACTGCAGCATTCCACACTCAAATAGAGTAGATCATGAAATGCCCCCAGAAGTTTCCATACCAGTCCAGCAAAATCCACAGAATGGGATGCTTTGAAGGGGTTTGGTCAATGTAACAAAAGTTGAGATCAGGTATACCTGGGTGTAGGTATATGCGTGTGTATACATATATATATATATATATATATATATATATATATATATATATATATATTAATATATATATATGTGTGTGTGTGTGTATGTGTGTATATATATATATATATATATATATATATATATATATATATTATTCATATTTATATAATATACACACACAAACACACACACTCAAAGGACCATTCAAGAGATTATTCTCTCTCTCTCTCTCTCTCTCTCTCTCTCTCTCTCTCTCTCTCTCTCTCTCTCTCTCTCTCTTCTCTCTCTCTCACCGGATCTTTGATAAATTCAGCTAAGATCATCGAAATAATAAAAATAATAATAATTGCTTAAAGAAAGGAAATGTTTTCATGTTGAATATTTTAATCTTTTATTTACAGTGGTTTTTCTTTCGTCGCTTAAAGATGTTGCTTAGAAGTAGTGTGCGGTTTTAATGAAGTCAATTTATTCGACCATTTTAGGTAAACAAACCTTAAAGGGGAATATTATTTTAAAAGTATTACTTCTCCCCAAGTTGGAGGTTAATGTTGTTTACAAAAGAAGACTTGAAAGTCTAAGTCATAAGTGTTGCCTGTAGAGTGATTTATTTATTTATTTGTTTGTCTCTTAATGTGTATTACGCTGCTACGTCAAAGTATGCAGTCAGGATAATTAATTTTACATGGCTTTTAAACGAAGGCTTTTGCATTCGTTTGGTTGCCTTTTTTTTTTATCGTCGCTGCGCGTAATTTGTGTTGAAGGCTTTAACGTCAACTAAAACAGTTTGGTGAAGTAGCTCTTGGCATGTGCTATTATATTAAGTATTGGGCTATTTTATTAAAGATATACATTCTAGATTAATGAACGTCCAATTGGAGATTGGTGCATTTGAATAACTAATGTATCACGTCAGCAAATACTTCAATTACTTAATGAACCAAGTAACAAATTTTCGATCATTAAATGAGATACAAAATTAACACTGTGCTATAAAACTTGACAAATATACGGGTTAACCGATTTGCTACTGGTGTTGAATTTACCTGTTGTGGTGGCACTAAGAAACTCCCCGCATAGTTTGACCAGCAAGTAATTTATGTTTTATAGGAATAAGAGACGATTTGACACCTCTCTCTGGCCCTGATGATCGGATAGTTGCACATACGCATACACACATTGTTGGCGTAGTGTGTGATATGTATACATACATATATATATATGTATATATATATGTGTGTGTGTGTGTGTTAGTGTGTTTATTTGTGTTTTTTGTGTATAATATGAATGTATATACATACGGATATGTATGTATAAATATGTACACTGTTTATATTATGTACATATAGATATGTGTGTATATAATATATATATATATATATATATATATATATATATATATTTTATTATTCATATATATATATGTATATATATATATATACAAATATATATATCTATATATATGATATATATATAATAGATTATTCATATATATATACATATATGTGTATATATATATATATATATATATATATATATATATACATATATATATATATATATATATATATATATATATATATATATATATATATATATATATATACATATATGTATATATATATATATATATATATATATATATAGACAAATACATAACAGTAAACTGCCAATTTAATTCACATGTAACGTAGTGTATCGCCAATAATTTAGTGCAATTTTTAACACAAAACTTGCAGCATCATAATTGTAGTAGTAGCGTATGAGCAGTATGAAAATGGTGGACAATATTAAAAATGAAAGAAAAGCTGTACCAAATTCTGATCCAGTTGAATAATTGATGTTGAAAGAGTGACGTTTACCAAGAGCTAAGAATTTTGAACTTATGTCTTAAAAAAAAGGATCGTCATTAATGGGAGAACAGCAGTTACAATATATTTATGATCTTGCTCAAATGGGTCAGGTCTTCCAAATCACGTGTTTAGCTGAGCATACCTTTTTGTCATTCAATCTTTAAGAGTTGATTTCTTTATATGTTTCATATCTCGGGATTTTCTTTCTTTCTTTCCCTAGTGACTCCGTCTCTTCGCCAATTCGAACGTTCGGCGATTCTTCGGGAAAGGAGGCAGTCCCAACCGCCCACCTTCACAGCCAGGTTTTGCACTATCGGCTATCAGCGCCATGCGTGGGCGCGAAACGAGTTTAGCGGCGGGGGATCCCTCCCCCTCCCCCCTTTCCCCTTCCCCTTCCCCTTTTCCACCCCTGGTTGAAAACAGTACCATGCTCTTAAGTGATTCCAACCTCAGTTCGAGAGATTTATGCAACATATTTGTCTGTTGGGGCATCGCCTGTTGAAGAGGAGTTGGATCCAGCCAACTACTGCCGGTTCAGTCTTTCCTCCCAAAGGGAATGGGGGGCAAGAGATCATCGTTCCTTCCATAAGGGAACGGCAGGCAAGAGATATTCGTTCCTTCCGTAAGGGAACGGCGGGCAAGTGATCATCGTTCTTCCCGTAAGGGAACGGCGGGCAAGAGATCATCGTTCCTCCCGTAAGGGAACGGCAGGCAGAGATCATTGTTTTGGCCCTGCTTTTCTTTCATTAGTTAGGGGAATAATGTTTCTATGAAAATGTCCAATATTCTCAGTTATTTCCTATTTATTTTATAAGCAGTTTCTCTAGGAAAAAGGCGCTTTGTAATACAGGTATTTGAATTTTTATGAATATATAGTTCTTTATTGTTTCTGAAAATATGAGTTGTTATTTTTGGATCAGATAATTGCTTACATAATAACTCGTTAAGGAGTGAGGGTTGGGCATGTAATTACAAGTTTACACCATGTCGAACAGGTAGCAGAGGCAAATTATATTTGGTGTGGGTTTTAGAGAGAGAGAGAGAGAGAGAGAGAGAGATTGCTGTCAGTATTCATTGAGAAGTTGGCGTTTTGTTTGGTATTTATATAAATGTTGCATATTAGCCATATTATTTCTCATCCTGTTGTTCTTCCCTGTACGATTACGATAATATTTTTTTGTCCATTTTTAATTATTTAATGTAGTACTTGATATAATATTTTAATGATTGAATGAAGTACTTGATATAATATTAACCACAATTATTTCTCTCGGTTAGATTTGGGTATTTTTACGAAGAATATAGAAGATATGCAATTGATTTGCTCTTGCAATACGCACTCATACACACACTTGCTCTCGTATACTAAATATGAAGCGAAATATTGTATTTACAAGTGTCGGATGATAATGAGCAGTGAGAAATAACCAAAATAAGATCAATATTTTATGCAAATTTTCTAAAGTGCATAAATGCGGCTTTATTTCATTCCTTATTACCCCTGCTTTTTGTCGTTCATAAAGGGCAAATTGAACAGAAGGCCATTGTGGCAAAAGAAAATGATTGGCATAAGTCTCTCTCTCTCTCTCTCTCTCTCTCTCTCATTACTTAGCCAGAGGATGATTGCGGGTGTAAGGTGTCTCCCCCCGTCTCTTCATATCATGTCGTTTATGTGTTTTTAACTCTTGCTATCAAAGTCATTCACTTGTCAGGCTGCGGGTGATGTCTCTCGTTACGGCTTCGAGTCTGTCTTCGTTTTTGTTCTCTGTATCGTCTAATATCTTCTTGCTCTGCTCTCTGGCTTTCATTCGCCGAATTTGATTTTTATCGATGACTGTTTGAGATTCATTTCTGTGTGATTTCATAGGTTGCTTTTGTATATGTACCTTTTTGTTTAACTGTTATTGCATGTATCAACATCATTATTTATTTACATAATTGAATTATTATTTTGGAAAGCATTGTTAACACGTTTAGATAAGCATACGTGCGCACACATACATACATACATACACACACACACACACACACACACACATATATATATATATATATATATATATATATATATATATATATATATATATATATATATATATGTGTGTGTGTGTGTGTGTGTGTGTTGTGTGTGTATTTGTGTGTGCTCACGCGCTCTCGATTCTTAGCATTTATGTCCCAGCGAAAATTTTACTTGTCTTGTCAGTCATGTTTTTCTTAAACGGAGGATTTCTGTTTCTGTCAATTTTTCGAAAGGAAAAGGATCGTGGATACCCAGAAGGGCTCCATGTTGTGTTTGCCTGCGCAATTCCTATTTCCTTTTTTGACGCTACTCGGGGGATTTTAAATCTTTATCTGATGTTGAAGATTACTACGGAAGGCTATGGAGATATTCGAATGTCTTTATGCCTATCATTAGCAACTTGTCTTTAGGCGCTTTGACCAAGTACAACTTCGGCGTGTTTTGTTAAAAGAGGGCTATTGGATTGGATGACGATAGTCATGCCAAATGGCCAGTTAGGTAATATTTTTTATTGAATTACGGTATATTTTGAAAATGTAGCAAATATTGTTATTTACGTTTTGTTTACTTTTGGCTTATTCGAAATTTATATTATATATATATATAATAATATATATATATATAGATATATATATATATATATATATATATATGTGTGTGTGTGTGTGTGTGTGTGTGTGTGTGTGTGTGTGTGTATGTGTATGTGTGTATACACACATAGATAGCCTGTTTATATTTAACTTATATATATTTCCGGTTGCCGTTTACAAAAATAATAAAGATTGTTATCGTCACGCTATATTTACCCCCTTTTTACATTATTACATCAGTTGAAAGTTTTCTTTCAAGAGGAAGCCATTACAATAATTTCTCGCTCTGTAGCTCGTGCCTTATTTTCCAGAAGTTACAAAAGACAATACTCTTCCTGTTTTCAGGACCTTCGTGATATTGAGAGCTGCAGAGACTCCCGCGGGAGTTCCGGGAAGGATGTTGAGGCTGTTTCGAATTGCTCCATTTGCGTAGAATATGAAATGGTATTTTTTCTCTCTACTCAATTTCCTTAGGAATACCTTGATTCCTAAGGATCTAAATTGAGGGGTACCTTTATATAGAGTGAGATTTGTTAATCATTTGTATTTAAATTCATGTTTGATATTTTAAGAAATATTTTAATGTTATTTATTTTTATTGTTTTCTCTTTGCCCATTATTTCAGTAATATATCCTCCGAAAACAAAGTTGAAAAATGATTCTTCCTCTCTCTCCCCTCCGGTCCTCATCTTCTCCTCTCTCTTCTCCCTCTCTCTTCTCTCTCTCTCTCTCTCTCTCTCTCTCTCTCTCTTTTGGCAACCTTTTGCCAAGAAACATTTCCGAACAGTAACTCTGTTAAATGTAAACTTGAAGGGTTCATACTTGCAACAAAGGTTGTTTTGGACATCGTCACTCTGAACCTAGGTCATTTGGATTAGGCAGTGTCGCAAGTTAGAGAAAAATTCTTGTCCGGCCATAACTTTTCAGCGTAGGATTTCTATAAACTCACATTTTTCTCCAAAGTCGTTTAAGGTCAGAGATTCTCATGGACAGCACCCAAGCCTGTTTAGACGGGTTACAAGAATGAACATTTTGAGTGACTATACCGTATTTTTACAGCATATTTCTTACAAGTCTTTCACTTAGTTCTAATCAATACGCAAAACCTGAGTTGGGGAGGGGAATTATTACGCCTGTTAGAACCGTTTAAGTTTATAATTTCCATCCAATATTTGTTGATGAGGGCGGTCTCCAAAACTTTCTGGTTAACCCAATGTTTTTTTCCGTTCGTATTGTTAGATTAATTTTCGTATTTGTATGTCAAGTTAATTGTCCATTATTTCGTGATTTAGGGCAGGTGGCACCTTGCGTCTTTTCCTCAGTTAAAGGTTACGTTCCATCCTGCCGATTCTAAAGATCTGATTGGGTCGCTCTCCTAAATGCTTTGAACAAAGGATGTTCATTGATCAGTATTTTCTGTCATACATTAAAGAGGTCATGTTCAAAAGCTTTTGTCAGAAAAACTATTTCATGAAAAAATTAAATGCTATGATTGAGTATAATAATAATAATAATAATAATAATAATAATAATAATAATAATAATAATGATAATATGTTTCGTTTTGCATGTCTATGATTTCTAGCAAATATTTATTTTTGTGTAACTCCAAAAGCAAAACGCCGTTAGTATCATCACCTCCATCATCATCATGTTATGAGCTACTGTGGAATTGCCGTAAGACACACAGAGAGAAGGAGAGAGAGACTAGTTCCATGGACAGAAGATGGGCAGACTTGATCAAAGGATGATGCTAGTATCGGCTGGTGGAGACGGGGACAGAGAGGAGAGAGCAGGTGGCTACGATGGCATGTGGTTGCAAAAGGGATTATGAAGAAATATTGCGAGGTTATGATGCTTTGGAATCTTTGGGATTCGATAGCTGTTCCTGAGGGGATGCCTGCATCAGATAGTAGAGTTTGGGGGTGGAGAGGGAGGAGGGGGGGTTATGGTGGAGGAATAAGGGAGGCGACGACCATTGAGGGTGTTGGCGGTGGTGGTTGGAGGATGCAGTGTTGGTGGACTGGTTTAGCTGGGCATCGGAGTTATGCTGGGGGAAGTAGGGTCATGGGAGCGTTATGTAATTTCGGGATTACGAGTATCATTATGGCGGAGGTTTCACCTTTCTTGAGGTAACGGAGAATAGTTCCCTGATCAGTGTTTTTTTTCTTCTTCTTTTTCGACCATTCTATTGAGCATAGTTTTTTTTGCGTTTTTTGCTTTATTTCATATTACTGGTAGTTTTATTCTTTTCTATTGCGTCTTTAATCGGGATGTAAGTAGGACAAATATAAACGGACGAAAAGGGAAACTGGAAAAAGGATTGTTTCACTTTCTCTCATTTCGGAAAATGATCCGAATTCATCGGTGGCGGTAAAAAAAGAATTTCTTCCGTGTGAGCTTCGTCATGTGACCTCCGTCTGGTTCATTGTATGCAAGAATTAAAGGACTTGGTATTTATTCCTTCTTTCTATATTTTTGTACTTCTTTATGTTACTCTATTTGGAGTTTTAATTACTTACCTCGGCAGTTTTCATAGAGTTAATGATGTCGATTCCCAGTGAATGAATTGTGTTCCTAGTATGTGCCTGTAGCAATGATAAGACTGAATGATACCATTTCACTGTTGCAGAGGTTTTATGTGATATTTAAAAAGAACATTCGAAAATGTCTTTAGCGTTGAAATAAAAGTCCACTAGAAAACGTGGGCTCCTTTTTTGAGTTATCACAAAGTATGGATCCTTTGCTCTCTTTCCATATTGTCCCTGTTCTTTGAAAGACAGAGCGTTTGAATTTTTGTAGAACTTCGCCAAAGATAAAATCTTTACTCGCACGCCCGTTTATCCCCTTAAAGAATTTGACATTGAAAATTAAATGAGAGGTTGGAGTCTCAACTTTCAGTTGCTGTGACAGACGTAGTGTCCTTTAAATATTTCAGGTTTTAAAGTATGCCGTCGGACACACCATTTGAATGTACGGTCCTTATCTGAATTTAAAACATGCAGTTGAATGTTGCAAACTTGCAATCAAAATTGCAAGCTGTCCTCAAATCCATCCTTACGTTAGTGGCAAATATCTGGGTATGGTATTGAAGGCTTCGTCCAATCCAATAAAGAAAAAAAAAAAATGAAAGCCTCACGGTGCGTTGGGATAAAGAGCATCCCTTTCATAAACCGACGTCGGAGATTTGGTCCATCGAGGCCTGACATTCCATCAGTGGACCGCAGTGCGCGGGATGCCAGCCGGGCCTTTTTCGTGTCTTCGAGAAACATGACGCCCGGTGATATGGACATTTTCGTCTTGCGGTTTTTTGCTGGCTTCATCAGGAGGCGTTCTTCGGTTACAGTTGCTTTCATAAGCAAGTCTTGATTTCCTTGAACCCGAGAGTGACTCTGTTGGCGTTCTCTGTGCAGTACTTTTTTTTATTTGTTTTTTGTCTGTTTGCGGTCAGTGCAACATGAACGTAAATAGAGGCTGCTTTTGCCTGGGTTAATTCGATCCGGCTCTGCGGTTATTGTTTGATAGTTACGTTGTTATTGTTCCCCCAGTAGTGACTCTCTACTCTTGCACGTTTATTTATGTATGGTAGAGGTCACCTAAATAGGCGTAGTTATAAATATTCTGTTTATGGTTACTTTCCATTTAATGTTTTTTTTTTGTGCTTCCATTCAGTGCATGTTACTTTTGGCTGATTCGGTTAACTTCTTGTAATTTTGTTGGAATATGTTTGCTTTAGTTCGTGATGTTTATAGATAAAATTTTTCTGACAAAAAGAACATACATAGTGACTTGTTATTTTGTATGTGATGAAAATAATGATGTAATGCGTTCCGTTCTCTTGATACTTCATTGCTGAGATTTATTTTCACTCATTAATATCGTAAATAATGAAAAGATTTCATTGAAATGTAAGATTTTGTTCCGGTGGTTTAAAATGAAAAAAATAATTTTTCAAGGCAATAAGAGAAAAAAACTGTTTTTGTGATGGGATGAGATATTCAAGTAATTAATTGCTTCCTCGCAATGTTGTCACCGCTGATCATTATGAATTAGTTTCCAGAGTGATGTAGTCGAAAAAATAAGGACTTTTTATTTCATCCTAATTGTCTTAATGGTTTAAGAGGGCTTTCAGCTAAATGAGGTAAGGGTGCAATGATTTCGTACGTCCATTGTAAACAATAAATGATTTATTTGAAGTCGATATTCAATTCATCAGTTTAATAATTTGATTGGCGGCGAGTTAATGTAATTTGAAGACAAATGCCTGAAACACACATCTATAAATCGCTCAGCGTTTAAAAAAATAACCTAATTTGATAAGTTCTTAGTATTCATTTTTGTTCCAAGATCATTTAGATAGAAAGAGAATTTAGTATTTGGTGAACCAGAAGTGATCCTTCAACTTGACTATTGCGATAATAATGAGAAATTCAACGTGTATAATTTTTTCTTATTAGCAAAGTTTAATTTTGAGGTGCCTTTGTACAAGGAGGCCCTTTTTATTACTAGTGAGTAACCAAAGATAAAATGTGACGATTTACCTTTTAATGTCATTAGGTGGTTCTAAATTACTTAAAAGAAAATAAAGTTCAAACCACTAAAATTTTGTTTGTTTATAATCATGTAATGCTACATCTTGTTAAATTTTATAAATTTCTTCAATATCACAAGAATCAGGTCCATGTCTAAAGTTAAGAGCAAAAGCATTTTCACCTGACATTCTTTTGCTGACTTTGAAACAAACTGAAACAAAGATAAGATCACTAAATCTCAGGGATTTCCTAATCGCAAGAATTGTCTATCGCGCGAAGCTCCCAAGACTCTCGCTTGCATTTACCCGTTATTAAATTGTTCCCGGAAGAAGCTGTGGTGTCAGATTTTCAGTTGTAGTGAGATGCTCTTAACAACCGTCTTCATTCACTTTCCCTTTCAATGCGAAGTCTGCTTTCAACGTTTCGGCTTTTATCCGGAAAGTGTCTTTGCCTCTCAAGCGAACCCTCTCGAGATGGTGCTCCAAGGATCATTCCTCTCTCTCTCTCTCTCTCTCTCTTGTATTTCTTCTTTTTCCATGTAACTGTATAATTTTCCTTTAATTGTTTAGTTGTATCGTTACGTTACGTCGATCGAGAGAGAGAGAGAGAGCTTTTTTTTTCTTTTTTTTTGCATGTAGTCTTCACCTATCATCTTTTTTAGTTGTCTTCTCCACCTTCATTATTATATACACATCGTTTCATCGTTTTATATTTAGGGATTGCTTTCTTCTTAAATGACCGTTCGACCTTTCTTGTTCCTTAAGAAAAAACACACACGCAGTTTAAATGTTCTTCTCTTTAAAACTTCCCTCTCATACGTTGTATTTCTAGGTGTCATATTCGTAGTTTTTCCTTTACTTATTAATTGCAATCTCTCATTTTGCTTTCATATTCCATTTCCCTCTTGACATTTTAATCTCTTTTCCATTGTACTTATTCGTGGTCTTATTCATCTCCTTTTTTTGACCTTGATACATTTTTCTTTCTCTTTTTATTCTTCTTCCTGGCTGTAATTTTACGCTCTTCACTTCCCACGACTTTTTTTAGACGTCTTTTATTTCTAATTTCTCTTTCCTTACATATTTAACTAAAGTTGTCTGCTCTATTCTCTTTTATATAATGTTACACATGTTTTTATAGCCATCATCTCCTCTCACTTTCTTATTCTGTACTTTCCCTTTTCTCCAGCCTTTTATTTTGGATCTGTATTTTCCCAGTTCGTCCGCACCTTTACCAATCTTATTTTATTTCAGCTTATCGTTTTGGCTTCTAATGTTTCCAGCTCTTCCTCCACATTTTTATTTGTTTTTTGAAGGTTCATTTATTTATTTATTCTTTTAAAATTATATAATTTTAGTTTCGTCATTTCTGACATTCCCATCGTGTCCACTGAATACCGGAACTTTATATTTAACGACTTTTATTTTCGTATTTCTCTCCTATTCACAATTACTCTTCTCTCTCATTTTCTCGGAAAGTTTCCTTCATCTTTGTCCTTTCTCTCCTATTCACAATTACTCTTCTCTCTCATTTTCTCGGAAAGTTTCCTTCATCTTTGTCCTCCATCTCCCTTATCTGATTCCCCTCCTCATACCTACCAGCAACCTGGCCCTTTCCCTCTTTTTTTTTTCTTTTTTTTTTCTTGTTAAACCTCATTTCCCAGGTTCACATCAGAATAGAACGACTAACGCAAGTTCTTACTCCCTTTATTTTATATATTCCCATCTTCTACACTATGTTTTGTTATTCTTTTATTGCTGAATTATGAAAGATTTTCCTCTTTGGAAAAATATTTGAATCTTGTCTCTTTTTAACACCTTCAGTGGTTACTTGGGATATAGAATTAGGTTGTCCCTCTTCAGATTCGACGTAAGTGTGTTGGTAGCCTTGTTGGTTTTTTCCCCCTCTATGTGCTATCGACTTATGTTCCTCACTTCTGTAACCAAATAGTTTTAAACATTTTTTATACATATAGTTTTTTTCTGTTTTCCTGTGATTTCTGGTCTTCACTTGGATTTGGTGCTGCTTTTTTTCATTGACCTTACTTGACCTTTTTTATTTTTATTTTTTTTAATGATATTTTCTTGTGATGTGGAAAATTCATTCTTTTTCTTAATTCGCTGTAATTCGCTTACAGGCACATTTCTTATATGTATAGATGTATTTTATCTTTTGATCATATGACCCTCCTCTCTTTTTTTTTATTTTTTTTTTTTTTTTTATTTTTTTTTTACGAAAAACCAAATTCTGTACACACGTCTTTCAAAGTAATCATCGCATTTTTCATATCTTTTTTTTCTGCTCTTTGACCTTCCTTAGAATGTTTTTTTTATTGTTTTCTGAAAGAAAATATACCTTTTCCCTTTTATGGTTCAAATATCATTGTTTCTCTCGACGTTTGGGTACAATGGGATGCAATGTTTTTGTTATAACTTCTATTGTTTGTGTTATGGGGATGCAGACGAAAATTATTTTTCTTTCTATCAGGGACTTGTTATCATGCAGTATCGTTTGTCCAGGATGCAGAGCTCTCTTTCTCTCTCAGTATATATATATATATATATATATATTATATATATATATATATATATATATATATATACTTTAATTCTGAATCATGGATAACTCTTGTCCAGGAAACTTTCAAAACGCTGTCTGCTTCATGCATTACACTGAATGCTCATTAGCAGCTCATTGAACCCCCAACTTCATTCGCCAACCTAGTTGCTATGATGGACACAGGGACCCAGTTGGCATTAACGGAACAGATCAGAAAGTTTCGCCAGCTACTTTTAACGAAGATTGTTTCCTCATCGTTGCCGTAATTAAGGAAAATTCAAGACTTATGCGCCAGATAACGTGGAGTTGAAAAGCGATGCCTGTATGATTTAAATGTGAATTTTATATAAAACGGAAGTTGCTGTGTTGATATATCTAGACAATCTCTGTTAGTGAATGTAGCACACTGCAAGCTCATTTTTGGGGGGGATTTCTTATCAAGTGTTAATGCTGTATTCAGTAGAAATTATTTTTGACGTAAGGCTTTAGATTGCTGTATCTATTTGTTCATTTACTTTCTACTATTTCTCCCACAGGATCTACAGAGGACGACTGGTTAATGGACATTTATGTGAGTACAAGAAATTGATTCATTTTTGGTTTCTTTACTAATATTAGACATCTGCCTTTCACTTATCACATTTAATTAGCCCCCTCTCCCCGCCCCCTTAAGTCTTCGCTACAAAACCCGTTCTGTTGGTGATATAATAATACATTTTGAGTAGTTTTAGAGTCCTTTAATCAAATTTATGATTTTGATCTTTGTGCAAAAACAGTGTTCCACCGGACAAAATTTCTGTTCTTTTTTGTGGTGGTTGTGGTTGCGTTTATAGTGTGGGAAGCCTTAGTTGTGTGATGGTTACATCACACATCTAACATTCCCCCATAGATGAATGACACCGTCCAAGATATACGGAGGCATTGTCCGATATTGGCATCATAAATCGGCGACCTCAGATTTATGAGTAAACAAAACAAAACCAGAAGCCCCCAGAAACCCAGTGAATATACAACAAGCAAATAGAGAGCTACCGCATGAATCTTTTGAGCCTTTACCGTTTATCTCTTATATTTATAGTGACCTGAGCATTTCATGATACACTCCGTAAATGGCTTCCCTGCGCTCAGTGGGCCTTTATCAGTGACCACTCAAACTTAAGAAAGGCTGATCCTTGATGACGTCACGAGATACGTTTGTGCTTTAGGATGGATGGAGTCCCGAGCTGATCTATGTTCTACTATTTCGTCTTGGCCTGCAGTGTGTGTGTGTGTGTGTGTGTGTAAGTCTCTTTTAATATATACATAAAAGGACAAGAGGACAATGTAAATTAGCTCGAGAGAGAGAGAGAGAGAGAGAGAGAGAGAGAGAGAGAGAGAGAGATCCTTATAGGGCGTCTTTGATTCGCTTTCATAGTGTAGTAAGTTTATCAGTGTAATATTTTTCATTTCATGTTGAGAGAGAGAGAGAGAGAGAGAGAGAGAGAGAGAGAGAGAGAGAGATGTACCGAAAGGAAAAGAGCCATACTGTTAGGTCATTTAACTCAAAGACACCAGCCAGAAAAGCCTGTTTTAATAATTTCATATTTCCCTACTCCGGATTTTAACCCGTTTATCCGCTGTAATATGACGAACTCTTGTCCAGTATTCTACCTTTTCATGTGAAAGCAGATTGTGTATGTGTATGTGTGTTTATAATGGTTAGTCATTTGTTTAAAAAGAAAATTTTTTTAAATTCAAGCTAAGTTTTCATCTTCCAGCCTTAGCCTTGTAGATCATTCCTAGGATTTTGTTCAATTCTACAAGTATCCAAGGTAACAAACTAGCGTAATGGAAGATAGAAACTTCCTAGCAGCGTATTTAATTATAATTAATAATATATTATATTATTATTATTATTATTATTATTATTATTATTATTATTATCAAGAACTCTGGCAACACGACAACCCAAACATTTTTCCGAGAATTACCACAACTAAAATATAAATCGTTCACTCTTCTCGGAATTCACATTCTTATTCCTGATTGATATCAGTGTTTGTCTATGCTAAATAGCAATCCAGAGACATAACATCCGGAACGGCAAATCACAGTTTACTGTCCGAAGAAAGAACGAATGAACGTAGCCAGCCCATGTTTTGAGAACCCCGACGTTGTATTTCACCGCACGAGACTGGGCGTCGGTCAGACACGCCTTCTCTCTCTCTCTCTCTCTCTCTCTCTCTCTCTCTCTCTCGATCCCCAGGGCTCCACAGACTGGTGGCTGAACAATACTGAACAACGCCCAAAAGTTCAAGCCAGAGCAGCAATCATCTTGATGTTCATTAAACATGATATGCCTTCGCCAGTGCTTGATAAAGAATGCAAAGTCTTATTTACGCGGAGGTAGTGACAGGCAGGGTTTTGGTGTTGGTAAGGTAACTGTTAGTTTTATTTGCTTGGGTTTTATCTTTTATGTTATTTTTGTTCGCACCTTATTTGTTCGTGCCATATTTTCTCAAGGTAATATTTCTTTGTAATTTGCTACCTATGTAATAAATACGATGTCACATAGATCTCTTCTGATCAGTTGCCTTGTTTCATTGTGTTTGGTGTAACTTTATTGACAGTTGATTTGTTGTTGTTATTATTATTATTATTAATATTATTATTATTATTATTATTATTATTATTATTATTATTATTATTATTATTACCCTGCATTTTAATGTTTATTTTTATTTTTTCTTATTTCTTTTCTTTTATATAAATGAGTTCCTCTTTTGCAGGAACTCGTACTTTATAGTGATAAATAATATGCAAATAAGATACTTAGTCTCGCAAAGACATAATGGATGATGAGACAATTACAACATCATCTTCAACTGGCGAGTGAATCGTAGTCAGTCTCTTGTTGCTTCTGGTGGCATTTTTCACGATTTTTTCAGACAGCTTCCTTATAAAAGATACTTAGAAGGGCTTGTGATAGATCTTAAGCATCTGACACCTTTCAGTGTCTTGTCTCCAAATTTGCACCTTTCAGCCACTAATAGCTTCATATAATTGAAATCAGGTAATTCAGTTTTCGCATGAAAGAGCCTTAACGAACAAGTGTGTCGTCTAATTTGCACCGGTATAGGATAAGTTATTGCTGCATGTTGCAAAGTTAGGCGGCCTTAAGGCTCTGAAGACGCCGGAGGACACTTCCAGAGATGTCGGTTTGTATTGATCTGAGTAAGTTTCCAGTAGCTCTTCCTCTGCCTTCGTTATCTTACGGTTTCAGAACAACTCGTTCACCTTGAGGCAATTATTCATAAGCCAAGAAACGATCCAGGTTCATTTATTGGAATGTGATTATTAAAATTGATTGGCTGTATGATATTTTTTGTTTTCATCCCAATAATCCGGACTTTACTGCCGAAAGGATATAAAGAAATTTTGCAAAGGCCAATAAGCTGACAACGTCCACCTGGAATTGTATCGTAATTTTGTGGAGTATTATCTTTTTCTTATAATTTCTCTTCGTTAAAAGAAAGAAATAGGTGCATATTCTGGATTAACTTCATGTTGTAAATGTATTTTGAATGAGAGTCTATCATAAGTTATTGAAATCGCTGAATAATTATTACCATCATCCCTGATTATATGTTGATCTCCAGAACCTGTTACTTGTAGTTTTTTATTAGTATTTTTTGTAATAATCAAAAACAGGTTCTCTCCATTTATCTTGGTTCCCTTCTTAAAAAAGATTTGTTATTATTAGGGCTATTACAGAGATTGTATTTGGGTATCATGTCAGGGTATTAGTCGTCATTGCGGGCAGGTTGGATTGCATTACCGTTCAATTTGGTGGTCTTGGTTACATTTAGGTCAAGGAAGGGGATGCCAAGTTCTGTGATGATCATTATTTTTAAACTCAAAGATCTTCCATGGGGTTCATATTTTGTTTTATATATATACGATCATCTACTCAGAGAAAGTCTCTCTCTCTCTCTCTCTCTCTCTAGCTATTTTGCTTAAATATAAATGTCAGATGTCAATTATGAGCATTTTTTCTTGCCTACATTATGTAAGTGTGATGTGACTTTTTCTTAAGTCTCTAAAGTAAGCTTTTGTTTTGAACTTTTTAGGTTGCTTTGAAATTTGAATGTACTTATGTATCACATTTTATTATTGAAATCTGTTGAGTGGACATTAATCTCTGTTGTGCGTATTGTGAAATATTTTCAGTCAGTATTTCGTTACTGTTAATGTTTTAAGTAGATTACGGGCCCGCTCTAAAATGGACTAATTTCTTAATATTCTTACAGTAGGAAGTCTGGTATATATTTCCCGATCAATTTCCATCACAGCTTTTGATATTTGGCGAAGCAGTTTTCATGTTGAGGCTCTTCAACACTTGACTGGGAGTCACGTGTTTTAACCGTTTTATTTCATAACGGCGCTGTTTCGTACTTGTGAGTAAGGAAGGGGTAGACGTGCTGCTGACAAATCTTTTTTTGTAGGTGCATGAAGCAGTTGCGGTGGTAGTGAGTGTTGCGTTGATATTTTCAGTAATGCGAATTAATGGTGAAAGATAAGAAATAGGAACTTCTTTATCTATCATCGTTTCTAGAAACTGGTTTTTAATCTCCGGTTCCTTATGTGATTGAGGCACAACTGAAGATGGAACCTCATTAAAGCGTTATGTAAGAGTCGTTAACCTTCTGACGGCATATGCACTTAGTAGGTGTGTGAGATTTGTATGCAGTCTCCTCCTCGCTTCTTGAGACTTGTACGAAAAAAAAAAAAAAAAAAAAAAAACCGTGAACGGGACTTCTAAAAGTGAGAGGTTGTGAGAATGTAAATCTCTTCGCATCGAGGAATCCGTTCAACATTTCTGCGTAGGAACGGATGGCAAGTTAAAGTGGATGGCGAAACATGATGAGGTGAACCTTAATGTCAAAGGGCTTCTGTTTACCTCGAAAAATTGAGGTGTATAGATAACACGGGGTGATTTGAACCTCACGCTGCGCTTTTTTTTCTTCTTCTCCTTTTTTACATCCAGTGAACGATTGTTTATTCCCTGACAGTTTTTCGAACGGTAGGATGTCGTTCGGCTTATACAAACGAGCAAGGAGTGGAAAACACGCGCATACATACATACATACATTCATTCATAGTACATAGTACATTTTGTTACATACACGCTTGATGGTTTTTTGTCAGCAAATAAAGGTACAAATATCGTTTAATATCCAATTTATTTTACCTTAGGAGTGAATTACACCCATACATACACACACATATATATATATATATATATATATATATATATATATATATCTATATATATCATATATATATTGTTTTTTTATATTATATATATTTACTTTATCAGATACACAGTTTTTCTGTGCATTAATACAGTTATTAACAGGACCTCATTGAAACTGGATGGTATCTAGCGGAGATATTTATTAAAAAAAGTTACAAGCTTTCATGGACTAACAAACCTCATTTTCAAGTATCCGTTAGCCTTGGAGAGCTTGTAACTTTGTGTTAAATAAATAAATTTCTCCGCTAGATACCATCCAGTTTCAAAGCAGTCATAGTTCCCCGTTGGACGAGTGGTTTTCGCGTTCGGCTACCAATTCGGTGGTCCGAAGTTCGGCTCTCTGCTCGACCAACGCGGAATCAGAGGAATTTATTTCTTGTGATATAAATTCATTTTCGATATAATATAGTTCGAATCCCACAATAAGCTGTAGGTCCCGTGGCTAGGTGACCACTTGGTTCCTAGGAGAGCTGTTAATCACCTCAGTGGTCTGGTAAAACTAAGATATAGTTAACTCTTCAATGAGGTCCTGTTAGTAATATCTATGTATATTTTTTTCTTCATTCAGTTCCATGCTCGTAAGATTTAACTGAAATGGACTCACTCGTAATGGAATCTCTTTAATAGTATTGATAAGTGTCGTTTATGCATAGCAGGCGAGAAACCCTTCATTCTAAAGGGTGGTGCTTTATCATGCAAATGTATGCATGCACTTTCGAGCAGTATAATTTCTTCGATACACAGACATTTGGAAAACAGGGCGGAAATGGCATTATCAAGTTTAATCTCAAGTTTTCCTAAACTTGCGATAATAGATTTACTTTCCTGGTCGACGCGTCGCCGGTTTTGGCCAAAGTTTAAATAGAATTTCTTTTGTTTGTTTATTGCGCTTAGGTATAAGCAGTTGTGGTTTTTACTTAAACAATTATGCTTTTGGGGACACAAGTTTACATGGGAATATAAGGAAATTTGTTAAAAAGGATAGCGGCTTCATAAAATAAAGGAAAACAATATCTAGATACGTAGTTCAGAAAGAATCGAGAGAGAGAGAGAGAGAGAGAGAGAGAGAGAGACCAGGAGAGAGAGACGAGAGCGAGAGAGAGATGAGATTAGAGAAGATGAATGACTTTGGAGATGGAGAGAGAGAGAGAGAGAGAGAGAGGTAATTCTTAAAGGAGAGAAGTGGAATTATTGTACATCATGAAATGGGGCAAATATATAAACTATTCCCGATCATGGTAATATATGTAAATATAAATATATATATATATATATATATATATATATATATATATATATATATATATATATATATATATATACACCCGTATATATACATATATACAGTATATCCCGCCTCCGCCATCTTGAACTGCCACTTCTCTCCTTTAAGAATAACATCTCTCTCCTCTCTCTAAAAATTCCCAAAATTTGCTGCTATGTGTTTGCTGTATTCCAATTTTAATGCAGTATTCGTGTTCATGAAACCTTCCCTCGTAAGTTCTGATGAAGGTATGAAGGTTCTTGATGGCATTATAAATTCATCAGTTGTTTCACAATGTAACCGCCATGTTTTCCTCCTGTTACAATTTTCAAACCTTTTACTGCCAATCACCGTTACAGCACTGAATGACTTCATAGTAGGTCCCAGTTCTTGGCCAGTGGCCTAAATTCCATATTCTATTCTATCTACACGAAAATCAATTTTCACTATCTGAAACTAAGGAAATATAGAGTTCGGGGATTTTTTCATATGCTATTATTTGTATATTATGGTCTGGATAACCATGTTCAGATTCAGTTTAAGGAGAATCTATTTATGCCGCACCGACAACAATGTATGTAACATGCTTTAATTCGCACTGATGTATGAATAAACCATATATCAATGGAAATGTTAATTGTAGTTTTGGTTAGTTTAAAAAAAATAACTTTATGACCATGTCAACTGTTATTTCTACAGCGGAGTTGGAAATTTTTTTTTTTTGGCAAAGTTCAGCTATTCAAACTTAGTATTACATTAAAATCTATATCATAGCTCGGAAGTGAACTTGACAAGGACCAGTGAAAGAATATCTCCAAAAGCTCGCTAGAGATGTTAAACAAAATCTATGAAGATACAATTTGTATTTGACATAGAGATTAATAGTTCGTAACTAGCTTTTGCCTTATTACATTGTCTATGTTATTAATGTTTTAATCAAGAACACTGTAGATTTATGATATCTCCCATAATAAAGTGTTATTTAAGCGTATAATCTGTATGGCGGGAACAGAGGATCCATTGTCCGAAAACCAATGCTCATAATTTTGCGAACTTGAAAATGAGACGGTCTATAAATCCAACCAAGTTTACTCGATTAAGTTTCATAGTGTGAATTTTTTTATGTTTCCCAATGTGACTTGTTGTTTGCATAAAACATTTGTGTATATCATAAGAGAGAATATAAATGCAAGGACAAGAATGGTTTCAGATTTTCAGTGTATTAAGAAACGAACAGAGAGTGCCTGCAGCCGTTCAAATAAAGAAATGTTAATGACCATAATTGTGTCCATATTTAACGAGAGAAAACTTTAAGCGAGGGAATAAGATAATGCTCACTGTTTGTCTAATAATGTCCGCGAAAGAGTAATAAATAGCAGAAATTAGTTTCGTGTTCCTTTTTTAATTTATTTCCCCTCATTTTGCAGTCATAAATCTGAACAAAGTCTCTCTCTCTCTCTCTCTCTCTCTCTCTCTCTCTCTCTCTCATATAATTCAGGTGATTATCCGGTCTTTACTTCGCTTAATAGACCGGGGTTCGAGTTACTTAATATCAGTTAACGGCTCGCTGTCCCCACGAACCGTATCGAAAATCCATTAGATTAAAACAAAAATTGCGCAATTAGTTATATCTGAAACGAGGGTTTACTCGACGGATCTTCTAAATTTCTGCTGACTTTTTAAATTTCTGCTGATTTACAGGTTTCTGCTGATTTGTTTGGTTTTTTCCTGACTTTTTAGGTTTCTGCTGATTTACAGGTGTATGCTGACTTTGTTTGGCTTTTTCCTGACTTTTTAGGTTTCTGCTGATTTACAGGTGTATGCTGACTTTGTTTGGATTTTTCCTGACTTTTTAGGTTTCTGCTGACTTTTCAAGTTTCTGCTGACCTTTTACATGTCTTTGTACTGTAAGTTTCTACTGACTTTTTCAAGATTCTACTGACTTTTGAAGTTTCTGGTGACTCAAAATTCTGCTCGCCTTTTAAGATTCTAATGACTCTTGCAAGATTCTGCTGACTCTTAAGTTTCTGATGACTCCTCAAGTTTGTGCTGACTTAAGTTACTGCTGACTCTTTCAAGCTTCTACTGGCTTTCGCCGCATTTTTTCTCCATTCTCTTCTCCTCTTCGAGCCTGGGCTGCCCAAGTGGCTCTTTTAAGTAGTTTGTCCTTCAGCATAAAGAGAATAAGTAAAAAATGCCCCGAAGTTTCTTCGGCGCAATCGAGTTTTCTGTACAGCCACTACAGTGTATGATCCAGGCCATCGAAAATCGATCTATAGAAATCTGTGGTCTTGGTGTAATGCCTTGTGAGCCGCGGCCCATAAACCTTTAACCACGGCCCGGAGGTGGCCTATCTAGATCGTTGCCATAAGCACGGCCTATCTAGATCGTTGCCATAAGCACTATTATGGCTAACTTTAGCCTTAAATGAAATAAAAAATACTAAGGATAGAGGGAAGCAATTTGGTATGTTTGTTGATTGGAGGGTGGATGATCAACATAACAATTTGCAGCCCTCTAGCCTCAGTAGTTTTTAAGATCTGAGGGCGGACAGAAAAAGTGCCGACGGACAGACAAACACGGCGCAATTGTTTTCTTTTACAGAAGGCTAATAATGCGGCCGAATATCCACTAAACTCTGTGAAATATGTTTATACTCCGTTTTTCCAGTATCCTTCGCATGGCTGGCTATGTCAGTCAGTAGCCATAAATTGATTTCTTTAAGATGTAAGGGGTAAAGTCATAACATTTAATAAATACAACTATTTTGTTAAGCAAGAAGATCTTGTTTAATCAAATCTGGTCCATTTATGCTAAAATACCGTGACTAGAAGGAGAAGAAATGATTTATGAACTATAATGAGTTGTGAATCCTGTATAAGATTGTTCGATGGAAGCTGTCCATACTGGATTGTTATAAGTTTTGGATATTTTTTGAAAGCGCATTTGCCTCTTACAATAGAAGGGCAAATTATAAGCCCGTTATTTTCGAAAGGGTATATATTTATTATATGTATCCATATCTTCAAAGATGTTTATTCTAATTTGCACAATATTCCTTTTTAAAGTTTTGAGAATGTCAGCGTCGAGTCATTTTTTTCCTTCCTCTCCCTTGTGCCAAACCCTACTTGTTAACCTTAACATGTCGGTTCTTTTAGCCTTGAGTGAGGAGCTTATAGAGAGCAGAAGAAATCACACACATGAACGTAAAAGCTTTGTATTACTTCATATTTTCTGCCCCTCCTATACACTAACATCAGAATGCAGACGTCTCTCACTTCATCATTTTAAGGTTAAGAAAGACATTGCCAGCATCGCCCCACCCCCCACCCACCCCCCTCCAGTCTCGCATCACGCAATCGTAATAACGATTTCGTGACTCAATTTTGAAGTTTTTATAAGTTGAATGATGCTTCCTGCATTTGGCGGTATACATGAAACGCCGGTACTCGTATGCGGTAGCAGTTGGAGAGAGAGAGAGAGAGAGAGAGAGAGAGAGAGAGAGAGAGAGAGAGAGAGAGAGAGAGAGAGAGAGAGAGAGATTTAGTTTTCATCATATAATTGTCTTGGAACTGAGTAAAGTTAGTTTGGTTACATTTTTTGTCATTTACATTTTTGGAAAAATATTTGGCGTTTCTTTCCAAATTATCTCTAGAGGTCAGTTCCACAAGTGCTTAGAAAATAAGAACTGAGACGTGATTCTAGTATCTTGGATGGGATAGATAAGTGCGTTAATTTGCCACCGCCGTCGACCTTCTCATTTTGAAGTTTAAAAAAGTAAGTTTTTTTTCCTGAAAGCGCTTTTAAGTTTGCTTTTTCTGTTCCATGTTTTTGGAAAGCTGTCTACTGCAAAGCTTGCTTTGGGAATTACAAACAATTAGCATGGCGCCCTTTTTGTTCTTAGTTATTTGAATGAATAATGAAAAGATTACATGTGAAAAAAGTTAATTAATTGTGTAATCGATTCACATAATCTTCGGTCTGTATCTGTCTATCTACTATGTCATATATATATATATATATATATATATATATATATATATATATATATATATATATATATATATATATAGTTATTATTATTATTATTATTATTATTATTATTATTATTATTATTATTATTATTATTATTATTATTCAGAAAATGAACCCCGTTCATACGGAACAAGTCCACAGGGGCCACTGACTTGAAGTGCAAGCTTCCAAAGAATACGGTGTTCGTTTGAAATGAGTAACAAGGTAACAGGAGATACAGAAAGAAGAGATCACTTATTAGAAATGAAAAAAAAGGTAAATTAACAAATTAATAGGTAAATGGATAGGAATTTAAGTAAATTATAAACTATACGGAAATATATAAACTGAAAAAAGACAGGTAGATAAATAGATAGATAGTGTGTGCGTGTGACTTCCAGTGTAAGGGAGTAAATGGTAAACGACATCTTCCGACAAATGCATCGTGACGTAGATCCATTTATGAAGACGACAATCCATCGAGGTTAATTCGAGTCACATCTTGGGGTTACGTGGTGAAATCCTAGTGTCCCCGAGATCACATGCTTCCTTAATTAACCGATCGGGCCGAGACTGTACCTGACTTCGTTACGGAATTCTTTGTCATGGGATTCAGAACGTAATCGTCGTATATGTTAGCAGACCTGTCTTCGATTTTGTTTCTATTTCATTAATTGTATCGTAGTTTTAAAGATTTAGAAATTAATTTAATAATTCATAGCCCGCGTAGGTGGGTAGTGCCTTCAGTGCACCTCAAGCGATGGACTCTAGGTATTACTTAATGTTATTTGCAGAGCCCTTACGGCTCCTAGCTGCAAACCCTTTCATTCTTATTACTTTATCTCCATTCATATTCTCTTTCTTCCATCTTACTTCCCACGTTGTCTTGACACGTGTTTCATAGAGCCTCTGCGAGGTTTTCTTTCTGTTAGTTAGGACGCCTTCGAAACCTTTTGCTCTCAATTTCCCTTTCAGCGCTGAATGACCTCACATGTTCCAGAGCTTGACCTTTGGCTTAGATTTCATATTCCAGTTTCAATAATCCTACAATTAGAAGCTTGTCCACTACTGTAGTTTCGTTTTAAGCAAAAATGTTTTATTATTCAAGATCAATTTATTTTGCGTTCATTCCTATGGGTGCAGAATTTCTTGAACAAACTACAGTAATTAATACTCTCATCACAGCCTTCTTTTATACTTTTACGCTGTTATGCATTCTTATTCTCGTGTCCTTGACCCACAAGCGTACTTCGGTTTTTACTTCAACAAATTAAATAAGATCTTTACCCTGGTTAAACATATGCCTACGAAAACGTTGGAAAAGATCAAATACGAACTATGCAAATATTAACTCTCTCTCTCTCTCTCTCTCTCTCTCTCTCTCACACACACAGCAGACTTGGATTTGATTTTCATTCTTTTATTTTCCATTTTCATACTACAATATTAACTAACGCAAAGGCACCATGAACAAATACAGTCCTTTTATATTTTATTAAGTGTACCATGCCACTTAGCTTTCATTTGTGTAGATTTGATTTTATTCCTTTGCTCTCTTATTTGTTTTTTCCTAACTGGCTTCCCTTTTCCGTGGAAACTCGCCAGCCAGATCATGAATCGTTAGATATATTTCACAAACTTGTACGCACATCGTGCAACGTATACAAACAATAAATGTTCAAATCCTTTAGATTAGCAATTCTTTGATCGTTAAAATATTGTATTCTTTTACAGCATTTCGTGCTGCAAAACGTCACACATGGTTTTAACCTTCTGCTATTTTAGAAGTCTTTTTTTTTTATAGCATTAATAGTATCTAAATGTACTGTATATGGATATGTTATCATTTCCCTTGCTCATTACATGAGCTCAGGCGTTGAAAACACGTATCTGGAATTATTATATATCAATGCCAATAAATATATTTAATGTGACATATCCCGAAAGGCGTTACTACTAGTGGCCGTGCCGTGTTTTATGCTATACATCCATATATGCAAACTTCGTCAAACTTCGTGTGTGTGTCCTAGCGTGAGTTTGTAAGGGTAAACACACGCATATAGTATATATATATTATATATATATATATATATATATATATGATATATATATATATTATATATATATATATATATATATATATATATATTATAAATATGTATATATGTATGTATGTATATATATGTGTGTGTTTATATATATATATATATATATATATATATATATATATATATATATATATATATAAATATATATTGTTATAGTAAGAAAGCAAGTGGTCAGAAAAGGTGTTCCTTTAACAGCTCGTGAGCTTCACATATTAACTGTTAGTCATTCTGTCCTTCACGTCTCAGGCTAAAGAGAGATTTGAGGACAGATAGTTAACTTGTGATAATATGACAATAAAAAGACGAAGAAGGCAGTAATTTTTTTGATAGAGGAAATGACTATGCACAAAACAGAAGTCTAGTTCAGTGGGAGTAAAGTAAATGTTCGAATATTTCTGACTGATTCAGTACAAATTATTTTCTTACCAGTGATAGAACTGACGTTTAAGTGCCCCAGAGTTTTTTTTTTGTAAACAAATTACACGTAGTTGGGATACAGTAAATGAGCTGTAACACCGATGCGGAAAGTTTTCTGCATTCCTTCCCGTTTAAATAATCAGAAAATAGTGGACTGGATGCCATGATGGTAAATAGCATACTTACCTCCGTAATTCTAGTTTACGATAAATGGTTGTTAAGGCCTTGTCGGCAGCGTAAGTTGGGGAGTAGTATTAGTGATAATGAGTAAGCAGGAGAAAATTAATGTTAATGTTATGGGTAATAGTAAAAATCAAAAGTGGTAGTTTATCATACCAAAGGCTTTTTATATTGTTTGGACCAGTAATAATCAGGACTCCAGCAGGGCTTCATTAGCTGTATAGTATTATTTAGTTGGATGGATCATGGCAAGCCTATATCACTTAAATAACATGTATTTTTTCATGTTTATGGAAATGCTGAATTTAATTCTATAGATTAGAATATCCCAATTTCTTTGAATAGCTTTGAAACTGATCATTTATTCTTCCATGCGTCTGACGGATGGTCAGACGTTTATGATCGGGGATAATGACAGGAACAATTATAATGAGGAAAATAAATGGTGATTTTCTTTACGGCTTTAAGCTACGGTTCATTATACACATATATTAAGTGCTGCTACCGTGATAGGGCAGTATATTTTATTTATATGTGCTATCATAGCATTCATGGACAGGCTTGTAATTTGCGGTTAGGGATTTGTGACTTGGCTTCCAGCATGAAAAAGTCACCATTATTATGAAAGGATTTGCTTTTTTTTTTTTTTTTTTTTTTTTTTTGTCGTGTGCGATAGCGTCTATCCGGCATGGCTTTAGAATGTCAGTTTAACGGTCAATGATAGTTTTTAACGTAATGGGACAGAAACGTGCATTACTGGTTTTATATATAATTGAAGTATATTTCTAACTCTTTGATGTTGCGAATTACTTCGAAAAAAAAAAAACGTTCGTGTGACAGCAACTTTTTCTTTTTCGTTTTAGAATTGTCGTCTTGTGGAATAAACATAAATCTATATTGTACTGAAACAATCTTCATAGGCAAGAATCGGCGATACTCGTGTGCAGCGAATGTATAAATAAATGTTTATAGGTCGTACTACAAACATTTTCATAGACAAGTGTTCAAAGATTATCGGTGGCCAAGTGTTAGCAATATAGTCTCAATGCCCTTGCCAGCCAGTATTTGAGTTTTTTTTTTTTTTTTTTTTTTTTTTTTTTTTTTAGGGGAACCGTAACTTGTCCTTGATCTCAACGTCTCACAACACAAGCTTTCATGTCTCGTCAGGCTAATGAGCATTGTTCTAGGAAAAGAAGCCGTTAATCATGATGCTAAGTCTTTAATTTGAGTATTTTGCTTGGGCGTGTAATGTGAACCGCTCTGAACAGAACATTTGACGCAACGGACACTAATGGCTACCACTGGCACCCAATTAATTTAGGTTTGGCGTCGTATCTGGTGTAGCCATAACAGAATTAGTGTTTTGGAACTCGTCATGTATATATATATAATATATATCTATATATATAGATATATATATAGATATAGAGAGAGAGAGAGATGACGAGAGAGTGAGAGAGAGACGAGAGAGAGAGAGAGGAGAGTGGAGAGAGCGAGAGAGAGAGAGAGATTATTTATTGTTTGCAAATATGGAGTAAACCTTTGAACAATCTCTATAAATATATATTTTTTTTGTTTTTTTAAATGAAACTGACGAGCAGCTGAACTGAAATGCAAGGTGGATATGATGGAAAAATGGTTGGGCACTGAAATGGAAAGGATTACGTCGCTTAGCCATCTATGTGAATTTCTCTCTCTTTTTCTTTTTTTAAATTTTCCTGGTAAAGCTGAGATGTATTACCTTCCCATCTGTTCGGTCGTTTTGTTGCATTTATGTGGTTAGTGGTTGAAATGATCGGTCGAGATATATATATATATTATATATATATATATATATATATATATATATATATATATATATACATTTATTATGTGTATATATATCGTATATTATGTGAGTATATATATGTATATTTTTTCTATACATACTATGTATATATATACGTGTATATATATATATATATATATATATATATATATATATAATATATTTATATATATATATATATATATATATATATATATATATATATATATATATATATATTAATATTATGAAAGGTCTTACGTCAAGCTAAGTTAAAGTATCCTTGAATAGAAGCTGATAGGAATTTTGTGTTGAAAGACTTGTCGAGCAAATTTGTTAGCAGTAAATAGTGTGGTGTTCTAAAGGGAATTTTAAGTCGCCTTTGTCAATTTCCCTCGTCATGGATCCTTAAAAATAGGTTTGAAGTGGACTTATATTTACAAACTTTGCTTAATAGGATGTATTGCATATCTGGTGTGATGTAACGCGAGACATATTTAAGAAAAACGAGAAAAAATAGAGTATGGACAGGAAGATAACATCACTCCAGATGGAGACAGGTTGAATCTGAATGTCTCAAGCGTTTATGAACAATGGTATGGAATACAGGCTCTTTTGAGTTCAAGTTGAAGATTTGAAAGCCAAGTAGATAGTAGATAAAAAGGAAGAAAAAATCGTGAATAAGCAAGCTATTTGGATTGATGTTATTATAGATTTAATGCGCGATGGAAATAGGTAATAGGATATGGATGAACATTAAATTTGTAGAGAAAATGTTATCCTACCTTTTCAGAATTGCTTACTTACAAAACATTTGAAGTCGATGTGTTTGAGGACGTATATATATATATATATATATATATATATATATATATATATATATATATATATATATATATATATATATGTATATATATATATACATACATACATGTATATATAATATGTGTGTGTGAGTGAAAGAGTGGGTGCGTGTGTTTATATACACATATTTGTGTATGTAAACCTTCATAAATTTTCAAGCATAAAATTACTCTATCGAATTTGGGCACATTTCGATGTAAGATGCTTCACGGATTTTTTTTTTACTCCGTTTAATGTGCAAATTAAACAAATGTTTCATTTTGTGAATTTCAAACTCTGCTCCAGGCAGTCGTCCTGACCTCGTCCATCACCACTTCCAAATCATTGGCTGCATCTCGAGGCACCTTGTCAGCAGAATCTATAGCGGGGTGTCCTAAACGTCCACTTGGCACTCCCTTGTCGTCTCCATCGGAACATTCTTCGGCGTGCCAGGAATGGCTGTCTTCTTTGCCCCCCCCACCTTTTTTTATTTTTTTTATTCTTGTTTGCTTTTTGTGTTCGTTACTAGACAAGGGAGATTAGGTGTCAAATTCGTTATTGCTCTGGTATGGGGATTTCGTAATGCTAAAAAACTTTCTTCAGCTTATTATCTTTCGATGACACTTACGTTTGAATAAGTTATCGTTTTTATTTGGTTTATTTTCACTATTTATTGTCTTTTGTAATTTTAAGAAGACTTTTCAGTACGAGTTAGTATATATATATATATATATATATATATATATATATATATATATATATATAAAACCACACACATTATACATGTATTATACCATACATTTTATACATATGTATGTATATGTATATTTATATATATTGTACGTTCTTTTAATCGTAAATGTCATCGTTATTCGACAACGGAGTTTCTTGAAATTTTTTTTAGGTACCAGCAGCTTAGATATATGTGTGTCTATATATAATTCATTAATGACAATAAATCACAGCATTTTCGAATTATGTAATTTGTAAGTTAGAATGTATCAAACGAGTGAAAGTTTCTTTTTTATATTCAGTAATGCTATGATAAGTGTGAGTAAGGCTCTCTCTCTCTCTCTCTCTCTCGTCCACAGTGGTTCATGATAACAAGCGGCACTACAAATCCTCCACAGTCTGTCCTTGTCTAGGCTGATTAGAGCCTCTCTCTCTCTCTCTCTCTCCTCTCTCTCTCTCTCTCTCTCTCTCCAGAACTCACCCATTTTCAGTATCCCCAAAACCCTTGTGCCCCTACTTTGCCATCCGCCCTTCCCTAAACCTGTGATTTGATCCAAGTCTTTTTGCACTTATTTCATCCATCGTGTTTTTTATTTCACGTTTTCTTTCGTGATGAACAAGACGAAGTCATATTTGGTCACACTCCTCGCACCCTTCAGTGGGAGAAATGACGTTAATAATTCGTACTTCCTATTCTGTTTCTTTGTAGAAGTCTTGAGAAGTTGAGGAACTGACTGACTTGCTTAGTATTTTATTTTTGTTTATTTATTGATTCTGGCATGAGTTAATTTCTAAATTTGTTTCGTTGTCACCCATCAGGCTCAGAAATAACTTACATTTATTAGTGAAAATTTATCACCATTCTGTTTACATCTATTTAAATCTGGTAACTTTTTTAATTTCCTATATTTTATTTATTTTTTTATCTGATTAGTTCTTTATTTATGTAATTTTGAATTACTGTTCTTATTCGGCTTACTTGATACGAGAGCTATGGAACAAAAGCAAAAGGGACGAGTGGAAATTTGTGGAAGTGAAAGCACACGTAAGAGATGGACAGTGGAATTTCACTGAGGCGCTTTGCGTCTCACGGAGTGTGAGTCATTGATGATGATGATCATTTATTCGTCGGTCGATTAATCATTGATTGACGATTAATTGGCTGCACCTCTTCTATTCAGGATTCCAGTTTTGAAGTTCGACGCAATTTGAACTCATCTGATAGGCAGTTTTCGGAAGATGCATCGAGTGCTCTGTCAGGACGTCCTGTCTCAGATTTCCTTGATGTAAAGTTAAAGACACGGGAAATTAACCTTAAACGTTTAGAGTTTAGTTTAATCTTTATTTTGTTCCTTTAAAAATGCTGCGTACAGAACAGTCAGATCACCCAGGTAATAAGTGAAACGGTAAGATAGTCAGTGGCATTTTAGAATGTGATTGAGCCCATTCGTTTGCCAACGCATGTTACGCTCTTTTTTTTTTTTCTTTCTTTTTTTGCTCTAAATTTCTCACCGGGACTCATAAAAGGTCCGAAGACAAGTTTCCTTTTGGTTCGATGTACTCTCTCTCTCTCTCTCTCTCTCTTCACGTCTCTTCTCTCTCGTCTCTCTTCTCTCTCTCTCTCTCTCTCTCTCTGTTTCATTATTTGCTGCTCTAGGGTTTGGTGGAATTTTTGCTATATTTAGACGTACCCTGAGATTTGTAAATTCTTCCTTCTGTTTATTAAACTTCTTGAATTCTTTGTTCTGTTTTTGGATACGCTTGGTCACTACAAAGCCTGAAGATCCAAGTCCAATGATTTTTTTTATTTTTTTTTTATTGTGATGTCTGGTACCGGGAAACGAACCCAGGCCCCATAATCACAAAGAGGTCACGTTGCCGACCTGACTTTCCCGGTACCGGACATCGCAATTTCTGAAAAAAAATTTCTTTGGACTTCGATCTTCAGGCTTTGTAGTGACAAGCGTATCCAAAAAAAGAGCAAAAAATTCAAGAAGTTAAAAGGGCATTGTGGCTATTACAGTTGCTATATATATATATATATATATATATATATATATATATGATATATATATATATATAGTTGTATATATGTATGTATGTATGTATGTAGTATGTATGTATGTATGTATGTATGTATGTATGTATGTTATGATTATGTGTATGTATGAACGCACGGAAACATTTCTGGGGATAAATGGAGTACGACCACTGCATTATTGTAACGATTGCATTTGCTATAATGCTGGGTCTATAGTTTAACAAGCTTTTGTCATAAAGATGAATTGATATAATGCTCTCTCTCTCTCTCTCTCTCTCTCTCTCTCTCTCTCTCTCTCTCTCTCTCGCAGAAAAAAATCATGTAAGAAATATTGGGAAGAGACTGGGGGAAGTTCAGGAGGAATTTGGAGGTTAGAGAGGGGATGGAGAGATGTGAACTAATTTTAAACTTATCATTCTTCCCTAACGATGTGCTTGTCTTATTTTATGTATTTTTTTCTTTTTTTATGACCATCCATTCTGAGGGTGTGTTCTTTTCCACATCCGTTCTCCCATTCTTTATTATTTAGTTTTCGTTTCGTATTTCATTCCCCTTGATGATTATTGTTTTTCGTATTATTCTTTGGTTGTTTGTTATGTTCCATGTTTTTTCTGATTATCTGTTTGGCTAATAGCGGTTGTATATGATCACATTTGTCATTTTCTGCCTGCATTTTTTAAATGTATTTTTTGCCATTTCATTGCCCTGAATGTATCTTGCTTCTGTTGCTAGTTCGTTGTTTTTCATGCTTACTCCTCCTTATTTAGTTGTCAGTTTTGTTAACAACGTTCCCTAGGAATGTTGTACATATCATGATAGATTTTTTTTTATTTTGTTATTCCTCCATTCTCGTGTTTATTATCTTTCACTCCTCTTTCTCCTTTAGCCTTGATTTCAAGCCCTGAAGCCCTCTGCTATTAAGCCGTTGAAAGAAAACAACCCTTCATTACTGGCAATTTCTTCTATTTATTTTGCCCGTCTGTACATTCTCCCCCTCTCCCTCTGAAAGCTCTCTTATTAATGTCCCTCTCTCGAGAAATTTCCTCCTTCAAACAGCGCCCAATCTCATTCGGTATTAATATGTCGGAGCTGAATTATAAGTCTCATAGCTTCTCCCGATGCGTTGTGTGCTAACTTGCATCTGCCAGAGAGGTCGGGCAGCGTTTTGCTTTGGCTAATAATCAGGTGCTCCATCTCCCTAACGGCCAATTAGAGTAGATTACTTTTATCGCTTTATGGGCATCATTAATTGCCTCAATAGAGGGCCGTCCAGGTGCTCACTTAGGGACTCGTCTTTCGAATTGGCGTCGAGATAAAAGGAAGGAAGAAGAAGTCTTCAAATTCAGCCATCGTGAGAAGAGACTATCGATCGAGTTATCCGTTACGAAGGGAGATTCCACGTTTCAGGCTGGGTGAGACCAGGGTTTTGGTTTTTCTGGCAGTTTCAGGGATCTTTTGTAATGGGCTGAGAAAGTGTCTGGGTTCTGGAATAAAGAAAATCCGTCGTGGGAAGCAGTAATGTTGCTGTGATTATTATTATTATTCACATAATGTTCTCTAATTGTTTTGGGACCAAATTAGACCGTTACTTGACGATGAATCTTTCATTAACTTATTGTTTATATGGGTAAAAAGGAAAAAATATATTACAGATGAGATTAGTAAAAAGAAGAGGAGATAACGATTAGAATAAAATAGCGTAAATATATTTATTACATCAAATGATGAAGCTAAATAAGTACATTAAAACTTAATATACCAATGAATATATATGTGCCCTGACCTACCCTCAAAAGGTTATTACAACACTAACCCCAAAATGTGGAAGACCTTGATACAGAGATGTGGCACACTCGCAACACCATTTTTTTATATGGTCACAATAAGTCTACAAGGGACAGCTGATTGTACAAGCCACGGTGAGCTTAGCCTAACAGAAGAGGATGATGAATCCGTCACCTATTCAGCAGTGTCCGTCAGGACTCTGCATAAGAGATGGGGATGTCTAGCACCCCCACCCGCTTATTTTATTTTGGGGGGGCCCGGTGTGGGGGCGGGCTATGGTTTCAGAAAAGGAAGTGTTTGACGAGGGTCCTCAGGCTCCATATTCCGTTATAGATTGCCTGATTTTATAATAACGTCTTTTGATTTTTGGTTTATATATTCATCGTTTTGAGAAGCAGTGAGCAGTTAAGAAACAAATTCTGTGAACTCTGTAATTAACGACTTATTTTCTCTTCGTTTCTACATTTTGGGGTACTCGGCTCGTATCGTTGTCATCTCTGTAAGAGAAAAATTGCCGTTGATAATAACCACAGATGATGGGAATTCCTCGTATGTGTTGCTAACGGTTATAATCACTGTACGGCAGAACATGAGTTACTGTGCATATATGGGTGCTGGTCCACGTAGTGTGGTATTTGCACGGTCCTGACCGTTGGTATTTGGAAACGACATTAATCGGGCCAGCTTTGGACTCTCTCTCTCTCTCTCTCTCTCTCTCTCTCTCTCTCTAAGGAAAAAGAGATGTAGGGGGAAAAATACGTGTGAACTAGCAGAGAAGTACCTTAGTTGAATATGGCAACCTTTTTTTTTCACTGCTATTTTTAATGTTCTAAATTTAGCTAATGTGGTTTTAGTCTTCTAAATTATTTTAAGGAAAGGAAGGAAAAATAACAGTAAAGAAGGGGATTGATGATATTGCACATATTGATACAAAATATTTAAGCATAAGATAGATAAAACTGAGGTAATATAGGGCAGGGATGCTACTTGTAACAGTGAGGAAGACTAACTACAGGCAATATAGGTGATTTACTTTTCAGCCTGAGTCATGAGGAGATTATAGATTGTAGATAACGAGGAATTAGTGGTTCGTCCTCTTCTCCGTCCTCCTCCTCCTCCTCCTCCTCCTCCTCCGTTTGTCAGAGTTTATCTTTTATTCTTTGCTCTTTAAATTCATCATGTATTCTTTACCGTCGGAATTTATCTCATATGATCTTTGTTTTGCATTTGGGTTTAATGTTTTGCATTTTGAATATATGTGGATTTCTTTCATCTCTGAGTTTATCGTGCATATTATGCGTTGAGAATTTCTCCTGTGTCTTTGGCTGCTTAGCTTGAAAAGCATTTTCCTTTTTGAATATAAGTGGTGATCTGTACCCTTCTGCTCCATTAAAATCCACCTTGCAATCTGTACCTACTCTCCACGAAGCCACGGGTACTAATAAAACAACATTCTTTGAGTTTTTTTTCCGGTATATGGCTTTCAAGTCTGCGTTAGCGTAAAAGAAACAGAGAGAAAGTGTATTTGATGAAGCGACGCTGCCAAGGAGAGCGAAGTTTCAGTTGTTTGTGTCTTTACGGTACCTGTTTGCTCCTTGCAGTACAGCGCAGTAAAATCGATAAATATTTTCGTGATCTATTATGGCTGATTTTCTTTCCCTCTATTCTCACGTTTGTTGATAATTTGAAAACAAAATCTAATGTATTTTGATTGTACTATTCAGCAAATCTCTGAATTGTCTGACAGCCTTTCCTCAAATGTTAGACAGAAAGTTTAGTACTGGCTGCGAAATGATATATCAAAAATATATTTTGTATACTTTTAGCCAAATGAATCCGATGTTCGGAATTTAGAATTCTGGTTGGAAAAAGATGTTTTACTACTGTTTTATGAACACTTGAGAAAACAAACGTCTGTGGACAATCGCGTGAGTACTGATAAATGGGCAAGAATAGAATAAAAAAAAATAGCGCCCTGGTTTTATTACGTGTAGGTAAGGTTGGTTACAGTATTGTATTCGTCTTCTAAAGAGTAATTGGTCTGCCTGATTGTTGTAGACTTAATGTAAGACTGTTGCCAGTCGTAAAGTTGATTATCCTAATGGATACAAAGACAATACAAAGACACTGAAAGATAACCTTATATTGATATGTGTCATCTAAACCCCAACTGCAAACTAAAGCGCCAATTATAATAATCCCTTAACTATGACAGGTAATAGGAATTCTTGAGTTTCCCCGGATAATTATAATATTGGGCCTGTAGCCATCGTCACCTAAACAGTAATACCCAACATTACCCTGGCAATTGCAAACCAAAGGAAATTATGCTACTCTTAACTTCAGTAATACCAGGCATTTTGTACGTGTTATTAAATGTATTCTTACATTAATACACGAACCAATGCCACGTTATAGTAGTGATTTTTTCATAGCAAACTATGTGTTTTAGCACTATAATTTTCAAAGATAATAGATTACCGGCCCATGTTGCCTCAATAATGATACCACGTTAGCCAACTTTGTATCAGGTAAAATAATAAATCTTTAGCCCGTTGTGTCCTAAAAAAAAAAAAAAAGTTGGCATTGGGCTAGTTTCAACCCAGCTGTGATTAGACTTCAACATGTTATTCCAGAGGATAGATGTTGTTATAGCCAGGCCTTTAGCTAAGGTTATTCTAAAAATGAGGAGCCTCTGGCCTAAGTTATCCTGGTGATGATAGGATTTATCCAACATTATTCCGTGGGTTGTTAGTACTGTTTTAAGCCGAATTTATTTTATTTATTTCAATAGACCATTAGCCATCATTATTCTAGCAATGATGGACCTTTTTTTTTTTACAATACATTACTAGTGTTAAGAACATTTAATCCATCCATGCTGCATTAGTTGATGTCACAGATGATGCTTGAGTGAGGGAACTTTAACCCATGTTGCCTTGGATATTCTACATTTACCTTAGCAATGGTCAATCTTCAGTCAATGTTATTCTTGAGACCTTAAGCATCTAGGCCTGGCTGCCCCACGATAGCAGTTTTTAGTTATCATTCTACTGAAGAATAATAGGCGATTAGCAAACTTGATTTCAAATAATGCTAATAGGCATTTAGTTTATACTAACTTGCTGGTAATAGAATTCAAGTAGCATGGTTTGAGTGGTAAAATAGCCTACAGCTGAAATCGGTAAAGTGTTTTATATATATATTATATATATATATATATATATATATATATATATATATATATATATATATATATATATATATATATATATATATTATTTCAGTCATCCTATTCGACTGGGTGGTTTTTTTTTTTAAGTGTGGTGTTCCGGGTTGCATCCTGCATCCTTAGGAACCCATCACTTTTCTCACAATGTGCGGTGTTTCTAATAGAACACTCTTCTACATGAGTCCTGGAGGAACTTCGGCATCTAGTTTTTCCAGGTTCCTTTTTCATTGTTATTATTATTATTATTATAATTATTATTATTATTATTATTATAAAAGGAATCATCTTTACCCTAGTATTATAGCCAAATTTAGGTATATGTTGGTTGATAAGGTTAAGGATTACACAGAAGAATTAACTGCCAAAAACTGGATTCCTTAAAGCAATTGAATGGTACATTCTTCCAGGGAATTATTTAGAAAGTATGATCAGATTATCCTTAAAAAAATGTATATACGTGGACGCCATAGAAAGTGTGTTCGGAAATATCGAACTTCGAACTTCACACGTACGTGTATGTATGTATGTATGTATGTATGTATGTATATATATATATATATATATATATATATATATATATATATATATATATATATATATATACACTCATACATACATACATACTACATACATACATACATATATATATATATATATATATATATATATATATATATATATGTGTGTGTAGTGTTGTGTGTGTTTGCATATAATATATCATGAACCCGCCAGGCATTCTCTTACTGTTATCATATTTCCACGCGTTTAATTAGTTTTCTCCAGTTTCTTCTTCTCAAGCAAGTTACTTTTCCAATACATCATCGTAAACTATCAAACACCCGTAACAACGAAATCCCAACATTCGTAAGATAATTATAATCGATGCCAGTGGAGCAAGTTATGAATGATGAATTTGGCACTGACGAGGACGTAGTCATGGGATATTATCTGTTTTGATGTATTTGTTTATGATATGTTTGTTTGTGATGTGGTTTTAAGGCAGCCTTGAGGGAGTCGCCACTCGCTAGGACCGAAGATCTTAGCAGCACCGGAGATGCCAGTCGATATTAATCTTCGGCGATCGTCCATGAAAACTATTATTTGAAGGAAGGGCCCGGCCGGGAAGGAGAGCCATCTTTTTTTATCGAGACACTGCTCACTTGTCTGTTTTTTCCCCTCGCTTTCTCCCCCCACTCGTCAACGCTTCCAAGAATGTCTCGGAAGCCAGAAATCGTGCGAATATTCAAAGAGCGCGTTGTTTCTCAGCGTGATACAGAGGAGAGATTTATGAATATTCCCGGTTCTCAGTTTTATTTATAAAGATAATACTTGAGCCCTCATTAAACATTAAGTCATCTACTTTCCTTCCTCCCTTCCTTTGGGTGAAGTGGGATGAATTATTCCATTTGGAGAGGATGCTTCTTAACATCCGGATCAGTTTACCGAGCGGTTTTATTTGCTCCTATCAGATAAACGATCGATTTAAGTGAATAACGTCGCCGCTGATTTCCTCTTTTGAAGAATCCAGATCAGAGGAAATATTCTTCCTCGAACCATGAGTATAATTATGAGACACTGACGAATGAGCACAAACGAAAAGAAGTAGAAGAGAGCCGTTCTGTCGAT
>NC_087201.1:82259337-82331577 GCF_015104395.2 Macrobrachium nipponense
AACAGTTAAAGCTTGGTTAATGTTGAAATAGTAAATATACAAATATCAACTTCCTTTTAACAGGTAACACTGTTGACATTGCAGAAATGCGACGTGATTTTGCTGTAGATAGGATTGCGAGGTTTTTGTTGGGTCAGTTAAGATTCCTTGCACTAAAAACAGTTGGGTTTTCCAAGACTTCGATTTTTTGCCATCTGGTAGTCATGTCATCATGGTTCTGAAAATTGCCGTTTTGATCAAATGTGTTCTATCGTGCCTTTTTAAAAAAAATTTGTGTGTAAAGTAAGTTACTATAATTGGAAATACTTTTGTAATTATGAAAAAGATAATTTGATTTTCAAATAAGAAAATTGATAGTTTAAAATGATTGTGAAACCCAGTACAATTGTTTTTTTTTTAAATCTGAGTTTCTGCTCTGCGATTTGTATTTTCTCGGTAGAGCTATCATTCCAATATGTTATTTAAGGTCATTTTTAGCAAATAACCCCTTCGTGCGATGCAGAGTCAGTTATTCTTCTGGTGATAAACCTAATTTCTTTGAATATCAGTCGATGTTTTATTTTAATTTATTTCGAATTGTAAAAATGGTCTAGCCTCAGATTAAACGGCATCGTCTTATCAAGCGAAGCACAAGTATAATTCACGGGGAAATAGGCATTATTTCATCAGGTAAGTCTGAGTTTTGTGTAATTAATGTTGACATTAATTTGTAATAAAAAAATAACAAAGCTTATTTTCTAGGTCCTCTGAAAAAGCGTAGACTATTTTTGCAAGATTAAGTTTTTGAAACTTACTGGGAGAGGCATAAAGAGCTATTAATTGTAGTAAAACACGATTCTTCGATATAACAAAACACTAACGTCCAAACTTAAAAGAAGGGAAAGTCTGATTGACATTTCTCTTAGAGGAGTATATTAGAATTAATAATTTAAGAAAAATGAAGCCCAATGTCAACTGCAACTACGTATTCCTTTTTATGGCAGTCATGTAATAATATGAACTGGGCATCTGGTATAGTGTCAGTGCCCTGAAGAGGAGGGGAAGGCGGAGGTCACCCTCAGCCTCTTTTGTTTCTGGAGATGATGAAGATAATGACCAAGGATGACATGGCTGGTTTTCGGACTGACTTTATCTTGGTATATACCTCTGTGACGGGGATGACGGCACAAGTAACATTCACACGGAATAAAGAGGAAATAGACTTTAATTCTCTGGGATGATATTATTAATCCGGAATCGGGCTGTGTCATTCGCGGCTGTTATTATTTATCCTTTGTTTCTGCGTTTAATATATAGTATATATATATATATATATATATATATATATATATATATATATATATATATATATATATATACATATATATATATATATATTATATATATTATATACATAACTATGTCTTACTGTCTATTTAATACGTGTATAATATTAAATATATAAATATATATATATATATATAATAGAATATATATTAAATTATTATATATATATTAAAATATATATTATAATATATATATAATATATATATATTATATATGTAATACATATATTACACATTTATGTGTTATTACTTGCAAAGAGAACCTTCTATCATTAATTTCTCTTTGGAAGTATATATATATATATATATATATATATATATATATATATTATATATATATGTATATATATAATATAATATATATATAGTATATATATATAAATTACTATATGTGTGTTGTGTGTGTGTGTGTGTGTGTGTGTGTGTGGTGTGTGTGTATTACTTCCAAAGAGGACCTCAGTGATATAGGAGGTCCTTCTTTGGAAGTAAAAACGTTTTACGCAGTCAATTTGTGTGTTCTGGAGTATGTATGATATATATATATATATATATATATATATATATATATATATATATATATATATATATATATATGTGTGTGTGTGTGTGTGTGTGTGTAGTGTGTGTGTGTGTGTGTGTATGAAGGGTTTATATTGTTTATATTGAGACTAGAAATACTGAAGCTAGGAAAATTCCAAGACTTTCAGAGTAAAGAGAATATGAAACTTCGTAAAAGTTTAACAATTTAAGATACTAAGCTTCGGTAATATTTGTAGTAAATGCAAAGAGAACAGACTGTGATGGATATGAAATGATTTGCACACAGTTGTGAAGTAGCTTCGTTACCTAGTAGGTACTTGAGGTTTCATGGTTATATTTTTGAGCACTCACACAACACCCATACATATGTATGACGTATGAATGTATTTACACACATATATATACTGTGTTTGTGTTTATGTATGTATGTATATATACACTGAATGCTCTCATACGTTCTTTCATTCCTTCTTCTCCAAGAACTAAAATTGTATCTTCTCCAAATCATATTATAATTCGGTTCGTAGTAGAATTTGCGCACGAAATGGCTCTGGTATTTTGTCAGTTATATAAACATTATTTCCTGAAATTATCCTTGCGCTGCAAACAAGCAGTATTTAAACCATCTCCAGAAAAAGAGTAATGCTTCAACTGTTCAAACTTTCCTACAACTCCTTATGCTTTAAATTGCCAAAGTTCACAAACGTTTGCTCAGTTCACTCTTTCTTTCTCTTAGACCTGTTTGTGTACGGTGCCACATAGGGTTTAAGATGCGTATACAAGCAATAAATTAATTGTTTAATAGCTGAAGCAGTTTTCCTTCACGGCATCGTTCGACCACTGACATATTTTTATTCCAGCTGGGAGCTTTGGCAACCAAGACCCTCCCAGAATCTGCTCTCTTATTCCAGTGGGAATTTATCCTCTCGGCGGGACTGTCTGGGATCTATGCTATCACTAAGATATTTGGTGAACTCTAGCTCAAAATCCAACCCTTGTATAACTGTTACTGTCAATAATCCACTCTTTCAATATTAGTAATGATTCTTGTGACTCTCACGATTGATCCTTTCTTAAATTTTCTGCAATTTTCTGTCGAAACTTCATATTTTGTTTTTCCACCCTAAGAATAGCTGTTATTTTGTATTTTGGTCTCCGCTTTGTGCTTATCGTTTTAACGCCAGAACAAAAGTAAATAATTTTACCATTAGTTTCATTAAGTGTAGGAGTAGCATTTGGTTATAGTCGAAGTTTCAGAGTCTCTTTCGAGATAGCGGTTTGTCAACAGAACATCTTGGTACTTAGTCTTTTTCATACTTTCTTGCAGTAGAGGTGTCTATGTGTGTATAAATAACATTCTAGTCTCCTGTTATTCCGAAGTAAAACGCCCTGCAGTTTTACTTAAAGGTCGGATACACTGTGACCCTACACATTTTCCAAGTTCTTATAAAGTAGTATAAAGTACCATTTGTTTCCAAATTGATTAGCATTTCAGAATAAATGATGACAGTAACCTAATAGAACAATTCAGAAAAGTGATTAAATACATTAGCCGTAACATATTTCCAAATGGTGGAGAAAGGAAGAGAAAATACTACCATCAAATGATTGAAGAAAGGAAGAGAGAATACTACCATCAAATGATTAAAGAAAGGAAGAGAAAATACTACCATCAAATGATTGAAGAAAGGAAGAGAAAATACTACCATCAAATGATTGACATCTAATTTCGAGTAGAATAGCGCGGTTCCTACAAGACGCCCCTGCGAGTGTTAGTTATCGGTCATCATCAAACGAGCAACTCTCGTACTTCCTAGGCCTAAAGTTCTCCTACTGATTGATAGCTACTTTCAGCGTCGGAACTACGAAGTCTGTGGTGACGATTATGGCAGTAAAACATTTTTAGTGTTTTAATGAATTGCAGTCACGATATTAAAAGAAAACATAATCTTGTTACTGGACGTTATCGTACATCATGGAAAGCGCCCAATGAATGTTTTCTGCAAGGTCTAAAGATTTCTTGGTTTTCCGATTACGTCATCTAAAACCACGCGATATGGGAAGGTTTCGGCATCTGGAAAGAGATTGGACGGTTTCTAATGTTCAGGTCACTCCAGGTGGGGCCAGCTTGAAGTTTATGCAATATATAGTTTACCTCTCTCTCTCTCTCTCACTTTTTCTTCATAATTTCGTTGAGAAGTGAAATGTTTTATCTTGAACTTCAGTTTCATTCCGGGAAAATAACTGCATTTTGCTGAGTAGAGAGTAACGGCAGAGCAGAGTTCACGCTAGTACTGGCTTGGGGCCAAATCACATGAACTGAGATTTTTTTTTTTTTTTTTTTTTACTCCTCGCGCGTCTGACAGTGGTGTTTATATATATATATATATATATATATATATATATATATATATATATATATATATATATATATATATATATATATATATATATATATATATATATATATATATATATATATATATATATATATATCATCATAATTCTAAATCACAAACATTATGCCGCCAAATATACAATTTTGGACAAATCTATTTACGAGATGTACAATGCAATAATAATAATAACAACAAAAGTAATAATGACAACACTACTGTCAGTTTTAAATGTAAAGATCAGCCTACAAGAAGTATAATATGGAAGGATATGGAAAGCTCTACAAGAACAGAGAAAAAAAAAAAAAAAAAACACACACACACACACACACACACACAAACACACATATATATATATATATATATATATATATATATATATATATATATATATATATATATGTGTGTGTGTGTGTGTGTGTGTGTGTGTGTGTGTCTCTGTTCTTGTAGAGCTTTCCATATCCTTCCATATTATACTTCTTGTAGGCTGATCTTTACATTTAAAACTGACAGTAGTGTTGTCATTATTACTTTTGTTGTTATTATTATTATTGCATTGTACATCTCGTAAATAGATTTGTCCAAAATTGTATATTTGGCGGCATAATGTTTGTGATTTAGAATTATGATGTTATGTGCTAATCCCGTTGCAGTTAAACGATAACCAAAGACATATTTCAAGAAAAGCGTATCCCTATTTGAAACAATTTCTGTAAGAGTACTCTTTCTCTAGGAAGTGGGATCTACAACGTATACTAAAAACACTTCAACTGTATTTTTCATTTCACTTTCGTCCTGTAGTGTTATGAGACCGATGCATCTGCACGACAACGTTTTTGATTGTTATTTTCCCATTATTTATTTATATTCATGAAATTACAACTATCTTTAAGCGGAGGCTGCACTGTCGTACTCACAAAAACGCACATACTTGTCCACACACGCACACTAAAACGCTGAAGAGGGACTAATATACGTAAATGTTTCCGTGGAGAGGAGAATAATTATGAAATTTCAGAACCTTATTGACACTGACGGGACTTCAGATACACATATGGCAAGTGCATCAATTTGTGCCCGAGTTCTTGCGGACTGATTATTCAGATTATTATTAGCTCTGAATTTCAGTCAAATAAAAGATTCACAACAAAATGAAAACCGTAAAATTATTTTCAGGCTGAGAGAGAGAGAGAGAGAGAGAGAGAGAGAGAGAGAGAGAGAGAGAGAGTTTCTTACGTAACCTTAAGGATTCGTGGAAGAGGGAGAGCAAATTCGACCGCAGAATTTGCCTGTCAAAACGCCGATGATAACATCACTCGTCGAATTATAGGGTGGGGCGGGAGCGTTGACAGGTAGTGCTTGTTAACTGCGGCCGCGGACCGCTCTCAGGTCGAGCTATCCGCTTGTCCTAAAGCATACACACTCCATGACGTATTCATTCGACACGGGGTTTTGAACGCTGATGGGATGTTAGCGTTTGTAACATTGGCTTTCTTGATGCTGAGACGCAGGCGAGAGAGAGAGAGAGAGAGAGAGAGAGAGAGACCCTGTGTATGGGCTCAACTTTTCATTGAGTTCATTCTCTCTCTCTCTCTCTCTCTCTCTCTCTCTCTCTCTCTCTCTCTCTCTCAGTTGGTCTGGAGATTTTTTCTTTTCACTCTTCTTGAGTTTTATTCTGACATATAACGCTTATATTGATCCGGATAATTAGTGCATATATTTCCCATTGCGATGTATTTATGCATTGCTCGACTTCCAATGTCTATGGTCCCGTCAATGTTAAAAACATTGTGACATTTCAAAATTACTCTTTTGAATAGTGAATTGTGTACACAGTTGTTTGTCGACTCATGTGGTTAATAGATAGGTTGGAGAGAGAGAGAGAGAGAGAGAGAGAGAGAGAGAGAGAGAGAGAGAGAGAGAGATTCTTTCTCACCGGCCTCGCAGCGCTTTTGTTATTAACACATACAGCTACCAATTCTTCGTTAATAAACAGCTACCAGTTCTTTGTATCTCTATTAACAAGGGGTGAAACATGTAGTACCTAGATATTATTTGCCTCATGTGAGAGAGAGAGAGAGAGAGAGAGAGAGAGAGAGAGAGAGAGAGAGCAAAAACACGTGAAAATGCATTCTATTATAACCGGAAATTGTATCGCCTCGACGAGGTACTCTTCACCCTACTATTCATGAGACACATTGGCCCCGCAACACTTCTACGATTGCTTAAGGTGACTACTATAATTTGAACGAAATTCTTTGACTTTTTCAGTAGATTTTCATTACTGGGTCATGTACTGGGAGTTGTGTTGGTTGGCCGTACCTTTCAAATTGTGATTTTATTGTTGCGGAGGAGAGCGAGATTCGTTGGCCTGTGAATTATATATGTGCGGGGCCTCTTCCCAGCAACGAAGACTTTTTACAGACTGCAGGTGACGTCCCTCGAAATCTGGGCAGACCTGATCTGAACTTTTTCACTTAAAAACTCTTCTCAACATTAAACTATCTTGGGTGGGAATGTTTTCGATTCAGGGTTGTCTTATGTTGTAACTTGTTCTGGGATAGCTTTGGAAGTATGACGTTTACTGGGGTCATCTTTCCCTTTTAGAATGTACAATTCATTTCACATTAGAGAACGATTTAAGAAAGGTGCTTTTAACGAAACGTAATGGAGTTCTGTTGCCTTATATAGGCAGCATTTTTTTAATAGGAATTCTTTATTGCATGCTTTAAAGTGGCAGTAAACCACAAGTATCCTTAGATAAAATCTGCGATGGAGAATTGCTCGCTGGTTTTGAAAAGCAAGAATGTTGTAATGTTCACTACATGGCAATAACAACATTCCTGAAGCGAAAATGCCGAATACCTGGGCAGACCTGAGTCACCTGCAGGTGCTTGGAATGCAACTGCTGACAAGCACGGCAGGATCAGGTAGTCAAAGAGGGAAGAAAAAATGGGAGAAGATAAAAAGGTGCAATATATCCAGACACCAACTCGTTTTACTGCTTCAGGTGTTTTAGTCTCAGTGGGAAGGGGGTTCAGACCCGACCTTTACATCAGCTAAGAGTGATTTAGTATTTATTTTTTTAGGCGATTGAAGAAGATAGTTCTGCCATTCAGTGGCGAACAATGTTGTTAGCCAGTATGTTGTTTATTCATAAATTTGCTGAGATTCTTTATTTGGAAAGAAACTGCACCTATGGCGGTGGTCGAGTTTTATATTCCAATATATTCAGAGAGGAAACTGGGAAATGTCAGCTGTGCGATCTCTGTGATCATCTTCATTGACAAATTCATGTGGAGCGTTTGAAATAGAACATAGAGTTATTTTTTAAGAATCCACAGAATAAATTTGCATATGTTCGGATAAAGTAAAGGCGGTAGTCTTTTTAGGGGAGAGATGGAAGCCATGTTATCACGTGCTTAAATATCTCTTACATATTGTCCAACGTTCGTAATTGTCCAATGCATCATATACTATTCTTGATTCTCCTGAAGTTCTACATCGCTTTTTTGATCCGATCAATATCACTGTTAAGGTTTCCCTTTATTCCAAATCGCATTTTGAGTAAGCTGTTGGTTATAATTAGATTAAATCTCCTTCACATTATGAATTCTTATTGACGTGATCAATTACATTTATACATTTCATACGAATAAAACAATAAATAATGGTGCATTTTATCACATCAGCAATAGCTAATTGCATGAGGAGAACAACATATGTGTCTCCAAAGAACACATGAGGTTTTGGGGGCAGGAGGTTTAATTAGACCGTAAAGGGCTCCAGTATTGAAATCTATTGGCTCGTTAATTAAGGTTTCCTGCAATGCCCTCGGCTGGTTGTAATATCAGCCAGTCGCATTATGAGATCTTGTGATTGGGATCTTTTGTTTTATATATATATATATATATATATATATATATATATATATATATATATATATATATATATATATATATATATTATGTATGTGTGTGTTTTGTCACATGTACACGCATGACTTTTTAGTATTCCGTTATTCCCAAATATTAAGCCGCAGATATCCTTTAATATCGAATTTACTATCCCTTGGGAGTTTAGAAACAACGATTGACAGTAACTTTGACCACGTCATAGTGAATTCGACATTAAACGATAATTTCTTTTTATATATACATATTTTAGATGCATTATGTGTATATATATACACACACATATATATATATATATATGTGTGTGTGTGTGTGTGTATATATATGACTTTACAGTGGCAGTGCGGTTGAGTAACTTTAAGGCGTGCGACTACAAAGGAAGATCAAAGACACATAGTAAATAGGACGTGAAAGAAATATGTGCACATTTTCGACTTTTTAGAGTCAGAAGAAGGCCCAGTGTTTTCCAATACAACAGAGTTTATGTCATAAAGTGGTTTTGCAAACATTCCCGTGTACCTGGAAGCAGCCTCGATATATGTCATTCATTATATGTCACTCGGCAGATTTTTTTTTTAATATTTTGTGTGAAGTTTCATGTTTTAAGAGATGAATTTTAAGGAAAATAACACAAATCTTAGTATTTATCTACAGTTACTTCCATTTTTTCCGTAGTTACTTTCAATTTTTCCAGTGAATATAGCATTGGTGGAAAATTTCATTACACAATGTGTGGAACTCGTTTTTGTAGTGTTTACGCTAAAATAAAAGTTTTGTGGATGGATTTTGAGAATGGCTCTGAAGTTAATATATGTTTGGTTTGATTGAAAACAATAATGAAATGTTCTTCTTTTAAGTGAAATACTATATGAATAGGCTTACCTATTTATGGAAGGAAAAATTTGCCTCTAATCATAATGTATTACAAATAACACGCTAAGATCATTATAACTGTGGACAATTATTTCCTGCATTATTGCGTATGTGTAATTTATTTATATTAAAATGTAGTTGGCGCATGTGAATTTAAGATTTTACTAAAATAGTGCATTTTTGTGATAAAAGGTCATTGTCTGGTGCCTTTTACATTCTATCCAAAAGGTCGCAACGTAAGATACACATTGATTTAATACGTAAATTTCAAGATGTCATCTTTTCCAAGTGTCTGGAACTTTAATTACACGCTCGATTAATATCACATTTCCCCCATTTTTCTTCCTCTGCCTCATATTCTTATGCATTCATTTACTCTTTGTGTATAGATTATGACTTCAGACACTCACATCAATATAATGAATGTATTATAAATTGGCACAAGGTCCAACTTAGGTTAGACTACATCCTTAAATTAGCTGCTATGTTTTCTGTGAATTTCCCGTAGAATTTATAATTTTCTCATTAATTTTGTCAAATCTACCGTAAATTGAGCTTCAACCAATGCCTCTACACCAGTGGTTTTCAGCCATTTTTGTTCCATACACCCTTTCACCATATACCAGAATGTCACCCACCCCGCTTTCCAAAATTGTCTGCCTCAAAAGATGCATTCCAAATAATATGCAACAAAATACTAACACAAATACACAAGCTAGTGGAGAGAAAGCCCAGCGTGACCTCTCAATAGTGCAGACCGACGCACACTTTTGTGTGGTCCTAAAGCCAGTTTGAGCCTGCCAATGTGTGGTTGCAATCCCCACCCCCCTTCCCCGAAACTCTGAAATTCCCTCTTAGGGTGGAATACCCCCCCCCCTCCCCGGTTGAAAAGCACTGCCCTACACCATAAGAGAGGGTCAATTTGAGTATAAGAATAAGAAATGTCCAACGCTCCATGTGTAGTACTAGCCCGTGATATGTTTTTGTAATCTTTTACTGGCTTCCTATTTACAAATTTCTTCTCTGATTTGACAGATGTGCTGAGGAACACAAGTCTCAAGAAAATGGCTCCTTGTGCGCAGAGTGCGGCCGCTGGCCATTCGGTTCTTCGGTTTCTCGTCCTCATGAGGGTCGTCGGAGCCATGGCAGGTAGGAAATGATTGTTGTTCGTGTTGTTGTTGTTGTTGTAATTTCAATTATCATGACTGTCATCATCATTATTTGAAAGTATTTAATATTATTATTATTATTATTTTATTATTATTATTGTTATTTATTATGATTATTATTATTTTTATATTTTATTATTTATTTTTTTTTTTGCTCTATCACAGTCCTCCAATTCGACTGGGTGGTATTTATAGTGTAGGGTTCTGGGTTGCATACTGCCTCCTTAGGAGTCCATCACTTTTCTTACTATGTGCGCCGTTTCTAGGATCACACTCTTCTGCATGAGTCCTGGGGCTACTTCAGCCTCTAGTTTTTCTAGATTCCTTATTATTATTATTACTATTATTTATTTATTTATTTTTTTATCTATCACAGTCCTCCAATTCGACTGGGTGGTATTTATAGTGTGGGATTCCGGTTTGCATCCTGCCTCCTTAGGAGTCCATCACTCTTCTTACTATGTGCGCCGTTTCTAGGATCACACTCTTCTGCATGAGTCCTGGAGCTACTTCAGCCTCTAGTTTTTCTAGATTCCTTTTCAGGGATCTTGGGATCGGGCCTAGTGTTCCTATGATTATGGGTACAATTTCAACTGGCATATCCCATAACCTTCTTATTTCAATTTTCAGATCTTGATACTTATCCATTTTTTCCCTCTCTTTCTCTTCAACTCTGGTGTCCCATGGTATTGCGACATCAATGAGTGATACTTTCTTCTTGATTTTGTCAATCAACGTCACGTCTGGTCTATTTGCACGTATCACCCTATCTGTTCTGATACCATAGTCCCAGAGGATCTTTGCCTGATCGTTTTCTATCACTCCTTCAGGTTGGTGCTCGTACCACTTGTTACTGCAAGGTAGCTGATGTTTCTTGCACAGGCTCCAGTGGAGGGCTTTTGCCACTGAATCATGCCTCTTTTTGTACTGGTTCTGTGCAAGTGCCGGACATTCGCTTGCTATGTGGTTTATGGTTTCAATTTTCGTATTGCACTTCCTACATATGGGAGAGATGTTAATTTCCGTCTATCGTTCGTTGAACATATCTGGTTCTTAGGGCCTGATCGTGTGCCGCTGTTATCATTCCTTCAGTTTCCTTCTTTAGCTCTCCCCAGGTGTCATCGCTGGCTAGTTCTTTAGTCTGTCTCATGTATTATCCGTGCATTGGTTTGCTGTGCCAGTCCTCTGTTTTGTTTGTCATTCTCCTGTCTCTGTATATTTCTGGGTCTTCGTCTACTTTTATTAGTCCTTCTTCCCATGCACTCTTTAGCCACTCGTCTTCACTGGTTTTCAGATATTGCCCCAGTGCTCTGTTCTCGATGTTGACGCAGTCCTCTATACTTAGTAGTCCTCTCCCTCCTTTGTTTCGTGTTATGTATAGTCTGTCCGTATTTGCTCTTGGGTGTAGTGCTTTGTGTATTGTCATATGTTTCCTGGTTTTCTGATCTATGCTGCGGAGTTCTGCCTTCGTCCATTCCACTATTCCTGCGCTGTATCTGATTACTGGCACTCCCCATGTGTTTATGGCTTTTGTCATATTTCCGGCGTTGAGTTTTGACTTAAGTATCGCCTTGAGTCTCTGCATATATTCTTTCCTGATCGTGTCCTTCATCTCTTGGTGTTTTATATCCCCTCCTTCCATTATTCCCAGGTATTTGTATCCAGTCTCATCTATGTGTTTGATGTTTCTCCCATCTGGTAGCTTTATCCCTTCAGTTCTCGTTACTTTGCCCTTTTGTATGTTGACTAAGGCGCATTTTTCTATTCCAAACTCCATCCTGATGTCCCCAGATACAATCCTTACAGTCTGGATTAGGGTATCTATTTCCTTGATGCTCTTACCATACAGCTTGATGTCGTCCATGAACATCAGATGGTTAATTCTGTTGCCTCTTTTCTTGAGTTGGTACCCGGCATCCATCTTCTGTAGTACTTCTGTCATGGGAATCGTGGCTACTACAAAGAGTAGTGGGGACAGTGAGTCGCCCTGGAAGATCCCTCTCCTGATATTAACCTCTGCTAGTCTTATTCCAGAGCTTGTAAGTATTTTATTCCAGTTGCGCATTGTATTTTTGAGGAAGCTGATGGTGTTTTCCTCTGTCCCATATATTTTCAGGCATTCTATTAGCCATGTGCGTGGTATCATGTCGAAGGCTTTCTTATAGTCTATCCATGCCATGCTTAGGTTGGTTTTCCTTCTCCTACTGTTCTTCATTACCATTTTATCTATCTGGAGCTGGTCTTTTGTGCCCCTACACTTCCTTCTGCAGCCTTTCTGTTGGTGGGGGATGGTGTTTGTCTCCTCCAGGTAGTTGTATAGCCTTTCACTGATGATACCTGTTAGTAACTTCCACATTATTGGTAGGCAGGTGATAGGCCTGTAGTTACTGGCTATATTTCCCTTACTCTTGTCTTTTTGTACTAAGGATGTCCTTCCTGTGGTCATCCATTTGGGTGCATGGTGATTTGAGATACAATGCTGGAGTTGTTCTGCTATTCGTGGGTGTAGGGCCTTGAAGTTTTTGAGCCAGTATCCATGGACTTTATCGGGACCTGGGGCTTTCCAGTTTGGCATTTTCTTTAGTTGGTGTCTGACTGTGTCTGTCGTGATCTCTGTGAATCTTTTTTTTATTCTCCCTGTTTCTTCTTCCTTGACTTCCTGGAGCCATGTTGCATGTTTGTTTATTATTATTATTATATTATTATTATTATTATTATTATTATTATTATTATTATTATTATTATTTGGTAGACGACCCTCTTTTAGGCAAATGCTGTTAAAATCACCTCGCTTAATTCTGCCATTCTTTGTAACAGTGTTATTATTATTATTTTGAAGTTGTTTATAACAAACTGGATTATGTATTTTGTATATTTAAAATAATATCATTCACAATTTCTGTGTACTGATCTAACTTGATATAGTCATTTATTAGTTTTAATTATATACGTGTGTATTTATACATGTTTATATATGGTAAATATATTTATTTCTTCTGCAGTCAGTGGCATTATTTGCAGAGACCATCTTTTTATTTAAACTTTGATTCAGTCTCTACTTCTTCATCTCCTGAGGCAAACTTCTCAGGAACATAGAAAAATTATTCACGTTTCTTTACATTTACTTATAATTTTTCTATATTCCAAAAAAGGTGTTGAAGAGAAAAAGAAGTATAGACTGAGTCAGTGTTTAAACTGAATGATAATCAGTTCAAATAATGCCATTGACTTCAAAAGATTTGCATAAGAGAGAAAATATGTCCAAATAGCATATAGTATGTGTGTGTGTATATATATATATATATATATATATATATATATATATATATATATATAATATATATATTATATATAGATGTGTGTGTGTGCATGTGTGTGTATATTGTTATGTATTAGGTGATATTTTTAATTTCTGCTGATATCAGGGTTTGATGAGATTGTTTGGCCTTACAGATAGATAGTCAAGGAAATGTGACATTTATTGTGGGTCACCCATCCAGATTCTGACCAGGGCCAATGTTCCTTCCCGTTGGTGTGGTTTGGATCGTATTGCTCTCACACTCACACAACTACGATCTCTAGTAGATGTTGTATTTGTATTCCATATATTAAAAGGAACGTTGTACGGATCCCTCAAACCTTATTTTAATATTCATTGTGAATACGCAGTAAAACTATACGTACGTTCATCATGCGTCATTTATTGACTTATTCATTTGATTTGTTTTACGTGCTTATATTGAATTGTAGGTCATTATTCTGGGTTAAAATCTAGGTTTACAGTAATACATTTTTTAATATTTTCATCAGTATCAAATACTTGTCACTCGTCGAAATGTATTTTTGACCCACTCTTCTCATCTCGAACGAACGCCTTAGCTGTCCGTATTGGGGAGAGGCAGGTCCACAGAAGCATCCACGAAATTAGCTTGTAAATAGAATCCTCCAGGTCGGCAGTGGGCGAGAAAACCTGAAGTTGTGAATATTTTGAGGGGAGGAACTTCCAGGATACTCATTTACGCCAGTGGTGTTTGGAGCGCTTTCCACATACTTTGTGGGCGATACGTTCAGGAAATGCTTGTATGTATGGCATTAGCTTTTGTGGATGTGTTTAACGTTGCAAAAATATGTTGGACCGCTTAAACGTTTATATGTACGTCTAAGTCGGAACCTTCACAATCTGTATATTTTTCCAGCGTATTAAGAAACTTTTATTTTTCAACGGAAGCATCCCGTATCTATACAGAGCAGAACATTGTATGAACTGTTTCAGGTATTCCCTGTTGCATTTTTTCAGGGAAATTTAATTAGCTGCGTCCTTGGACGTTTATTTGTGATATTCCTTGAATTAGTTCTATATTATTATTATTATTATTATTATTATTATTATTATTATTATTATTATTATTATTATTATTATTATTATTATTATATCTCGTTGTTACATATAGGAATAGTTCTTGTAAGCTTATTGAATATTTAAACATGCAAAAACTGTTTAAGAAAAATTAATCTCTTGATATTGACATTTACACGCAGACCTTCTTAAACAAAGAGAGTAAAACAATAAGTTGACAAATGGAAACTACAGAAGAATCCTAACTTGGCGAAGTAACTTGTTTTTGTACAAGGCCCTGTAGACGATATGTCGGATACTGGATGTTGGGAATGACTTCAGTACAAAAACAAGGAAAAAAACATTTAAGTGAATTTTTAAAACTTTTCATACAATAAAGATCTGTTTTTTATGTCAACGTTATGTTCTAAAGAAGCGTAGAGGTAAAATGGCAAAATTTCAGACAGCTATTGTCTTCTGAAAAACTTCCTATAATTTTAGATGAGCGTGGTAGACAATTGTCAAAACAAACAGGTGTGCTGGACGAAGGCAAACATCTGCTGGATGTGGTGGACACCTGCAGAGTCCGATCAACCCAAGTTAAGTTTAAACGAAACGATCAGGCGATAAAAGGTACTGAAGAATTTCAAGATGAGAAGTTTTTGCTCTGTGTAACAGCTTTCCGTGTAACATCATAGTTGTACAATATAATTGAACGGATTTTTTTTAATTTGTATCATTTTGGATTTTAATTATTATTGATTATCAGACTGAAATATTTATTGTTTGCTTTATTGTAATATCTAAATTTTGCAATACCTCAAGTTTGATTCAGGTGCAGCTTGTGCTTCGGTTTTGTTTTCTAAATCAACTAAGATGGATGTGATGAGATGAGAGAAATAAATGGTAAATGAATAATTATATATGTAAGTGAGAAGAATGTGAAATATTTCTCAGAATATGCTCACGCTTGATAGTTTTCAAGGTGATGTTAGAAGAGGAGGCTTAAGAGTGGCTGTATTGATTATAAAACACTGATGCAGTTACTTCAAGATTAACTGAGATATTCAAGGTTAAGCACATTTTTCAGGAGACTGACATCTTATAAGTTTCACTTGGTTTGTCGAGATCAAATGTGTTAAAACGCCTTTTTTTTATCTTAGAAAATTGTATTTAGGTGGACTGAATTGTTTACTGTTGAGGAATCATCGAAGACAGGCGGATTTATTTAAATGATTCGGTAGTGTGTTTTGAAGGGCAAGAAGCTATTTATTTAAAGTAGTCTCCAATATCAGTGTATGTGTATTCTTATATATAATACACATAATAAACATACACACTACACGGATATTATATTATTATAATTTAAAAAATTCCCCTTCGTTACATATATGATATATCATTTGGGAGGTAAAGTATTTGATATTAAAAGGGACATATATTTGATATATATATATATATTTATATATATGTATATATTATATATATATATATATATCAGTGTATGTGTATTCTTATATAGTGCACATAATAAACATACACACACACACATGGATATATATATATATATATATATATATATATATATATATATATATATATATATATATATATATTATATGCTTCGTTCATAACTCAAACCTAGATACCCTCTCATGGCCCAAGTATATATATATATATATATATATATATATATATATATATATATATAGTGTGTGTGTGTGTGTGTGTGTGTTGTGTGTGTGTGTATGTGTGTGTGTACACAATCCAGTGGTCAGAACGCTTGCTAGTGAGTTGAGTTATGTATGATTCCCAAACAAGGCAGATCGATTAGAGACAATCCATTTAAAACTCACTGTATTGAACTACACTGTATTATATTCCTGGCTCTTACTCGACTTTGGTAGGTTAGAACTCGTTCCTGGCGCTTATTTAAGTATATGAAATGGTCGTTGGGGCAAAATTATACATCTTTTATTCACATAATTCTTGACTGAATTATGTTCATGCTTCTTCAAGAAATAAAACTTCATGAATATCTAAAGACAGACAGACATTCTTCATAAATACTGATTATGTCAGAGAGGGATAGAAGAAAGATTTTGTCAAGCACTCCAAGACTTAGGTTGAAAGGTGAACAAATGAAGGGAAACTTAAGCCTTCTTCAATATGGAAAAGTATTTGTACAGAAACACAGGTTCTCGACGGCATCCGTTCGGTCCAAACTATGTTGTATTTAATTTCAGTTTTATTCGTTTCTTTGTGTCTCTCGACCTGTCCATTAAATTCTTTGCCTTGCTTGATTTAATCCCTCATAAATAGAAGTTTCGAATTGCCACGCGTTGCTGAGATACAACTACAATTAACACAAACCCACGCATGTGTATTCGCATGTTTGCTGCAATGGTAAAAGGCTTTCATTTTGTAATCAATGTAATCATTTGGGGTTGCTGGAAGGACACACATTTGATAGGAACAGGTAAACTTAAGAACACCGTCGACAGGAAGATATAACCTTAAAGAACACATTTTTTTTTAGAAAAACATAACCTTAATGACACAATTGGTAACAAGCGTTGTTTGGCAAACTATAGCCTTGAGGACACAGTTTAGTTACAAGAACAATATAACATTAAGACAACATATTCAAAGATGAGCATAACCTGCAGTTCTTAGATTTGGAAAACATACCCCATGAAACACAGTCAATAAAAAAGCATTACCTTAAAGACAGTGTTATGGCAAAAACGTTGGTATGAAGTTGCCATAAAGATAGAAATAGAAAATATTGCCATGCAGACAAAATTAATAAAGAAAAGCTCCCATGAAGACAAAGTTAACTAAGACACAGTTAATAGAAGAACGTAAGTTTAAGCACACATTCTAGTTAGGAGGTAAATAGAATCTTCTGGGTATCATGCTCATAGACAAGTATAAGCATAGGAACACAAAAGAACCACAGGAATGGCGTAGCCGTAATCGACTAGCGTCTAGTTTCTTCTGTATGCGTTAGATGGCGTAGGCAGAGTTGTTCCGGGAGAAGAAAAGGTGTTCGCTGTTGAATTGCAAATTGTTCGACCGCAGCATCCATGGCGAATAGTGATGAGGTTTTCGCGTGCACGCGCATCTTCACACACACACACACACACACTTGCATGCATGCGCGTATGCATGTGAAATCGAGTGGGTTGTGTGCAGTGCGTTTATGTACGCGTGTACGTGAGAATAATGTTGAGTGTTTGGTTTCCTTCGATTGAGTAGGGAGTGTTGATATCTTTTGTAAATGAGAATTCTCACTCTGGAACCGCATTCCTAATTTAATTTTATGAAGCTTCTGCGGGTATTTTTTTTCTCCATATAAGTTTTACTCAGTGTTGAGTTTTAGCATCCGTTTCTATAGCATATTGGTATTCTCGTCTCGGAAACGTTACTGGTCAAGGAGGGCAATGACTTCGGGGATTATTCCATTGGGTGCAAATGTGTGTCCGTTATGAATAAAATCGTCCACTGGTGCAACAAGCGTTTGTATGCACGTTGACACCTCTTTCTGAATTGGGAATTGAGGTATAATAAACCACATTAAGATATTCACGTTCAGTGCCATTCACATCCGCCGATATGATCAGGTACTTCTGTATAATTACTTATATACTACATGTGAATAACAGATTTTGATCGCACAACTTGTATCTCGAATACTTAAAAGAACACAAAATATTTTATTACTCACTCACTGCTCCATTTTGTATTCCTGTTGCTAAAATGGTTCAGGGAAAAAAAAAAGCAAGCTAGCCATTGCACAGAATGTTAAACGTATACAGGCATGGGGATACCTGAGCCAGTGATGGTACTCCGATGTTTTTAAAGAACACGGATGTAAATGTCCTCCCTTTGTGTTGCTTATCTTGGACAGTGTAGCCTTAATGTGTTGCTGAGCTGGTGAGAGAAAGAGAAGTCTTCTCCAACCTTAATGATCTATTCTCAGTAAATATATGTGTATATTATATATATATATATAATATATATATATATATATATATATATAAATGTGTGTGTGTGTGTGTGTGTGTATGTGTGCACATATCTATATCCATCTATCTACTATCTAATATATATATATATATATATATAAATATATCTATATATATATAATATATATTTATGTAATTTATTTTTGAGAGAGAGAGAGGTGACATTTTCGTCTTATAATTTCTTTCCTTCAGTTGATGATAAGTCCACTGGTAGCCTAGAAATGCGATGAGACCCTTCCCCTTACCCAAAATAGTAATAAAACAAACTGTCTCTTTCCTACCCAAATTTATGTCCCCGAAAGGGATGCTCTATCTTGTATAAAAAAAAAAAATGTCGGAAATCCCTTCATGGTGGCAGAAGGATTACGCCTAAATTGATTCTGCCAGGTAAACAAAAAGACGGCAAACTAAACAGACTTTCGTTTGAGATTGGACAAAGAAATCTCATGGTTTTAATGCTAAGATAATTTGTCTCAACTTTCACAAAAGGAAAAAATAATGTGGAGGTAAGAATTATGACAGTCCTATTCAAAAAACATTTTTGTGAATGAGATAGACTGTGTTGAGTACAATTCATTTTTATGAATATAGTATTCCTTTAGTTCAGAGCTTGTTGTGATCAAGCTGTCGTTAAGTATGGGTGTCTTTGTATGTATGTAACAACAAAATAACCAGTCCATATATATTATGAAATATAAAATAAATGGATAGATAGATAATTAGTTTTTCACCAGATGCACATACATATGCACACACACATCCGTAATAATTTGTACCCATGTCAACAGGCACCACTACGAGGTCGTTCGTGGCTCCTAAAGATCAAATAGAAGACAACTTGTCGCATAATTCAAAAGAAAATATTCTCGTGTTGCTACATTTTAACGCGGTCACAACTCCCATGGAGAGAGAGAGAGAGAGAGAGAGAGAGAGAGAGAGAGAGAGAGAGAGAGAGAAAAGAATCTCCCGTAACTTATATTCACCTGATATCACAAGACTTTATGGGAAAGGGCCTTTGAGTTGTAAAGGTGTGTATATATATATATATATATATATATATATATATATATATATATATATATAGATATATATATATATATATATATATATATATATATATATATATATTATATATATGTATGTATGTATGTAAGTATTATAAGTATAATATTAATTATATATATATAACTTATAATATATATAAATAATATATATTATATATATATATATATATATATCTATATATATATATATAAGATATATATATCTATATATTATATATATATATATATATATATAATATATATATAGGATGTAGTATGTAAGTATTATATATATTAATAATATACATATATACTTATATATATATATACATATATATATATATATATATATATATATATATATATATATATATATATATATATATATATATATATATATATATATACATGTATGAGCGACAGAGCCCGGAAGATATGTAGCTCCCTATGAAATTTTGCTTTTCTTCTTGAGTTTCCGTCGTAAAGTTGCTTGCAGTTTACATTAGGATGCTTGCAGCATTTCATGAATTCCCTAGCCTTTTGCCCTCAGCTAACGTTATTTCCGACTTCCAACCTGCATTAGGTTACTGGCTGTGTGGTAACGCATGATCTATTTGTCAAGTTTTTGGCATCTTCCTAAGATGACCAGCGGTTTGAATGAAGTTTCCGGTATTTCGTGAACTAGCCATAATTTTCAGAGTTTTCAAGGAAATTAAAAAAAAACGGAGAGATGCTAAAGACGCTGGACTCTTCGTAGAGTGCCACTTGCCTTTCTTTAAATGAAAGTATCTGAAAAGGGCCGGATGCACATTCATTATAAACCTACGCTGACGCCTTACGAAAATGGCATGTTTGAAAGTTTTGCGATTTATGTATTTATTAACTTTTATATCTGTTTTTAAATGCGAGACATTTAATCCTAAATATAGTAGTGAAAAAAAAAACAGTAAACATGTACGTTATTTTGAAAGAATAGCATACGGATTCTTAAAAAAGAGAAATGGAAAAGGGAAAAGAGAAAATAAAGAAAAGACGTAAGGTGAGCGCGGGTTTAAATCGACCCCAACACGGAAAAACAAAGCGGTTGTAAACATCGCAGACAGGAGCCGGAATACCCTTTTAATTGGACCCTGGGTCAGCTTAGGCTAGGGCACTTGATTTATGTGCTTGCTTCAGATCCGGCTGTACCCCGGACATCGCCGCCGCCTCCTACTCCCACTCGGACTCCTACTCCTCAACCTGATGTGTTGTACCCTGATGGAAATGCTACTCTTGGGGTATTGTACCCAAGCCGGCGGCTTCAGTTTTTGTTGAGCGTTTTATCAGATCTTGTCCGTTCATGTAAGTGTAAGTGGGCGTGTTGAGATATGATGGTTTGGAATGGGGTTTTATATGCTGTGCAAGTACTTAGGTGTATATGTGTGCAGGTTATGTGCGCGTGTGTGATTAAAGAAAAAAAAAGCTCACATGTGCAGGAAGCCCTAATTATTCAAAGACCATTTACACGAATAGTTCTGTTGGATCCTATCGTAGGCCTTTCATGATAGGCTCGGAATAAAGTGAAAGTCGTGTGGGATTTTACACAGCAGTCAGTATTCATGCTCAGTTGGAGGCAGTCAAGAAGATCTTGCCCCTCGTCTGTCATCTCAAGCGATATAAATATGGCAGATGAATGAGGTGAATTATTATCCCGAACTCCATTGCATGCAAATAATTAGAGGGGGAAAAAGAAAAAGACCCTTGCAAGGCGGATGAGAATCTGTTATATATGCAACGCATACAAAGAAGAAAGAGATAAACATTGTTTGTTTTGTTCAGAGGATATCGGAGAGTCGTATCTCATTGTGTTGGCTTGTTTATCTATGTTTTTTTTCACGGGGTTAGGTGTTGTTTATGGGCTTCAGGAAAAGGATGTTTGCTGACCTGGTCATGTAAGAGGACGAAGATGAAGTTATTCATCTCGTATAGGATTTTATTTTTTATTTTTTAGCTTCTTAGTCGGGTTTATTGACATTTTGACGAATGTGCCTTTGTGATAACCTGAGGTCATGGTTGCCTGACTGCCAGTGATTTCTATCTTCTCCAGAATAAGTACATATTGCAGTGAATGACATTCATTATAAAGAGGACAAATATTTACATATATATATATATTTATTTATATATGTTATTGTTATACATATATCTATTTCAGGACAGGAGCAATTACTCAGGGATGACAAAATGTATCCAATGTCTATATATCATATCTACATATATATATATATATATATATATATATATATATATTAGAATATATATATATAAGTAGAAATGCTGGATTTTTATAATAATTTGACTGGAGTGATTTATCATTTGGAATTCGGAAAGAACTTTCATGGACATTCACAAAAGCCTCAATATTGGTTCATTGTTCCTTTCCTTCGAGGGTGCAACTTCATGGATCATTTTTTAAGGCGTGTTCATTTTTCGTGTTGGATAAGAAATCTGTATTTTTCGAGCTTTTTTTTCCGGATATGGTTCTGAAACCCTTGTTTTTTCTTCAGTCCATCTGTCGTTCATCTTAGATTCTTCATAACACCTTATGGCTACAGGTAAAATTCTGTATTTATGGATATGCACAAAGTCACCTTTGGCTTCAAACACTTCCCGCCAAAATTATGTAAAATTGAGAGAGAGAGAGAGAGAGAGAGAGAGAGAGAGAGAGAGAGAGAGAGAGAGAGAGAGAGAGTCATTTTTGCATTTTTCTATCAAATTGCTTTATTTGTGAAATAAAAAGACAGTATTGTTTTAAGTGTTTCCAGCTGTCAATCGAAGGCAATTATCGAACATAGAACAGCAAGATCCTTTACTTAGTAATATTTGCAGTCGTGTTGTTGTCCTTGTTATCTGTGCGCCAGTCGTGTTACTCTCTGCTACTTGATTGCCCCTACAAGGAACCCTTTAGTTGATCCGGAATGCCAAGGTCAAATTTTAGGTCATAAACAATTCAGCGATTGTTCGGCACATTTCGAAGACTCGGCGAGGAATTTTTTTCCTCTCCTGTGGAAATTTTATCATCAAGTAAAGTACAATCACCTTTTTGTCCAAGGAGCAGAAATAATCATATTCTTTTCAGTCATGGGAGTAATCAATACAAGTCAGTGACATACAGGCAAGTAAGTAGTCGTAACCAGAGCTTTATTCAATTATTATCCAACATTTGCCAAAGATTCGTTTACTTGTTTACCACCCGGCTTGTGTTTGACGTGTTTTACTATAATGTGGATGCACCCTTACGGATATTGTAGACAAGTAAATATCGTATGTTTTTGGTAGAAAAGTATATTTTTTTTCATTCTTAGGCGTTTTTCCTTATACTTTTATCATAGTTCCTGTATCCCTTTGCTTATGTTACCCGAATCTTGTATCTCAGCTTGTTTTTATGATCAGTATATTTCATTGCATTTAATGAAATTCCAATTGAAGACATTTCGTGTGACGTCAGTTACCACGTAATGTCTTCAAAGAGGTGTTATTATGGGACTACTTGTCAACACTGTGCCGTGTTTTATTGACTTCATCATATTCTGTCAAGTCCTCGTCTTTTATAGCTCTGCACCTCACTCCATCCTCAGTATCAAAGGCTGCGCCTCCATTTTATGACGCGTTCGTAGTCCTTCGCCGAGTGACGATTCTCTCTTGAGCACAGCTGGCGATTGAATCTAGAGTATCCTTTTCCCCGCACTCCTCCTCCAGTCCGGAGGTCCTGTCTCCATCCTTTCCGCGAACAGATAGATAAGTGATTGATTGGGAAAGCGATTATGAGAAGCGAGGCCTCCTCGTCGCCACCGCCGGGTGCCCACGCGGTGCCGTGTGTGTTTTGACAGATGGGTTTTAAAGTTTGGTCGTCACGCCACCCCCAACTGACGATTGCAACCGATACTCTTTGGGATTATTAGTTTTCTGTCCTTCCCGCCCCTAGTATACCTCCCTTCCCCCTTGATGCCCCTGCCTATCATCCCCTCCGAAAAAAATTGAGAGCAGAAATAATGTTTTAGCTTTGCAGTCGTTTTTGTCGAGTCTGTTTTTCTGTGAGGTTGATGGTTCGTTGATATGTTAAGAGATTTCAGATTTTCCACAAGTTTATTAATTTTTTGGTTACATTTGCACTTGTTTTCTTTTCTCGTCTCTTTGGTATCGCCATGCATTAGCGATTTTCCGAGAAAATGTTTTGTGATAACAAATCCTCATCTATATGTTGCTTAGATAATTTTCACTCATTTATCTGAAGCACACAACCATGTGCAAATGTGTGAGCATATATATATATATATATATATATATATATATATATATATATATATATATAATATATATATATATAAAGAGTGAGAGAGAGTATTTATATAAGTACCTATATATTTTATATTTGTGCATATCTGTGTCTGTGAAGGCGGGAGACCTTGGGTTTTGTGAGTATATTCAAATGTTTTGTTTCCTACACATCCGCTGTTTACCATTTCTTGTCTTCCCAAACAGACTTCGGCATCGGTTTCGAGAGCTGGCCGCCGAGCGAGGTCATCGCCGTGCCGGGGTCTCAGATCCGTCTCACCTGTGCCACGAACGTGACAGCCGAGAAGATTTCGTGGCAATACAACCATCATTTCCTGCTGGACCCTCGCACGACGTCTTCTCAGGACCAGCAACTATCGCAGCAGCAGCAGCAACCTCTGCCGCCCTTCACCGTCCAGGAGACCAACGGAGGAAGCGAACTAGTCATTAACGTCGGAAGGACTTACGAGCAATACAAGCCTCAGCTGGGTCTCTACCAGGTGAGTCTGTTAAAGGGACGTGTTCCGGCCGCCTACAAGGAATTAATACTCCCAACTTTGCGGCCGAAAACCGATAAAATTTTGGGCAGGTGAGCTTCGTTCCTGAAAGATAAGCCACATGAAAATGCTTATATTGCCGTTGTGATATGACTTGTCGTACTTTTATTAAAATAGCTCACACTTCCTATGTACATAGAAGTCTGATGCATTTAAACAGATGTATTACTTCATTAACATTTCAGAGAATTATTTATATTTATATTATTTGAATCTGCTATGTTATTTGCATAAACATATTCCTATGGTAGTGAATTAGATAATATCGCAAAAACACGTAACCCAAATTCACTTGAATTTACAATGATTTGATAAAAACTTTTGAAGAAAATCCATCACTCAATCTCATGAAGAGGTTGGATAAACTCAGAGAATAGGTTCCCACTTATGTTCACTTTTTTTCTATGAATGGCCCATAGCATTTTTATGGGGTACTTCACTAAATATTGTGGCGTTTTTCCGATATGTTCTTCGTTGACTAACGGGAATGATGTTGACTCTCCACGGTATCGATGACTCCTTTCGTAACACTGAAAGCATCTGCCGCATGCTTCATCAGTAGTCGGCAAGGGGTACAGTCAACGGATACAAATTGTGTTCGCCACAAAACAAAACAATTTCATAGAATTTGGCGTCTTTCTCACTTAGATGTTCAACAGGATCATCTGTTCATGTACTTTATACTCATGTTTTCATGCTGTAAATTCAGGTAAGATCATTTTTGCCAGGATAAATTATGATAATGAATTTGGAGTCTGTGTAAATTTGTAAAACTTTCTCGTTTAAAGGGAGCGGAGTTTTATCATGCCAGATATGCTTATTTGTGCAACTTGCGCTGGACAATAGGGTCTATGAATAAATTGCAGGATTCCAACAGGGTTCATTTGGATATTAAGGCTCATTAGTTTTTGTTTTTGTTTTTTTTAGTAAGTGCCTTTTTACATCGCAGTGATGGCTGGGATTCTTTAACACTGGTCTTTGTTCTTCCTAAAATGAAAATGAGTACTATAATGCCCTGGACTGTTCACTGCTTGGTTGGGTCAAGTTTGTTGCTGAGCCAGCCATCGGGGAGCACCACAGAGGTCCAGTCTCTCTCTTCTCTCTCTCTCTCTCTCTCTCTCCTCTCTCTTCGTTCTCCCTTCTCTCTCTTTACTTAGAATATGTTTATACAGTAACGTACGTTGTTTTCTCACTTTCAGTTTGAAGTACTATCTTCTTCTTCTTCTTCTTCTTCTCAACTTAATGCCTAGTACTAGTCGCTGTTTTTAATGAGCCTTTTCCAGGTACGTCTATCGTGTGCCCTGCTTTCGTCTATTTCATGGAAGATACTCTTATAGATAACAACAAAGATTTAGATGGTTATATATTTGACGGACCCAAGGATTTTTGGCAAATATCTTTTTGGTATATTGATGGTCGCATCTTCCCAAATCCTCTTGCATTTGTCATTAAGAAGGGACGCTTCTACGACTGTATGTAGTAAATTTTCACACACTATTGATTTTAAACCTGTCTATCATTTACATTTCATATTGACTTTGTCATTCTTCCCCAGTGCGTTGCATGGTTCGGCGCAGTGGCACTGACATCCCTTCCCGGGCGCCTGGAAGCAGCCATGCTGGAGGAATTCCCACAGCCGATGTCAGAGCAGGTCGAAATCAAAGTGGCCGAGGGCGAGGCTGCCCGCATCGAGTGTGGTAACCCTTCCTCCGTGCCCGATGCACAGCTGACCTTCTACAAGGACGGCAAGGCGGTCATCACCGTCGATGATAGCGGTGAGGGGACTGATTTGTTGTGACTGAGAACTGTTCAGATTTGCTCGATTCGATATTCCCTGAATAATACCAGAGATAACCAGCGTCTGCCTTCACATAGTATCTACCCACGTCAATATTTTTCACCCTCCCCCCCAACACACACACACACACGCACTATACATACCTCTGTGTTTGTTCTGTTGAGCGCTCAACAGAAATATTCATGGGCAAAACGGGTACTTTGATGTCCCCATGAGTGGTGCCTCAACTCCTCTCATGAACCTTGTAAATTTTGCTTTCATAGTGAAGATGTTGAACTTTTAGACAGTCGAGCGATAAGAATGTTGATTTGGTGGTAAATCACTCCGATTTTGGCAATATGTTAGCCGGAGGATTGGGATCGCTGACACAGGGGCCGTGTCTATGTTTTTGCAAAGCTTAGAGTGCTGGTCGTATATTGTCTTACGTAGAGTAGATTCTGTGCTAATGTGATCATTCTTATCTCAGTTAACATTGATATATAGACTGGTTTTTGTAACAAACAAATGCGAGAATTAGCACATGCTAGAATGAAATTATTGCTTGTTTCCATGGTATAATGCACTGGACTTCTTCATCTAGCCTCGGGTACAAATTGAAAATTAATAAAAGAATAGTGAAGGTAGAAAGAATAAGAAATCATTAATAAGGAATCGATGGACAAGGATTTTGCCACTTGAAAAGGGAACATATGTAATAAACCCAGAAACATTAATTTTATAAGTTCAGAATACTACTTCATGGTACATAGTGTTACTCATCATATTAGTTATTGTTGTCAGATAACTTGCTAATAATCTTGAAATAGTAACTCTGTTGCTGATCATAGAAACTGAAACTACAGTAGCCTTTACAGGGACATTAGAAAAAATATATGGAACTGAAACTGAGCACTTCCTTCTAGATAATGTTAGATCATGAATAACTAAATTTAAATCTATCCACTGTTCACGCATAGCCTCATGACTTGAATTGTGGATGTTCCTTTGCAGTGTACCACATAACCCCACATGGGGATTTAATGGTGCTGGGGGTGGGGGCATGGGCCGTTGGGAAGTATACTTGTTCGGCACACAACCCTGTCCTCAACAAGACTGTCACTGCCAAGACAGTGACCACCCTGAGTCTCATGCAACGACCCAAGGATCCTGCCATAACGCCTCCCCAATTTGTGACGCTCAGAAGCTTCTACACGGCAAATACTGGTAAGTGGTGCTGAGATTGTTACTCTTAAGCAAAGAAACCTCATTGGTAGCTGATGCTTGTCTTTTGTTCTATGTGGAGGTGGCATTCCTTAACATCTTTATTTCAGGGTACCGTGAGGGCTCAGTGGATGTATAAGCCTTGACGCAAACATATAATTGGAAAGTACTTCAGAGTTGAGTGACGTAATATATGAAGTTGCAGCTATGCAGTACATTTCCCGGTGGATAAATGTTACTGAACATTTGGAAATATTTGGGTTTGCTGGTTTCAATGCTCATTGCTCTTACCTGAGATAACCAACATTTGCGTTCACACTGTATCTTGGCATGTAAATGTTGTCACTGCACTTGGCGGCGCATACATACACATTTTATATATATATATATCTATATATATATATATATATATATATATATATTATATATATATATATATATATATATATATATATATGAATTGCTGTGCAAAAATGTGCGCGCTGAAAGCAGGTACAAGAATATCCTCCCACATAAGGTGATGTCCCACCTCCTTTCGTGAACCATGTAATTCCCCCTTTCCAAGTGAAGGTGTTGAACTTTTAGAGTCGATTTATTGTTAAATCACTCCGCAACTGGCAACTGGAACGCTGTCACGGCGCAGTCTGTGTATTTGCATATTATCAACAACTAATCAGAGTAAATTATCTGTTGATTTAATTATGTAAACATTTCGCTGATTTGGGAACGAGAGGAATGCAATAAAACTGGACATTAGATAGCCCTAACGCTATTCATCTACGTCGCTTGTGGTTCGCTGCTGAAAGTGACTTTCCATTTTTTGTCATTTTTATTTTCAAATCTTCACAGCAACGTTTAGGAATGAATAATAATTATCATAAATTTCGATGCATTACCTTAAATGTAACCTTTTCATTTCAGACATTTCACTTGATGTGTCATATAGCATCTTAATTAATCATATGAGAACTAAAGATAGGGCAAGTGAACATAATATGCCTGTTGTTGCACAGAAGCATTAGACTTTCACTTTCTTCATTTGAGCTTTTCCCGTTCCAAGGGTATTATAATGTTCGTTGCGTTGATCATTATAATAATAATAGTGAAATCTTACGCGCGTAATTGAATGCACAAATAAAGGTATACAGGTAGTATATGCTTTTGAAAAGTTGCGGGGTATCACCTTAGAGTACTGTCTTCGATCCACGATTCTCTCACCCTTGATTTTCTAAAATCCTCCAGTCCTTGAACTCAGGAATCCTTTCTTCGAGTACAGTAAAAACGAATGCTCTCTCTCTCTCTCTCTTCTCTCTCTCTCTCTCTCTGAGAATAAAAGAATGGTAGCTATCGCCAGGGAGATGTAGCTACAAGGGCAGTTTTAAAGGAAGATAGGTCCTTATAACAAGAGTGTGGGCTGATAGACTTTGGTCAACTGACGTCAGGCCTTAAATGGAAAGTTTTCCTAACGTTTTCATTAATACAATTCTAATATTATCATCATACTAATTCGTTCATGGTCCCACACTTAATTTGTTATGAATTGTATACTGCAACATAATGCAATAGTAATGTTGTAGAGTGTGAAGGTAAACTATGTTGATGTATTGCTATTTATGGCTATTTCTCTAAATATCTTTCATACTTTACCGGGTGAGGACACACTGTGATCAGGGCGTTTTTTACCTGCAAATAAAAACCTTCAAAAGCTGAGTAAATTTATATAAATATTTTGAGATTTTTTTTTCAGTTTGCACTGCTTCAAGGGGATTATCGTTTAGGGGAAAATGACTTAGGTTCTGGCCATTTAGAAAGAAAAATTAATTTCCATTTGTTTAACAGTGCTTACAGTAATTACTATATTGCACAATTTTCTTCCAAACAACGTATTAGGCCTGATTGAAATTCATGCCAGATACTGAACTTGCATGAGAGAAAATATCACTGTTTAATACCGCAGGGTTACAATAGCTTGATCTAGTAGGACTCTTATTGTGTGTTGGGACTTACATCTGCGGAGTATCAAGCCAAAGTGTTTACATCATAATTCGCTAATAATAATTTTAGGCATAATTTATGGCTACATGTTTAGTTGGTATAGATTAACTAGGCTTTTTGCCATTACTGGTCTTTACCCAGAACAAATTTGTTAAAAATTCGGAAGAGAATAAGAGGCCTGACGTGGCTCACCCTTGAATTCGGACAAACCGACCAAGACATGTATGTACATGAGTTTGTAACGGGTGACTTACGCTTTATAAATCAAAATTCATTTCCAACGCATGATATAGTAACGTGTATAGAAATGTTATTCAGAACATTATTAATGATGAAACAAATCTTCCCCTTTGGACAGTGTCTGCTTTTATGGCATATAGAGTATTTCACACCTGACCTTTTTGGTGATAAGTAGCTATGTCTGCTCACTAATGGTGGGGAAGGGTGGAGAAATCCATGCATACGGCTGCAGTTTGCAACTATGATTCAAGATATATGCGGTAACAATTTTCTGGTTCCACTCATTTTTCGACCCGTGATGGAAGAGTCAGCGGGTCAACTCCCTGAGGAGGAGCATTTCTTATAATGGAATCCTAGAAGCTGCAGATTATTATTATTATTATTATTATTATTATTATTATTATTATTATTATTATTATATTCGGTCTGAGTAAAGTAAAAAGCGTACTCTTCATGATCTGTGGTCAGAGCTGTGCTGAGTTTAAACCAGTTTTGTGAGAATGAAAACATGTTTTGGATGGCCGCGACTTATAAATATTCATCTTATTCTTCTTTCGGAGAGAGAGAAAATCTACATGCGGTGTATCATGAAATCGGAATTTAACTTGTTTTTCCAGTTATCAAAACTAGATGGTGCTTGGTTTGAGTGCTGCGCTTGCGCACTGGAGCAATTAACGTGTTCGAATTTGGTCAGAATAATGGTGCCCGCTACATTTGCATAAATAAGCAAGACCACAAACTTTGAAGGAAAAAAAAAGGGAATATCAAATGTACTTTATGGTGTATTTTTTTCATATTCATCGCCAAGAGAAGAAAAATTAATTTCATTTTGAAAGAAGTATTTATTTTGTCACATTTTTTTTCATGTTCCTTACCATAAGTCGTAAGGACTGATCCTGCGCATGAATTTTTTTAGTTTACTTTCAGCATATTTGACATCTATTCATATAAATGATGAAAACGAATTGAGTCAATTCTGACGATTCTTTCACCACTTTTATTTAGGTTTCTTTCCAAGAATAGAGGGACGGCTCCCGTGGAAGGGTCTGCACAGCGCTCTCTTTCTTTGCCTGAAATTCGCAGATAGAAATAACAGATTTTTTTCCTTATATGGAAGGCTAACGATACCTTTGTTTTTTTTTATTCGAAAGTAAATTGACTGTGACTTGTAGGAGGCGTTAAAATTTCGATTGTATTTTAAAGATGAATGTCAGGAAAAGAGAAAAGAAAAGGACGTATTTAGAGAGCAAGTGAGGATCTTGATTCATTAGCAAGGGAGAGAGTGAATTGTGAATTAGTTAATGAGAGAGAATAAAATATAAATAATCAGTAATCGCAAACGCTAATAACATTAAGACAGAATGCCAGAAAGAGAGAGAGAGAGAGAGAGAGAGAGAGAGAGAGAGAGAGAGAGAGAGAGAGAATGAAAAATGGAAGCAAACAGCTTACAGTCAGTTTGATAAAAGAAGAGAGAAAGAGAGAGGAGACTTAATGGAAAGAAGTGTTAGCTAACAGGTTATATTGAGTATGGTGAAACAAACGTCAAAGAAGAGGAAGACGAGGAAGAAGAAGAGGATTAGAAGGAAGAGGAGGAGGAGGAGGAGGAAAGGGCAAGACGGCATTGTTGCTTGCTTTTGTGGTCGCAGTGTGGACGACGTCGTCGTCTGACGAGGTAATTGTCATCGGCGCCATGATGCAGCGTCGTCGCCCAGAGCCAAGCGCACCTTCTTGGGACTCCTTTAACTACCCAGAGATATTGTTCGCCTCGCCTTCAATTTATACCTCTTTTGTATTCATCCCGATAGTGTGTGATTTAAAGTGCGTGGACTGTTTTGTGCTCCTCGAAGGAAAAAGGGGGCGGGGAGGGATTGGTGGGGTTGGCATGATGGTGTGGCATTTTATAAGATCCAAGACTGACTGAATCGTTTATTCGGTATGAATAAGGAAATATTGTCGTTTTGGTAATATGAGCGCAGATTGATATTATAGGGATACGAGAAAGTAATGGTGTCCGTATATGACACAAACATACATATATATATATATGTGTGTGTGTATTTGTGTACATATTTTCTTAGAGAGAGAGAGAGAGAGAGAGAGAGAGAGAGAGAGAGAGAGAGAGAGAGAGAGAGAGAGAGAGTTAAGTATATCTTAGTTTAACCAGACCACTGGAGCTGATTAACATCTCTCCTAGGGATGGCCCGAAGGATAAGATATTTTTACGAGAGAGAGAGAGAGAGAGAGAGAGAGAGAGAGGGTGGAGCGCAATTGTCTTGCAATAGACAAAGGCTAATCAAGAACTTTACATTCCAGTTCATTTATGGAATGATCACTATCGCGGAGATGCAATTTGGCTGTTGCAGTAATCGCAGTCATTTTTTTTACTTGCTAATTGATTTATTGGTTTATCTATATTTCCCTCTGTTGCTGTGATTTGGAATCTCTCTCTCTCTCTCTCTCTCTCTCTCTCTCTCTCTCTCTCTCTCTCTCTCTCTCTCTCTCTCTCATGTTCTAATACAAAATTCGTTTTCTTTTAAGTTTTGTAACTGCAAGATCGAAATATATTTGCGGATTGCATTATTGCGTGATCGGTCGGATAAGCAGCCGCCGTTATACCTGACAGCGGGAGGAAAGGGGGCGTGTCCGGAGGCCTATTCAAGGTCAGTTCAGCCTCTGGAGAAACTTGGATGAAATGCAAATGCAATTGTTCCTCAGCCCTATCTATCACGACCTCAGTTACACCCACGTGTAATGTGAGTTCAGAAGAAAAATTAGGAACGCATGAAAAATGAATAAATGATTAGAAAGTATGTGCCTCCTCAATCCTTTTCGTAATGCGCTAAGGGTACGTTTGACACGAATACTTGAAGTGCAAAGGATTAAAAGTGAGCCAAGTATTAGGTAGACACAATATGAAACAAGTAAAAAATGCGCCGAAGTGCAATTGAGCTTCTGTACAAGCGCTACGGCGTATAATCAAGGCCACCTAAAATGGATATATCTTTCAGTGGTCTCGGTATAGTGCTGCATGGGCCGCGGCACACGAAACTTTAACCACGGCCCAGTGGTGACCTATTCTTATATCGTTGCCAGAAGCACGATTATGGCTAACTTAAACCGTAACTGAAATAGAAACTATTGAGGCTAGAGTGCTGCAATTTGGTATGTTTGATGAGTGGAAGGTGGATGATCAACGTACCAATTTACAGCCCTCTAGCCTCAGTAGCTTTTAAGATCTGAGGGCGAACGGGCAAAGTCGGCACAATAGTTATCTTTTACAGAAAACTAAAAGGAAATGATTAATCCTTAAAAAAGAAGTAAAACCGATGTAAAGGGCAAAATATTAACAAGCAGCAAGGCTTTAATATTGTCGTTATTGACAATTAATAGAGAACTGAAATGTAGAAATGCATTGAAATACTGATAAATTTAAACTAAGGAGTAAAGCTTTCAAGAGATTGATGTTCCGAGGAACAGTGCTTTAAAAACGTAACAATGACTTCAATTTGAAACAAGGCGCTCATTACACAGAGGTATTTCAGTAAATTAGAAAGAAGAGATGAATTTGAAAATAGAAATAAAATGAGTGAGTCCTGAATATTGGTTAAACATCTATTGTATTGGGTCCTTTTCGTGACCCTGTTTTCTTTTGCCACAAGAATTTTAGGGCGGGTCGGAAAGGATTGGCGTGTTCGGTTTTCGTTAACAGCGTCATCATTTACTTACTAGTCTCGCGCCTTTTCACGTTTTCTTCATGACTGAGATGATAATTAGAAAAAGAAGAAGTATTAACTTTTGTGCTTACCTATTTTTATCTTAGCTTGGAAATCCCGACGGAAATTGAATGAGGTTGAAAGACGCACGCCATAAGGAGAGAGTACCTACTCGTAGTACTGAATAATATCGTCGTGTTTTCATTGTTTTAGAAGCTCAGATGATGCACTGGAAGTTGTTTCCAGCACAGATTTTTAAAATGTCTAAGTTTTCTCTCATTATGAGATCATTGTTTCATATCTTTCTAAAAATCAAAATGAAACATAAAAATATCCATTTAAACGAACCATAAACGCAGAATAACGAACTTATTTTAACGACGATTATAATCTTGTTGGTTCGAGCATTGAACAAAAAGCTGTTGAAAAAACTATTTTTTCTAATTAATTCTTTGCACATTGGTCCCTGACTTGTTTACGGGATGCTGACTAGCAATATTATTTATTGAACATGTTGCAGAATCATCCTGCCAATCACACACACAACTCTCTCTCTCTCTCTCTCTCTCTCTCTCTCTCTATCTCTCTCTCTCTCTCTCTCTCTCTCTCTCTGGAGATTTTCCAGTAAGAGGTTGCGTGAGGAAAGCACTCGTGCCTTTGCTTCGAAATACGAGGATGGTCTTAAAGAAAGGGGTCTTAAAATAATGGAGTTCCGTTCCCGAGAGTCGTTTGTCTCAAGGTGTAAAAGATTTTCTTTAGCGCCAGAACCAGTTCTTGCAAAATTCTTGCTACCATGATCTTATTAGAGGCAAAAAAAGAAAGCTAAATCGTTAGAAACGACACAAAATAATTTAAAGAAAGAGAGAGAGAGAGAGAGAGAGAGAGAGAGAGAGAGAGAGAGAGAGAGAGAGAGAGAGAGCAGAAAAGTGTGAACTTTAGACTAGTAAAAATGAGAGGCTACCCTTGGGGGTCATGAGATACACTCGGGGAGTGAATGCGAACAGAACACAAAATATTTGTGAAAAGGAATCGTGTTCCAATCTGGTTGTTGCTTCCTTTTGTTACTTTCTCTTGATCTTTCTGTACACGTATTTATTGATAAAATTCCAGAGGTCTTTTATGGATCTAATTTGAGTACGCAAGTCTGAGAGTATAGATCATCTATGCTTATGCGCGTATCTTGTAAATGTATGATTGTACTATGTAAAGTCTCATCTGTGTATATCTCTTAATGTATGACGTGGAGACTCATGCATTAAAATACATTGTGTAAAGATTTTTGTGTGGCATAAGAGCACATCTTTCGTTATATGTGTGTCGCTTAAATGTGCAACGGAAAGACCTATAGTTTCAAATTTGTGTGCCAAGTGAGTGTCTGTAACAAGATTTTGTCGAAACTGATTTGCATGAAGTTTTTTCCTTAGAAGTTCATGATCTTCGGATAGGTTGTTGATATGCCTAGGATCATTTCATAGGAAGTTGTTGGTTATTTGGCACCTTATCCATCTTCCGACATCTTTAGGAGGCTTTGAGATCGACCATTGGCTAAAATATTTAATTTAATATATTGCACAACTCCAAGACAGACAGAGATAAATCTACACCAGAAATTTTCCTCAAAATGATGGAGGATCTCAGCATGTGGGTACAATTCCTGCTTCAGTTTTTAATGATATGTAGCATATAGTGGATGGCCGTTTCTATTACTTGCCTGAGCTGAACTTGCACTTCATATCCAAACTCTTTGTGATCAGCATACTGAAAAATGTTCGTTGCCATTGAATTGCACTGAAATACTTAGCGGGCCTTTGAGAATGACAAAAATACCATTTTTTATTTTCTAGTAATCTTCAGATTGATCTGACCTATGAAAGCACTGGCTTTTAATGCTCATAGCAGCCTGTAATTAAATAAATTTTTTTTAAATGTTTATCCGTAGCTGGAATGCATATCGATTGCTATTTTTGAAAATAGATTTGGTACAATACGTTCACCAGTTACATGAAGGTCCAACAGCCTGCAGAAGCCTTAGCGTAAAATAAGAATTTTCACCCTACAAAAAAATACATGTATTGATTAATAAACGCAATAAAAAACAAAGGGAATAAGAAAAAGAAAAGAGGTCACGCGAACATATCTTGCTTCAGTGAGTCCGTGTTTTGTACCATGGAGGATCATTGTTACCTCTGTCAAAAATCGGCCTAAGATTTACCCTCCCAGGTTCCATTTCTTAGAGAGAGAGAGAGAGAGAGAGAGAGAGAGAGAGAGAGAGAGAGCGAATTGGGGACATTTGATGTGATGAATTATGATGAAAGGCCTCTGTCCTTCTCAACCCCCAATGGTTTCTTCCCTCCCCCGTCCCCCATCCCCTTTCATATAGACAGGTACTTGGGCCGTTAATGACGGTGCTGTGTCTGTGACTTGTGCTTTGTGTTTATGATGCCTGATGGCTGCGTCTTTTATACGACTTTGATTTTTATGCCATTATTAGTAATTTTCAGTGTTTTGTAAGATATATACTGACGTGAGGATTCATTTATTTTTCATGTCATGTTAGTGGGTATGTTGGACGCCCCCCTCCCCTCTCTTTCTCTCCCTCTCTCTCCTCTCTCTCTCTCTCTCTCTCTCTCTCTCTCTCTCTCTCTCTCTCTCTCTCTCTCCATTGTGCTCATTGTTCGTCAGTACATTTTGGTTTTTCTCACTTCTGTTTGCAAAGCCACAAAAGCCGCTGACATTTCTTTCACGACAGGTGTACTCAAAAAAATATGAAGAGATAGCGAGGACCTTTGGGGCGTGTAGAAACAACTCTTATTACAATAGCGCAGTTGGGGATTCTTTACAAATCCTTTTGATGTGAAACTTGGGGAATAAAAGACCAGTAAATAAAGAAAAAGTATTTAAATTGTACTGAATGTACTCTGTAACGAAGGGACTGATTTCCCATTTGTAGATCATTAAGTTGTGATGACAAGGGGACGGTGTTGGCAAGGTTGGGGGTTGGGGGGGGGGCGTGTTTCATCCCAGGAGAGACGTGTTCAGGCTGGTTACTCTCTAGGACCTCTAGGAATAAGCGCCGGTCATGGTTTGAGTCTGTGCAGTGGAGAACGAGAGCTGAAAGGGAACCTCCGGAGAAATGGGTTCGTTTTCCATGGAAGGGCAACTTGTGAATATCATCAGTGCAGGAAGTTCTCAGAAGGGAAGTTAGGAGACTGGCATGGTAGGTGGTAATAAAGCATTCGGCATTTGGGATTTTGAAAGAGATTATTTATAAGATCCTTAAAGGGAGGTAGTGCACAACCAATGAAAGGCTGGGTATAATGGTTATAAATCACACATATTGCATAGGGGAAAAAGGTCTTCGTCGATATTTATTTCAATCAGTATAGTTGAAGATATTGTATGTGTCGTGTCACTTCGGGAAGATGTTTACGGGTTCCTCCTATAAAATTGTTCCACAGATTGGAAGCCTTGCAGTTATGAAATTTGATTCAAGACAAAGAAACGGGCTGGCGGCAAATATTAAAGGTTAGACTTGGAATCCAGGAAGGGTAGTGTAACCAGGTACCAAGAAAGCCCTTTATATAAATCAGACTCTTCTGAGGGCCGAAGTTCCTAGGAAATAGGTTATTCAATTTAATCTGTGTATTGTTGAACAGTTAATTTCCTTTTTGAAGTTTGCCAACCTGTTTTCAGTGAACGCGCAAGACTGCAATTGGGGTTCATACCAGATTTATTCTCTACAAATCTCGTTCCTTTGAGTTGTGCTACAAAGAGATACTTTTATAACGCTATTCTCCGATAATCATCTCGCGCGAAGGTTCCTTGCTTTCAAGGCGTAACGCAAGATCGCAGTTTTTCTGATTTAATTAAATAAGGGCGAGGTCGCCGTAAACCCATGATAGTGATTGTGCTGAAGTAGCTCTCCGTTAACAATAAGGTTGTCCGTGAGATTGATTCGGCCGTATCTGGATCTTCTGGTTCGTCAGTTATTTACTGTCAACCCCCAAACTAGTCTATCAGTACTTTGGACAATTTTCGACTACCGATCAATGAAATTTACATTGTCGGGTGACTCTAGTTACTGCCAACACCACTGCCCTGCCTATGTTGAATTAGGTAATCGTTGATATCAAATAGTGTTATTTCGGAAATGATGTAATTTTTGATGCGCGCTTCTCAACGTAATTCGGGGAGTAAGGAAGGTGATTTCTCCATGCCTTAAGTAAACACTCAGTTGCCATATGAGCCCTTATTGACCATTTCAGAGTTTAATCATCATTTAGTTTTGGTATTCAGTGTCTGTAGGAATTCTTTTTTAATTTACCCTGTGTTCTATATTTTATAAACAAAAGGTAATGCTTTTATCAGCCCTGATATGATATGAAAAAGAAATAATTCTGTATGTTAGTGCAATATTTTTTTTTTTTAACCAGAGGTCAGCAACATAAATCTGTTGACTAATGTTAATAGTATATAACTCTCTCTCTCTCTCTCTCTCTCTCTCTCTCTCTCTCTCTCTCTCTCTCTCTCTCTGGCCTCGTGACACTATAGTTAACGCGTTCAAGAAACTGAAAGACCCATGTTCGAGTCAGAAGGGTCAAGGAGGGATGATAAACTCCTTCCCTAAATTCTAGTATAGTCCGACCGGTGACCCAACCATAGAATTAGTAACTGCTAGTCAGTCGATCGAATGGTTCTTGGATCCATCATTTTGCATACCCTCAAAACAGATGGACCCTACTAAGGTACTCTCCTTTTCCATGAATTTTATTGTTGTATTTGTATGAATAGGCAGGTGAATCATTTCTGAGTAGCGTTCCAGGCGGATGTTTGATAAAAATTGGAGATTCTTAGCGCGAGCCGCATTCAGTGACACGTATTAACCCCTTGACATCCGATTACATTTCTCCGAAAAAGGTCCTTGCCCCGACAAGGCCCGACAGACGCAGGCGATTCATTGTCGAAGCCGTTGAATATGCAAGCGCGTCGGGTTTAGCCTGGAAAGCAGAGAAAATTGTGCGCTTGCTGATGAACCCAGGCAATAACTCTTTTGTCCAGTAACGAGTTCATCCATCTTGTCGAGTGGCACTTTTTTAAAGCAGCACCGCAGTCGTCCGAACGCAACAAAAGAATCAAAATAATAATTTATGGAAGGTTTTTAGCCTTTCCTCCAGGGGACTCTGCTCACTTCTCTGCTGATTAGCTTTTCCTGCAGACGAATGATGAGTTCACCATTCCCTTAACACCCCCTCCCCTCCCCCCACCCTCCCCTACCAGTCTAACCTCTTGCATCCTTCTCCACTTCCACCAATTGCTTTTGGCCCACAGCAGCCGGTACGACTTTGAGTAATGGAATCGACGAACCAAATCGAAGACCAATAGGTATCTTTCAAAAGGCAACCCTTTGTTGCCTGGTTGTTGCCTTATGGCAAGCAGTTGTGATTGCTTTGAACTTCTTATTTTTTTATTGATGGAAGTGCGTATAAATATCAACAACTGAGGCTGCTCTTAAAGTTTTAAACATGGTGTTTGAAAATTGTTAGAGAGAAATGCCCTTGGGGTAGTTTCCTTAGATTGCTAATAATTTTTTATGATTATTTGTCTGCATTAATTAATTTATTTGTTTCTTATAATTGTAGTGTTTTATTAAATTTATTGTATTAGCAGAAACAGAATTAAAAAATAGTCTCAAAAATACATAGTTCTTTGAGGATGAACAACATTCCTCTTCTGATACATGTAGGAAACAAGTTGGAAACTTCATGTTGAATCTGAAGACAGAAGAGTCGGTCATTCAAGAAACTGGAAGAAAACTGAAATGTAAAGACTGCTTGATCATTTTGTAGTAAAAGTGATTACTTAGCTATAAAATTAATAAACCTCCAAAAGTGTTCCCGGATGTTAGAGCGAACCATCCACGTACTAAATGAACCAACGTTTTAAGACATACGTTGATTGAAGGTAGACCAAGATTTGCATAATAATTTTTGTATTAAGAAGCCAAGTTATTTATGCTATTAGAATTACCGTGAGGCTCTTTATACCATTAGAATTATCATATATAATTAGACACTAGGATAAATAAAGCTTTTCCACTATTTAATTTTAATTCCGTTTAGGCCATTGAATGATGTAAAATTTGAATAATCTAAAAGTTCTTGGGATGAACCAAGTAGATTTCACTAACAGAGATTTGACCAAAATGAAAATAACAATTGTAAATGTGCGACGAACTCAGTTTTCTGACAAAATATCTTCCTTGACATTTGACTGGACCAGATTTAACCACCTTTTTTGGTCTTAGGAACACCGTTTTGTAAACTGCAGTCTATTGTGTCACCAGTTAGAGGAACTATTATTTTCCTGCTTACATGATGAAAAGAAATTGAATGATTTGCTGCGACTCTCGAGTATTATGTGATAAAATCGTAGTTTTGTTGTTTCTGTTGATTAGAAAAATTCGTTTCAAAACTGGTTCCTACTTCAATCAGCTAATTAATGAAATAATGTCATTCGATTAATTTATATCATGTACCATGGTTTGAGATTAGTTTATATTTGAATAGATGAATAATAGCAACATGCGAAAATGTTGGCTGTTATATAACTATAAATATATGTGTGTGTGTCACTATATTTATTTTACTGTAATTTCACAGTAATCTGTGAAGTTTAAAGCCCCATACAAACACTTTTAACACAATGAAACCACACTGTTCTATATATAACGCTTCATTCTGGATCACATGTGATCAGGGTTATATAGTGTATATATATGTGTGTGTGTGTGCCTAATATGTGTATTATATATATATATATATATATATATATATATATATATATATATATATATATATACACATACACACACACACACACAGCATTTACAGCCCAAAACATGTACCAATTCATTGTATTCATCTCATCTCAGCTCCAGCCCCCCTTCATTGAGAATAGTAGACAATACAGGCGTTACCTTTTTCTGTTTCATCTCTTATGATCACATCGTCACCTGCCATTCTTTCGCTCTCCGGTGTGTTTAATATCTTACCATTAGGAGGATTACTGTTTTTGAGAATTTATACAATGTGTGCCTTTACTTAAGACAAAGATTAGGGCTATTTCTCTCTATCTCTCTCTCTCTTCTAGTTATAAAGACGTGTGTGTGTGTGTGTGTGTGCGTGTGTGTGTGCGTGCGCGCGCGCGTGTGTGTTCGTTCGTATATGTGTATGAATGTAAAATAAAAATGTAAAGGCTTAATTCAGTTGCTTATAGGTAGAACTAGTTCTGTAGAAAGTAATCTGGGTCACTGGTTGGGATGATTAATGTGTGAAATATATATATATAATATATATATATATATATATATATATATATATTATATATATAAATATATATAACTATATATAACATAAATATATACATACATACATGCATACATGCATACATACCTACATAGATACTGCTGTAACAGAAGAACGGCCGAACGAAAGTACCTGGTCTGTGTATGTGTGCATGCAAAATGCCGTTTCATTATGCGTAAAAATTACGAAACTAAAAGTAATTAAAAGATAGCAGCTGATGCATATTTAACGATGAAGGTAACAAAGCACCGGGCGATAAAGACGATTGCCTCGTAACAGGATCAGATTTGTGGTAGGGCGGTGCTGAGAGAGAGAGAGAGAGAGAGAGAGAGAGAGAGAGAGAGAGAGAGATTACTCGTGTTGAACGAAGTAAGGCGTTATCGTTTTCAATTGCTATGTGTTGCTATTTGTCTTTTCGAGTAAAAATGGTATGAAACTTTTGCAAAGGGAAATTTATTCTTTGTTGTCTGCAAAAATCATACTTCCTTTGTTTTTATATCCGTCTTTCATCCTCTTGATATTCAAGCCAATTATCGGTCCTTTTCTTCCGTGTATTCAGCTACATCGTGCGATTGTGAGACATCCTGTGAATCTGCGAATATGTTTTTTTGTTTTTTTAATATAGATTTTACGCTATAAAAGTGGGGTGCTCTCTCTCTCTCTCTCTCTCTCTCTCTCACACACACACACATTGTCTCCTGCTTTTCAAGTATATTGACTCTACTTCTCTGTCCACTAAACCTATTTTATTTCTCTCGATTCTATCGATTCTGTAGCGTTGGCAGACTAGCATGGTTATTAAGGTCACAATCGTCCCTCAGATTCTTCAGTTACCAAAATCGATGAATTTTAGGTGACTTGTTACTCATAGTAATATGAAGTGCTTTCCATGTATTTAAACCGATGGAAATATTTTTTTCACATATGTTTTTTTATGTTATCCTTTGGTCACTTTTTTCCATTCTGAATCTTTTTTTTAACTGACTAAATGACCTTTTTTATGACTGGTAAAAGATTTTTAATATTTACAGAAAATGAATAGTGTTGGCTTTCAAGGAAACGGGTCCTTCAGAAAAGGACTTGTGATTTTAAGTGATTTTAAAAGTATTTTTGATGTCAAGTTTACATGCACCCAATGTACCTACCAGCCCCATCATGAAGTGTTACGTCAAATTTTTTGCACAGTATCTTTTTAGGGCTTATGTAAAAAAAAATCATGAATGGAAGGAAGGAAAGAAACCCGAGGTAAGCAACTAATAATAATATATGAACTCTGAAAGGACATGAGCGTAAATCGCAGCAGGGTTTTTTGCGAAGTCTCTCTGGTTATTGCTTAATTTATTTTCAGTCGACGAACTTTGTTCTTTTGAATACGGACAAAGACCGCTAACTTTTCTCTTTGTAAGCCTTTGTGGTCGATTGCTTACCCGATGCAGATATTTGTCAAGGGTTATTAACACGGCGTGACAAAGGACAGCACATTTGTTTTTATTTTTTTTTTCTTAATCTTACGATGAATTCCACGAACTACATGTAAACATAGCCATCAGTTCGGGCTTCATTGTTATCCGACAAGGATATTGTCTTTAAGGTTAGCCATTGGGGACAATAACATACGAGCGCCAGCTGGTTGTAACACCGATGTGGGTGTGTGTGTGTGTGCGTGCGCGCGGGTAGGATGTGTCTGAGAAGTGCTCTATGTAGATCTTGTGTGTAAAATGCAAGCCTAGCGCGATGTTCAAAGTGAATTTAAAGAGAAAAGAAAAAGAGGAAACAAATATTGTACACTTTAATACAAGAAGTGGGAAACTCAAATATCATAAAAACTTTATCAGGAAATTATCAGAGCAGCTCGTCAAGGTGGGACAGAAGGGAAAATACTGGAGGAAAATGAGTCAACCCAAATCGAGAGAGAGTCAGCAACTGCGGACGTTGCTCTGCTGAAGTCGATGAAGGAGGAACTTGCTGTGAAATATGTGATACGAGGTTCCGCTACAAATATTCAGGAATTGAGGATAAATACACACCCATACTTTTGAGTGACAACATATTGTATATCTGTAACAATTGCAAGAGGCCTGAACAAAGAACACACAAAAAAACTCTTTGAAGATGAACTTGAAGAAATAAAAGCAAACAGAGATATTAGCAGAATTGATTCAGGTTTCGGCTCAGAGAACTAGCGACGTCATGATCAACTTAGATGAAATTCAAAGCAAAATTGACGATGCTGATAAAGATGTAAAGATTATGACAAACATGGACAAAAATTAGGCAGAATCACTCAAAAAAATGCTTTTGATCAAATCCACTAACGGAGAAAGTACAGCAGCAAATGAAAAGAAGCAAATATTATTAAAATAATGGCGGCAGTTGAACAAGTTCAAACGACATGAGATGGACACTTATTTGTAAGATTTGCAGATAGGAAAAACTTAGAAAAAGGCAAAAATGGCGATATAGCAAATCAACATTATATCAGTAAATGAAAAGGACAAACATAAACTCAAAATAAAAATAGTATATGTTCCGAAGGACGAAGATGACATTGTCAATAACATTGTAAAGAAAAATCCATGGATAGGTACTACTCTCATTTCTGAAAATGACGACTTGAAAATTGTAAAGGAAATGAAAACTAAAGATCACAAATATAAGCACGATATCATCAAATGCACACCACAAATACCAAAGGCTATCTATGATAGAGGTGACAAGTTGTATACTTACGCTATATAGCCGTTGCAGTGTGTACGACTGTTACATGCCCTATCAATGCTATAAATGTCAGGAAATTGGTCATAGCGCAACAAATTGTAAAAATGACGAAGTTTGCCCTAAATGTGGCGAACATCATAAATCAGATGATTGTACTAGCACCACCTTAAAGTGTAAAAACAGTGTAGAGGCCATATTGACAATAAACATAAAACATATGGGTCAATAAATGCATAGTATATAAAGACGTGTCAAAGGCGAACAATAATACGGATCGGGACTTTGACTTATAATCCGCGCAATTTAATAAACAGACAGTCCGTAGGAAATAAAACCAACACTATTAGGAATCTTATATTTGATCACAATCTAGAGATATATGCATGCCAACGTAATAACGTAAGTGATTATTCTAAAATAAACGAAATGACACCAAGGTCCTACAACTTTTACCATGTACCGAGAGAAAACAAAAATGGTGGTTTGATGGCAATCTTTGTTAACAAAAAGTATACAAAGTATCTATAATAATGAATCAAAATGTGTTCACTACACTTGTGGAATAGATACTGAGATAACCATAACACTTGCATACATCAATACCAAAATTGCACACACACACACAGATCAAAATAAAAGTAAGAGATCGTTCCTAGACGAATTCAGCGACTTCCTCGACTTGTTACTTCAACCTACGTTAAGATGATAACGATGACAATTATCTCAAAGAATTTATAGAGTTACTTGAAATCCACGACCTTCTAAATGTTGTGAAGAAACCGACATCATTCCAGAACCATACATTTACCTAGTGATAAGAAACAAAAACAAGAGATTGTGAGTGACACAAGTTGAGCCTGAATGCACGATATCTCCAACACATAAGCTAGTTACATTTAGTGAAAATATACGGAAAGACTATGCATTAAAAAAAAAACTATCACTTACCGAAACAAAACCAACTTTAAAGCTGATGAATTTATTGTTGAGAGCATAAAGGAAAATAAGAGAAACAAGCCAGGAGTGCTTGGTGTAAATTGAGGGATACTTTGACAGGCGATCAGATATGTGTAAGCTGTTTTACAGTCTATAGCAAAAGTATATCGGCGTTAAGCTACAATGATAAATGCCCAGAGGTAACAAGGCAAATAATAGTTCCAAAAAAATGCCAAATGGCTTAACAGTGAATTACGTGAACTAAGAAAAAAAATGGAAGGTCTATGGAAAAGATCGAAAGAATCAAGAAGCAATGAAAATTGGTCACGGTATAAAACCGCCAGAAATCAGTATAATGACTTGATTATAAAAACCAAGAAAATATAGTACAATACAATATTTAGTGAAGAGAGAATCTCCAGAAAATCCACGATAATTTAGCCGGAATTTTGGGACTCAAGAAAGAAATGTTCTACCTGATGTAACTAGTGACCACAAAAACCTGGCCGATAACTTTGTGAACTACTTTGAAAATGGAGGTCCCTCCTGATATCCCAGTTATCACAATGAGAAAGAGTAACTTCAGTATCTTAGAAGAACTGAACATGAATGACTGAAAAAACGAGAAAAGTAAAAAAAAAAAAAAAACACCTGGGAAATGACCCGTTTCCCATAAGTGATTTAAGAGACAAAACCCATTGACCAGTTGCGGGAGTTGTATTATTTTAATATTGTCCAAATGAGTTTAGCAAAGGCTTCCTTCCTAAATAGTGAAAAGCTTGCTTGTATAAAGCCGGCCTAGAAAGGAAAAGGTGATAAAGAAAATCTAAGCTTCTATAGGCCAATATCGAACCTATCGTACTTATCAAAACTTATAGTGTGGTAGTTCACGAGCAAACATGGAAACACTTGAAACAACTCAACATTTTCCCTGATGATCAGTCAGCCTACAGAAAAAAAAACACTCGACAGACACTGCCTTGTGCGCAGTTATAAATGACATGGTAAAAATGATGGAAAATGTGGCATCCTGGTTATGCCATTGAAGATGATGTACTCAAATGGTGCAAAAGCTATTTTTTAAAACAGGAAGGTTACTGTGGTTATATCAGATGAGAAATCGGAAAGACAGGCCTAACAAGAGGAGTGCCCCAAGGCAGCGTCCTGGGTCCACTGCTATTTGGTATTTACATAGAATTATCTAGAATTCTCAACAAGCGCAAGGTTAGTCATAAACTGTGCGCTGATAATACTCGGTTCTATTTCCCTGCCGAAACGGTACAAGACGCCGTCAGTAAAAATTGATGCAATAATGAAAGAAAAAAATGGATGTCAGCGAAGAAATTGAAACTAAATGAAGGCAACTCTGAGTGTATGTTATTCGGATCTGACAGTGCACTATGAAAATATGAACACTTCAAGAGAATAACTATTGGTTCATCATCAATAAACATTGTAGCAGCAGTGAAGAGCTTAGAAGTATTTATTGATAACAAATTGTCGATGAAAAACCATATACTACATATTGCATAAACCTGTAACTATCATATTAGAAACCTTGCATTTTTTAGAAAATATTTAAATGAAGATACTCTGAAAACAGCAATTTGAAACCAATTACTTTCGAGGCTTGACTACTGCAACGTATATACACTACAGTCTCCCTAACTACCTACTTAGGAAATTGCAAGGAGTACAAAATACAGCCGCCAAATTAATCAAAGGATCACGTTACCGTGACAGAATAACCCCAGCACTAATTGAGCTACGTTGGCTCGCAGTAAAAGCAAGAATAAAAAACAAAATACGTCTTACAGTCTTTAAAGCACTAAAATATGTTGAACCAACATATCTGGGAAACTGCTTAAGCTTCTTTAAACCTGAAATGAATATTGTAATCAGACATGCAAGTGAAGCATATTGGCTTTTTGAACCTAGAATAAATAGTAAGTCAGGTGATAAAGCATTTGAACATTGCGCGCTTAGACTATAACACAAAATACCACTTGAAGCGAGGATTGTATGCGAGAAGAAAGCAAATGTAAAAAGGAACTAAAGACTCTCCTATTCTACAGGAGCTACGATGCTAGCAAGAAAACAGTGAAAGACAATTATGAAATATAAGAAGCACCTTATTTTGAAAACGTACAAGGGCCCGCCAGAGAGAGATTCATCTCTGAGGAGGGCTGTACATAAAACCAAACAACGTGATCGGTATGGTGGTGGCGTGCCACCTCGGTGGCCGCGAGTTTGATTCTCGGCCATTCCATTGAGGTGTGAGAGATGTGTATTTCTGGTGACAGAAGTTCACTCTCGACGTGGTTCGGAAGTCACGTAAAGCCGTTGATCCCGTCGCTGAATAACCACTGGTTCCATGCAACGTAAATACACCATACAAAAGAAAAAAACAAAACAAACAAAAAGTGAGTCCGGGTGTCATGTCTTTTAGCTTGATGGAGATACCGAGATGAGGAAAACTAGGTAACTTACCCATTGTTGTAAGTGAAAAAGGAAAATTAATAAAGAGAAATATAGTTGTGATACATAATTTCTTTCAAGGGACGTCTCTTCCTACATGGGCAGCAGATCTGCCTCGTGAGCATTGGGTTTAATTTCTCGATAAACAGAGTAAAGCAGAGAGTTCCGAATTTTAGGCGTTAACGGCTCGAAGGACTAAAATTATATGACGATGTTACGTTACTGGAGACAAGATTTATGTTAACCGTTACCAACAGTCTCAGTGGGCTCGGAATTCTAAGGCAGTAGCATGTGTTTAGTATATGATACGATTAAATATATGTATGTTTTATATATATGTGGGTGGGTGTGTTCGTTGTATGTATGTATAATAAAATATCACAAATATTCACGTGATTTCAGTATTAACATTTCCAGTGGCTTCAGCTGATTATATCATATATATATAAATATATAATATATATATATATATATATATATATATAATATAATATATATATATATATATATATAATAATATATATATAATATATAGATATATAATGTATATATATATATATATATACAGAGAGAGAGAGAGAGAGAGAGAGAGAATGAGAGAGAGAGAGAGAGAGATTATCCCGCGGTATTGTAGTGACATTATCCCAGGTGTTAGTCTTCAACATCATCGCCGTCAGAACTCGATCTGAAAGCGTGATCAGTAGTTAATTTCCATTTAACTTTAGACTTTATAACGCATCCTACCTATATATATGTGGAGATACTTAGCAACTTTAAATCTGGTTTGGTATTGTCCTTAGAGTTTGATGAGAAATAAAGATGATTTTAGTATTCCTGGGGAAGCATCTTGAATACTTTCTCAAACATGAAGTTTCATTAATTACTTTGCGGGGTTGGGGTTTACGTACTGTTTTAAGGAGAGAGAGAGACAAAGAAAAAAACGAGGATTAAAGAAGAAAGAAGATGGATGAATATGATCGAGCATATTAAGAATAATGGTACTTTGTTCTTTAGGGAAGCAAATTCAGAGAGAAAAATGAATGAGAAAATGGGTATCAGAATAAAATATGCGAAGTGAGATATACTTTCGGAAATGACTGGAGTTCTCGATCGATGAAGATTTTGAAGACTTAGAACATGGAAGATTGAAGAGACAGGGCTGACTGATGCAAGAACGGAAGGATTTGGTGGATGTTTACGAATTCTTTGTGAAAGTGGCAGTTGAAGATGGAAAGAGGTTAATTAAGAGGGTGGAGAATGGAAGCAACGGGAGTTGATGAGATTACAAGTGAGATGGTGTGATACTGTGATGTTAATGTGACTTGAGTGGCGGACAATGTTAAAGCATATCTGGATGAGGCAAAAGGTTCCAAAGGAATGAGTGAGAGCAATAATGGTCCGTTCTCTTAATTGGTAAGTGATAGAGGAGAGTGGAAGTTATAGAGCTTTTTGTTACTTATCATACCGGAAATGCATTGTAGAATTTTGATTGAGAAAATATGACAGATTGCATAAGTGAAGATATAGGGATATAGCCGTGTAGTTTTAGAGAGTGTGTGTACTCGTACATCAAGTTCTGAAACAGTTACATGAGAAATTTGAGGGTATATGCCATATATGGACCTAGAGAAAGTTTGATGCAATTGAAAGGGACGCTATATAGAGGGTTATGAGGATGTATGGTTTGAAAAATAATTTGTTTGGCCCATTTGAAAGTATTTATGATGGAGGCAAAGGGTGTGCTAGAATGCATAGACTAAAGAGCGACTGGATTGGTGCAAATATTGGTCTGAGACCAAGGTTTGTTTAGTCTCCATGGCTGTTCAGCTTCTTTCAGAAAAAAAGTTAGCGTGTATGGAGGAATTGTTTGGATCTGAAGTGTGGTTTCCTAATGCAAATGATAGGAAGATGTCAAAAAAGTAAATAAATAAATGAAATAAAGATAAATAATTAAAAAGTCAAATAAAATACTGAAAATGTTTTCATGGCGTACGTAAAGCAAAGTCTAGTAGAAATGTGTTGAAGTGAGAGAATAGAACAGAGGGTAATATGTTGGTGAAAAGAATTCTGAGGAATAAAGAGGAAATTGAATAAGAGTGCTGGCCGAATGATTTAGGAAGGGCCTGATGCTTGGTTGAAGAACCGTCCGTGTAGGTATGTAAAATTACAAATAACATCAACAAGTTATTAAACTTTCATTAGAAAGCTTAAATCTCATGATTTTTACAAATTGAGCTTGACACTCCTATTTTATTTATTGAACTTTCATATAATGATAATAAAAAATGACAATTAGATATAGAACAGTTTTATTTGCAAATATGCAAGTCAGTAACTATTAAAGTCTCGCCAGCGGTCCGGGTGGTAATGGTAATTGCCATCTTTCCAAGATTTTGGGACTTAATTATTTAATGAAGAAGCCTGTTTCCTTAGAATCGATTTTTATGTGAATTATTTAATTTTCATTGGTTTTCCATGAGACAGCTATCATGATCGATGTCAGTAAATGAGTTTTTTATTTGTATTACAATGTAGAATGATGGTGTGATGCCCCTTTAATACAAGTAAGCAAATTAGTCCATCAATCCTTAATGCAAATGACGTATATTGTTGTATCAAAATCACGGCTGGTTATCCTGTGGACCCCAAGTTTTTGTAGTGTATCAATATCACCATCATCGTCATTGTCATTTCCTGACCTCTAATCATTTACAATTGTCATCATTGCCACCATTGTATTCGTGTGACGTCACGTGATGCTACGGTTTCATTCAACTGCCACATTTAGGTTAATCCGTTTCAGTAATACCTGCTGCTATTCGACATACATATAAATTGCTTTTGTACGATAGATATATTAATTTTGCATGTGAGGCGAGCGACCCTCTCCCACCCTCCACCATCCCCTCACCACCATTGAAAAAACGCAGAAAATAAGAAGGTTGTCTTTAAAATTTCTCACACTCGCACAAGGTTACCGAAACCTGTTTGGCCGGCTATCACTGTCCGCCTTCATTTTACGAATCACTGCAGATAATTCTCCTCGACTCTGGGAGTTTCGATCATCTGCTTTGATTACTTTGGATTCAAGCTGGCGATGGTAGTAGTGATGATGATGATGATGATTATTTTAAGCCCTTCCTATTGATGATATTGTCAGTGACGTAAGGGCCTGGCTCGGAGATATAATATTGGATGCTTGTTTGTGCCATGGGGAAAGGGGGAGAGGGGTACGTAGGTAGGTAGGTAGGAGTGGTTGTCACTGGAATAACTCCCCTTAATAGCTGATTTCAAGGTCTTACGAGGAGATCCTGCTCAATATAGATTTAACGATTTGGCTCCAGTGAATAGAACGAAGCGCCGGATGAAGTTATGTATTTTTAACATTTTGGTTGCATGCTAGTTTTATTATTACTATTATTAATGAGGTGATTATTGGCTTAACTGATAACCCAAAGGTGTTTGTGTAAAATCTGTTGATAATGAACTCGCATCTCTCTCTCTCACTGATATTACAGTCACTGTTTCAGCAATATATTTAGTACTACGTCTTGCTCTCCAGCGTTATTTCTCTGTATATTAAGAAAGATTAGGTAACCCCTATGTTGTCCAGTTGCTGCATTATCATATGATTGTATTCTGTCCTTTTATTTGTTTTTTTTTTTATCTTGAAAAATAAACTCCATAATTTATAGATTTCAGGAAATTATGGCAGTTGAAGGCTCTGTCAAAAGGCATTTCTGTATGGTTTATTGTAATGTTTTGAGCTCTGTATTTGTTCGTTTCCATGATTTTATATTTCCCTCATTTATAAAAGCCAGCATGAACGAGTACTTGCAGCAAAGCCTTCCATTTTATAATTTGGTCATTTTCCCCGATCCTCTTCCGTATGTGTAAGTATTTTGTGACCGAATATTTCGGTGCTTTTAAATGCGATTAATTCCTTGGGCCGGTGTAGGACTTAACGTGAGTCCATAGTGTTTGTATGGAGGCTAGGTGATTATAAGTGATTATTTAGAGGCATGGAAATATTTTTGAAGCCTAAAAATATTTCGAGTTTTGTTAATCTTTTTATGTGTAAGAGGGCGGGGGGGAGCGAGGGGCGATTCGACTATTTTTGTGCGCAATGATGTCCGTCAGGTGGTGATTAATGATGCGGGAGTATTTTGAACTTGACAATTTTATGGCGCTGTTTTTCGGTTATGTAAACTTGTGTTGCGATGTTGCTCTTGGATTTCTATTGACTTGCTTGAAAAATATATATTTTAAGTGTTGTACCGCAAATGTTGTCATGTTTTTTATTATTTTTATTCAAATTAACATAGTGAAGGAGCAGTTGCATTATGGCCACCGAAAAAATTACTTTGTTTCCAGTTTGTTTCTGGTGACGTCAAATCGTGAAAGAATCACAGGGATTTTCTCCTAATGTTAAATTCCTTGTAATTTCTCTGCTTATTATTTCTTATCAAATCTTGATTCTGTTTGTCGAAATTTGTCCTTTGTATTCTAAACTTTAAATAGAGGTACATTACATTATATTAGCTTCGAAAGGCTATTGAACAATTTGTTTTTAATTCATTTTGCTCATAGTCTTGGTCACTGTAGAAGGTTTAATTCTACATTTACCATGGAATTTTGGTCCATTAATATGGTTGTTGATTTGAAATTCATAAAATAAAAACTACAAAAGAAACTTAGTAACTAAATATTTTTCAAATATAATTTTTAGTGTTCATTGGTTTTTGTTTGGATACCCATAGATATTTGTTCATCGTTCTTGAAATTAGATTATAGATATAATATTTATTTTAGGGGGATAGTCTTTCTTAATGTAACATACCGGTTCAGTTGGTTACGAAATTTCATATTGTATTTCTTGAATTCACTAATGCCCCATGTAAACATTGGTTTGGCCGCATGTTATCTTTGTCAAAGCTACCTTTTGCTGCATAATTTTCAAATGCAGTTTTATGATAACTTGTACTGGGTTGCGAATTATATGAAGCCTATTATGTCCATATGTAGTAGATGAAATGTCTGCTCTGACTCTAACGCTTCCACTCAGCATTTCAAAGCTGGCGAGAGTGTAATCATTTATGCTCATTCACTTTCTCATTCAAGAACTTCATTCACTTTCTCATAGAAGTAATTCACCCTCTTGTTATACAAAAACTTCATTCAATTTTTTATACAAGAACCTCATTCACTTTCTCATACAAGAACTTCAATCTCTTTGTTATACAAGAACTACATTCAGTTTGTTGTACAAGAACTTCATTCAGTTTGTTATGCAAGAACTTCATTCACTTTCTCATAGAAGTATTCACTCTCTTTGTTATACAAGAATTTCATTCACTTCCTCATACAAGAACTTCACTCTCTTTGTTATACAAGAATTTCATTTGCTTTGTTATGCTAGAACTTCATTCATTTTCTCATACAAGAATTTCATTCTCTTTGTTATACAAGAACTTAATTCAGTTTGTTATACAAGAACTTCATTCACTTTGTTATACAAGATCTGCATGCACTTTGCTTCTGTCGTGCGCAGGTTCCTCGGTGCGGATGATGTGCCTCGCCAGAGGTCATCCGGAGCCAGAGATCGCCTGGTCCAAGTACGGAGGTGCGCTCTCCTCAAGAAGTTTCCAAGAAGAAGACGGATCTCTTATGATCTCTCCCGTGGCCGTAGAAGACGAGGGCACTTATCTTTGCCATGCCAGCAACGGCATCGGAGACGAAGGCGTGATTGATGTGTCCCTGGAGATTATTGGTGAGTTGTATGGTAACCGAGGGATGTCGTAGGATCCTGAAGGCTATCAAATGTGGTACATAGATGTTGGTGTGTGGCAACTAGGGTGCTTGGGTATTTGGAAGTTATATGAACCGGTTAGTACAATTTAGGTTACAAAATTTTAGAACTTCATTAAAGTTAGGCTGTTTAAAAGAATCATGAAATAGGGCCTACCAGTTATTAAATTGTGCATTGTAGGACACGAGATATTTGAAGGTCATGGATCATTCTCCTGCAGTGCTGCTTCTCACTTATAAATAGGTTGTATGGTTGTTGTTCAAGCCAGAACTAATGTAAGCCATGTTTTTCACTTTCATAAATATGTGATTTTATTGTGCGAAAGTTGTTACATATCTGAAGCCCGTCAAACGTGCCAGAATAAGGATTCCGAAAAAGAGAATATTTGACTTTTGAGGTGCTATGGAATAGGCTGTGTAATGGTTTCATTGCGGTTTTACAATTTGGGGCACATTCTCTGAGCTGTGCTTGTTTTATTGAGTTAGTCCAGTGAACGGTATTTGAATTTGAATGCTGTCTGTTTACAGACTGCTCGAAAAAGCAAATATGAAAAATTTTGTCTGGTCGGGAGGTAAGCCTCGGGAAGAATTATTTTCGAAGCTTTTCTGTCTGGGTAAACCATCAAATAACAACAGTAACCAGAGATTTGAACTGGTGACATTTTTATTCACAGAACGAGGTGCAATACAATAAGCATATAAATGAATAAACCATGTCTAAACTCGCTCCGACTTGAAATATTTTGTAATACGCATCTTATGTTTTCATTCCTTCCTCTTTATAAATAAGATATGAATGGCTATCATTGTTGCTTTTCCTGTTTATGAAGTTAGTCCCTCATGATGAAAGAGAAGATAAAAGGCTTTTACTATTTACTGTTGCCGATAGATGTGTTTTACATCTTATTTTAGACTTTTCATAAATAAAACTCATTTTCGTCAGCTTGTTGCCTACATGGATTTGAATGATATAACATTTCAATATTGAATGTGGAGATTTAATGTTATTATTATTATTATTATCAGTAGTAGTAGTGGTAGTAGAAGGAGGAGGTACATTAAAATGGTGTTATAACAATTCAATATTGAATGTGAAGATTTACCTCTATTGTTATTATTATTATTATTATCATTAGTCGGCGTCAATAACCTCGTCGTTGCGACGCCAGCAAGAACTAATTAATCAATCAATGTAGTAGAAGTAGTGGTAGTAGTAGAAGATGCATTCAAATTGTGCAGCAATTCAATACTGTATTATTATTATTATTATTATTATTATTATTATTATTATTATTATTAGGAGTTACAGAAGGAATAGCATCAGTATTAGTATCAGTATGCAGAACGTCAAGTCGTGCAGAACATAACCTCGATCATCTCCCCAAAATTTAAACGAATGTAAAAAACATCAGTCCACAGAATATGCAATTAGGTACTACCAATCCAGTTGTATGAAAAGATTTCCAACTGTCAATTGGTTTTGTTATTGGTAAGAATGTAAACGTCAAAATTTGAACTTTTTTTATTTTCTTTTTATCAAAACTGGTCGAAATGTGGGTAGGCTTTTCACAAATTATATTATTTGATATTATATATATATAAAGCCTGAGCGTTGAGTTATCAGCAATCCTTCAATAGAGTTATAAATTGTTCTGTTCATGATTGTTAAGATTAATATATTTCAGTCTTTTAACGTTATATTCATCAAATTTCTTCAAAGAAGGCAAGCATTTTTATTTGGTCAGTTTCTGATAACCGATACAGCTTTTTATTCTGTCCAGATTTTATATTTTCGTGTTAATATAAAAATATATTTATTGCTATGATGTATGAGCCACCTAATTCTGTGAGACTAATTTCACATCATCTCTCCCTGGGGGGCGATGCAGAGCCTCCGCAGATCGTGAAACCTTTGGAATCTCAGAGTGTGGAGGAAGGAAGCAAACTGAGCTTGACCTGCAGGGCAACAGGACATCCGAAACCGAAGGTGATGTGGGTCTTTAATGGGGGCCTGGTGAGGAGTGACGGAAATATTCACATGACAGGTGAGAATTAAAGTCCTGGTTTCCTCTTTGTTGGGATGATATTTTTGCTCAATATTAGGCTAGGTAACGTAACTAGTGTTAGATAATTAAAGGTGTCAAGGAAATGAGTTTATGTTTGTGCATGGCGCCATCTAGTGGTTACTCAAAGAAGTGTTTCAAATGCGTAGTTTCTCTACTTACAAAGAACCCTTGTGTGTTGTGAACTTGTGTGACTGTGATTGTTAACTTTGAACAGTTCGTTGTGGCCAGTGTTGCCGAAGTGCGGAATTTTCGTCTGCTCTGCGGAATAAAAAGTCTACGGGACAGCTATCCAAGTTTGTATGCCGATGCGGATTCCACATCTGCATTTTCAGCAGCAATTTATCTTCATGGCGCATTCATGTAAATTTATCATATTCAAATTGCAATATTTTTTTACTTTTAAAAAATTTCTCATTCAAATACAATATTATAAAAGATAAGACTCTTATCAGAATATGACGGTGATATGATTAATGTACATCGATCTTTTAATATATTATAAAATTATTTCCTATATGATTTAATGAGTTATATACTGATACATAAATGCTGTTATGCTTATTACAAACTTACCTGTAAATATATCTGGGACAAATAAGAAAGGAAAAAATAATACTTCACATATGTGTATATATAGTGGGCTTCCTACAACATATTGGAACACGGATACAGTGTTTAACTTTGCTATATACCTATATACGTATATACGATATATATATATATATATATATATATTATATATAATATATATATATATCATATATATATATATAATATGATATATAATATATATATATATATATAATATACGTATATAGGTATATGCATATGTATGTATGTATATATATACAGTGCATGCATATAAATGTATGTAAATATAATGTATATAAAGATGTATACATAGGATATATATTAATAATATATAGTATATATATATATGGAATGTTTATATATGTATGAATATGTATATGTGGAAATGTGTATATATATTATAATTTTTTATATATGTATATAGTGCGTACATTTATGTTATATAATGGTATATATACAATATATTAAACATATATATATATATATGTTATATATTACATGTATATATGTGCGTATATGTATTTGTATATAATATAATATACATATATAAACTGTGTATATATATATATATGTTAATATATCATGTATATGTGTATATATATGTTTATATGTTATATATAATGATGATGTATGTATGTATGTATATATAATTTATATATATATATATATATATATATATAATATATTATATTATATATATATATATATATTAGTAATGTACCATAAGTATAACGGAATTCAAATAAATCGTTCAAATCCCTATGTGCGAAGTTCATGATCATCATATCCTACGAATAGGTGCAGTAAACAAGTGATCAATTACCTCCACAATCTCCTATGGGCATACAGTTTTTATCGCTACTAGGTGGTACGCTAAACAAGTGCGATACTCAGTGTTTTCAACGAAGGATTCTCAATGCCAGAATTCTCGCTTTTAATAATTTGCTATGTACAAAGGTAATGTCCAGAGTTTCAAAAATATATCTTTGGAGCTCACGTTTCATAGACAATGAAACTTCTTATATTATATATATCTGCATCTCTGCAAAACTCGTAAAGATCAAGTGGCAACCATAATTATGCGGACTAAGTATTCTATCTTCCCAGATTGCCAATCCATTACATGTCATCTGTGACATTTATGTTGAAGTAAAATTAGTAGTGCACATTATTCAATCTATAGTAGATTCACTTCAGCCGTGCATTTGATGTCTAGGCCAGTCCCTTATGACGCTCCTGATTGGCTGTTGATAAGCCAATGACAGGGCTGGAGCGATCACATAGGCAGGATGTATGTTCCACTTCTCCTGAGGGATGCTTTTGAAAGACTTATCCCTCATGAGAGGTGGAACATACATCCTGCCTATGTTAACTCTTGAGAGAGACTGAGAGTTTCCAATCCTGTGATTGGCTTATCAACAGCCAATCAGGAGCGTCGTAAGGGACTGGCCTAGACATCAGATGCACTGGTGATGTGAATTTACTATAGTAATATCTGTTTACTTCATAATACATTTAAAACAGATTTGAAATTATGTTTTCTTTATGCAGTGAGAAGTTGAGCTTCTATTGTATTTGCACCAATATTGGATTCAGGACCCAGGACAGATTAAAACTTTTTCCTTGTGATATGTCATCATTAGTTTGTTTTCAAAAAGTAATCGGAAATAAGGATAAATCAGACTCCTCCTTCTTTTCAACTGGAGAACACCCTATTTCTTCTTGATTGGTTGAACTTGAACGCCTACTGTTTCCGGTCCCACCCTTGGGCGAATCTTTGTGGGTGCCTTGATCCATCGTAACCACCCACTTGATGGGTCAAGGTTCAACACTTACAACTTGCCTCATCACATTTTGTTGTGTCGAAGGCACTGGTTTTATGGGTCTCACTTTTCAAACATCCTATTTTGCAGTCAGTTTCTATCTCTCGCTCTGCCTCTCCTTCGCCTTCATCTACCATAACTCTACTAGTAGATTTTCCTAGCTAATATATTCCCTACATAACTATTTCTACAAACTTCTGCATTCTTAACAATGCGAGTTTGTATGATTATGAAATGTGCCAGCATTTTCTTGTCTTTGTTTAGTTTAGTGGTGTCAAGACAAAATTAATTAGATAATTAAATATCTTAAATATCGATTATTGTGTCTCAGTTGATGAAAACTACTGCACCAGGTAAAAAAAAAGTGCTCTCAAGTTCAAAGCAAATGTAATTGTCGTTTCTCTCTCTCTGGTAGAGAAGACGGTTAAGTGTTATACTAAATATCAGGTACTGGAATTGTAGTTGGATGCATTCCATAGCGATAGAAATGATATCCAATATAGGTAGGTAGGTTTACTCGGTTGTATGAACATATATACAGGGTGTCTCGAAATTAAAGCCCCCCCCTCTACAGCATAAAGTAAAATTGATATGGACAAAAACAATAGTAATTCAGAACAGGTATTTATTTAAGTTTCTCTTTGAGTATTTGATATTTTGTGTGACCTCCATCTGCCTGTACTACAACCTGCATTCTTGAGAGGTATGATTTCAGTAAATCACAAAAAAGCTGAGACTCAAACTCCATTTCCCTGAGCACTTCGGTCACCTCTCTTCGCAGGTCGTCGAGGCTTGGTATACCATCATAGTTCACTGTGCGTGCTTCAACACGACCCTTTAAGATACTACCAATGTTTTCATACACATTAAGGTCAGGGGAGCTACCTGGAAATTCACTTGACGAGAAGAAATCAATACCACTGTTTCGAAGCAGCTCCTGTGTCTGAAGAGCCTTGAAACATGGTGCCTTCTAACGCAAAAATGTGATTTCTTCAACAGATAACACATTTTCAGAATCTTTGAGGAAAGGAAATACTCCACCAGTAAGCACAGTTTCTCTGAAGTATTCACCATTCCATGACTGTCCTTTTTCTTTGATGATCCACATTAACTGTTTGGCTGTGAAACGGAGAAAAATTCCCAAACATTCAGGAGATTTCACAACTTGGCAATAGTGCACGTCATCACTGATATCATCCAACTTTGCAACCCAAGTGATGTCATTTTTATGATTTGGCTTCCTGACTGTGTAAATGAAGAATTCATCTGATGCGGCAACATGGAGAAAGTCAACTTCATCCCAATCTTTAAGAAATGAACCACAAAACCATGCACGGTCTTCTCTCTGTTGCTGAGTGATGTTGGGCTTGCTGATAACATGAAATGGCTTGATACCAGATCTTTTCAACTCATGATATACAGCACTATAACTTCTCTTCTTTCCCCTTTTTGTTTCTAGTTCAAGTGCCAATTTACATAAAGACTTTGTTGGTCTACCCAATGCCTCAGCTATGATGTCTTTTGACTCCTGAGAAAAGACTTCAGCCCTTACAAGATTCTCACCCTTACAAGATTCTCACCCTTTTCACGATGACAGTCATATGGATTTTTGTTCCAGTTTCTTTTAACAAAGGATTCATCTCTTTTAATGTATTTAGCTATCCAGGAACATGAAATGAAGGATGCGCCAGCATCCCTGGCCTCTCTGAAGGTTACAGCCTGGATTCGGTCAATCCATCTGATTTCTTTCAAGTCGTTAGCCATGGCTGTATCTAACTCCGTCACTCAGTCTGAAAATACAAGAAATGAAAAATGAAAAATACTTGATAGAAACTTAAGATAATGTACTCGGAGATAGCCTATAGCAGAAAACTTCATAACTTACTATTTGTTTTGTGGAGAGGGGGGGGGGGTGTCTCTAATTTCGAAACACCCGGTAGTACACTACATAATTAATTAGTCAATGACTGAACACATGAAAGTGGAATTAAAATTTTCATCATCTCTATGAAATTTTCAGTTTTAAAACAATTTGATGATATAGTGTGGTTACACAGTACTGTAGGAGTGCTGCATATTTTATTGGAATACAACATTCCTTAAAACTACTGTGATTCAAATTGACCGTCCGTCACAGAATTGTACAAAGAATTTCCAGTCACATAACATGGATTCCCTGGAAAATGACTTTGTGGTTAATCAAAGGTGTATTTATATTTGTTCTGTTACTGAATGGGGACTGAATTTACATTCCAGGTGATTAATAGTCGCTGAACCGCATTCATTCAAAATAATTCTTATTATTTCTATGTTCTCAAATAATAAGATAATTGTGAATTGCATATTTACATCCCATTGTTAATGTGTTACAAGGAGTCTCAAATATTTCCGACGTTCAGAAAGCTGCCTGCATATTATTATATTAAACATATACGCAACATCTTACTAAGGTTGCGTTCACACCAAACGCGTCGCGTCGAGTCGCGCTAATTCATGGCTAGTGTCATTTTCGTCTTGAATAGGAATAGGGATGTTAGTGTTCTCTACTTTGTTTTCATATTGCATTTCAGTTTATGAACGCGAGTTATGTTCTAATAAAATTGTACTCATTTTTATCTTTTTTCACTTTTATGTAGGACAAAATATAATTTCAGTTCATCTTTTCTTTGTATCCATATAAAGTACATTTAAAATCTTAAAACTTACCTATAGTTTTTGAAAATGTTTATGGTTGAGTAGTTGATTATATATATATCACGTATCTACATATATATATATATATATAATATATATATATATATATATATATATATATTATATATATATATATATATATATATATATTATATATAATTATAATATAATATTATATATATTATATTTATATATATATAATTATTATATATAATTATTATATATATGTATATATATATATATATATAATATATATATTAATAAATATATTAATATATATAATTATATATATATTTTCTCTTGATGTCGGCTAATTCGTTTAGAATTGTATCTTTTAATTAGTTATCCTGTAAAATTCAATGAAACTGAAACTTGCCCTAGAAAATTGGACATTTTTCCCCTAAGTTGCAATTGCCCGCCTGTAGGTAGTATTGTTTTTCTTATAGACAAAAGGGTAAATAAAGGAAAATCCCCAAATTTATTTTAACAGATAAGATTAACAAAAAATCCCACATGGAGAGAGAGAGAGAGAGAGAGAGAGAGAGAGAGAGAGAGAGAGAGAGAGAGAGAGAGAGAGAGAGAAAAGATACGTACTGCAAAAAATCCCTGAGAGTGAGAGAGAGAGACTTCAGCAATTTATTACACAAAGAGACGAGGCATAGTTAAAAAAATGTTCAGAATATTTTCTGCTATATTTTGATAAATCGAAATATCTCTCGTGGAATATAGAAAATCAACAAAAAATCGAGAGAGAATGAGAGGAGAGTATGTGAACTGGGTATGTCCACTGCGTCATCTTGTTTATTGGGGCTGCCTATTCACTGGTGAGGTTCTTCGTGACTACTGTTGATGGAGTTGAACAGCCCAAGGAGAAGGAACTGAAGGAGAGAATTGCGGCTTGGCAAGACACCATCCGGTGCCAGAGAGATCAGCAGGTGAACTTGGACAGGATAATTCTTCAGCTGCAACAGAGGCTCGACAACAATGAAGAGATTCAGAAGGCGGGCGGAAGGGAAGAACACACTCATGTAATCCAGATCACTCAGGTGTTGCAACAGCAGGCCTGGCAAGAAAGGGCCTACTCGCTCGAAGCTGACACGTTGTTCCTGAAGAGGGAGAACGACCAAGAAAAGAGGGAAAATCGGCAGCTGGAAGACAAGATCCTCAAGATCATCGATGAAAATCAGCAGCTGATGGAAAAGACAAAGGAAATTGGGGAGAGAAACGATGCCCTATGTGAGAGGATAAGGGAACTAACAGTGCAGTTGGCAGAGGCAAGAGGAACTCGTACGACAAAAGGAGAAAGACCCGCAGTTAAAAAGTGAAGAGGCGGGGTGGATGGCGAGTCTCATCCAGGAACAAAAGGACGCGACCGAAAAGCACGAATCCAGCAGGAAAGACGTCGAGGTCAGGTTCGAGCTCCTGCAGAAGGAAGTAGAAGACCTCAGGAAGGAAAAGTGTGGACTCTAGTGTGAAGTTGGGGCTGCGAAACTCAAGAGGAAGGAGCTAACATGTCTTCTAGAGAAAGGAAATCGTGGCTGGAGAGGAAGACCGGTGACCAGGGCGAACGGAACGAAAAGCTTGAAGATGAGGTTGGACAGCTGCGAGGAGCGAAGGTTGACAACCTGAAGAACCTGCAGGGGAAAAACAGACGCCTGGAGAAAGACAACTGGAAACTGAAGGAGCAGCTGTTTGTCTTCAAGGAATGGCGCTATCTCCAAGGAGTGGCACGATCTCCAAGGAATGGCGTGATCTTCAAGGAATGGCGCTGGCCTCACAAAGACAGATGAGATATGAAAAATTTGAGGACAGTGTTTGTTGTATGGAAAGTTTAATGTTTATTTGTAATAAGTTTGCTTTGTTGATCCTTGAAGGAACTTAAAGTTGCAGGGAAATAAATATGCTAAAATGTTTTCTTAAGAGTTTTATTGATTCCAGAAAGGAAAGGTAGATGGGAGGATTGAAGAAAGCGTGAGGAAAATGACAGGATTGGTGGATTGCCAGGAGAAGAAGCATAGGATTCAGAGAAGCCCCAGGAGAACTGAAAGGATTCAGACAAGCCCCAGGAGAACTGAAAGGATTCAGAGAGGCCTCAGGAGAACTGAAAGGATTCAGAGAAGCCCCAGGAGAATTGGAAGGAGTCAGTGGCATACTGTTTCTAAGACTAAGCAAAGGTGTTGTCTATGACAGGACAGGCAGGTGAGGCCTGCCACGCATCCCAGGACAGGTGGGCGGGGCCCGCCACATGTTGCGGGCTTGCCATGCGTCCTGGGACAGGCGGGTGGGGCCCGCCATGCGTCCCGGGACGGGCGGGCGGGGCTTGCCACACATCCTGGGACAGGCGGGCAGGGCCTGCCACGTGTCCCGGGACAGGCAGGCAGGGCCCGCCACATGTCCCTGGACGGGCGGGAAGGGCCCGCCACTTGTCCAGGAACTGGCGGGCGGCACCCGCCACATGTCCCAGGACAGGTGGGCGGGGCCCGCCACATGTTGCGGGACGGGCGGGTGGGGCTTGCCATGCGTCCTGGGACAGGCGGGTGGGGCCCGCCATGCGCCCCGGGACGGTGGGCGGGGCTTGCCACATCTGGGAGGACAGGCAGGCTAGGGCCTGCCCACGGTGTCCCGGCGGACAGGCAGGCAGGCAGGGCCCGCCACATGTCCCGGGACGGGCGGGAAGGGCCCGCCACTTGTCCAGGAACTGGTGGGCAGCACCCGCCACATGTCCCAGGATGGGTGGACGGTGCCCGCCACGTGTCCTGAAACGGATGGGCGCCGGGCGGGTGGCGCCCGCCATGTGTCCTGGGACGGACGGGTGGGCGCGGCCCACGACACGTCCTGGGATGGGCGGGCGAGGCCCACCACATGTCCCGGGACAGGCGGGGTGAGACCCGCCACGTGTCTCGGGACAGGCAGGCAGGGCCCACAATGCGTCCAGAGACCGACTGGCGGGGCCCGCCACGCATCCCGTGACGGGCGGTCGTGGCCCACAACGCGTCCCAGGACTGGTGGGTGAGGCCTGCCACGTGTCCCAGGACGGGCGGCGCGGGGCCCTCCATGTGTCCGGGGAAGGGTGGGAAGGGCCCGCCACGTGTCCCGGGACGGGTGGGCGTGGCTCGCCACATCTCTCGGGACGGGCGGGCAAGGCCCACCATGTGTCACGGGATGGGAGGGCGCGCCACACGTCCCAGGACAGGCGGGCCCATCACACATTCCGGGACGGGCGGGCAAGGCCCACCATGTGTCACAGGATGGGAGGGCGCGCCACACGTCCCAGGACAGGCGGGCCCATCACACATTCCGGGACAGGCGGGCAGGGCCCACCACGTGTCCCAGGACAGGCGGGCGTGGTCCACCAAGTGTCCAGGGACGCGCAGGTGAGACCTGACACATGTCCCGAAATGGGCGGGCGAGGCCATGCGTCCGGGTACGGGTGGGCGGGGCCGGCCACGCCTCCGGGTTCGGGCGGGCAGGGCTTGCCACGAGTCTGGTGACGGGCGGGCGTGGTCCACCAAGTGTCCCGGGACGGGCGGGCGTGGCCTGCCAAGTGTCCTGGGACGGGCGGGTGAGGCCCGCCACGTGTCCTGGGACGGGCGGGCGGGGCTCTCCACGCGTCCCGCAACGGGCGGGTGAGGCCCACCACGCGTCCCGGGACAGGCGGGCGGGACCCACCACCCATCCCGGGACAGGCGGGTGAGGCCCGCCACTCATCTCGGGACAGGTGGGCGGGGTCCAACCAAGCGTCCTGGGACAGGCGGACAGGGCCTCCACTTGTCCCTGGACGGGCGGGTGGGGCTGCCACATTTCCCGGGATGGGCAGGCGGGGGCCGCACATGGTTTCCCGGGACAGGCAGGCGAGGCCCGCCACGTGTCCCGGGACGTTTGAGATGGCCTTTGTCCAAAATGTAAGGGTAAAAAAAGAGGAAATATGGGAAAATGTATATATGTAGTATGTATATATATATATATATATATATATATATATATATATATATATATATATATATATATATATATATATACATGTATATATGTGTGTGTATATATATATATATATATATAATATATATATATATAATAATATATATATATATTATATATTATATATATATAAATATACATATATATATATATAAAAAAATTTATCATATAGATAGTAATGTTACCATAAGTATAACGAAATTGATATAATTCGTTCAAATCCTTATGTGCGAAGTTCATGATCATCATATCCTACGAATAGGTGCAGTAAATCTCGTATGGGCATGCAGTTTTTATCGCTAGTAGGTAGTACGCTAAACAAGTGCGATACTCATGTTTTCAACGTAGGATTTTCAGTGCTAGAATTCTCGCTTTTAATAATTTGCTATGTACAAAGGTAATGTCCTAAGTTTCAAAAATATATCTTTGGAGCTCACGTTTCATAGACAATGAAACTTCTAATATTATACATATATGTATACCTGCATCGCTGCAAAATTCGTAAAGATCAAGTGGCAACCATAATTATGCGGACTAAGTATCTATCTTCCCAGATCGCCAGTCCATTATCATGCATATGAGTTTTGTTTTATCCCTTTCGATACTTTATAGCGACCATATACAGCAGATGGCCTATAAATGAAGAAAACATGAGTGGCCGCAAATCGCGTGATTTTATATCGATTTTTTTCCCCAGAAAACTGCCATTTTCCTAAGAAGAAACTGAAGTTGAAATTTGTGAAACTCAGGACCACAATGAATTCGTGGATTCATATGATTACCTATTAAAAGTTTTTTCCTGAAGATTACTCACCAGACACAGCCTCAAAATGTTAATAATGATGCCGAGAAACAGTGCATAATTATATGGTCAAATAGTGACGAACACATCGATTCAGATATTACACATATCAGTGCTTGATTATATCGTCAGATAGTGATGAACACATCAGTGTAGACAGTAGTGTTATAATATGTGACACAGCCTCAAAATGTTAATAATGATGCCGAGAAACAGTGCATAATTATATGGTCAAATAGTGACGAACACATCGATTCAGATATTACACATATCAGTGACAGACATGGATGAAACATTGTTCACAATTAGAAAATTAAATAATTTAGTTTATCGAGTAAGGTGAGAATTTCGTTTTTTTTTTTTTCGTATAGAAGGCCAAAAGTAAACAAGCATCGCTTGATAAACGTAACTAAGCGCTTGCGGAAACTTTATGCGAATACACGGCAACACAGGTTGTGGCTTCGTTGGTAGTTTGAATAAAAGATTTTTCGAAGTAGCATGTTGCCACCACTCCTCAGCCCTGCTAATTCTGAACTTTAACCTTAACTCCTTAAGAACAGTAAAAGATTAAAGGATCTGATACCTCTGATTGCGGGTAATATACAGTGATGAAAGTTTGGAATTACATACATGGTAGTCGTTGCAACACAAGTGAAGGCTTTGGTTTAGTACTGATATTACATTGTTAGTGTATAGCACCTGTTTTTGTAGCTTTTTTGTAACGAAAATTATACGAACAAATATGTAAGTGTTGTTATGTTTCTGAAGCAACTTGAGAAAGTTGACGAAGCAGGTAGAGGAAAACAAGATTTAGGGTGTTTTGTGATGGCTAACTTCCTTGCATATTTTTCTCCTCTTACGGACACACGCTTGATACTGCCAGTATTTCCGCATTTATTTTTGCCCATTTTTGTTACACTTTAGCATCTTAGGCTGTGTGGATTTTCTCAACCAACGTGTTCAGTATTGAAGAGCACATAGAGAATAATACGGCGGTTGACGATTTACTCAGGGAAAATGAAGAGAATAGTGTCATGCAGCAGTTCAAAATTTAAACAGTTGAAAGGCCTCAGTTTTTAGGACACGTCGAGAGGAAGCGAGTTGTCTTAGACTGGGATTGGATCTTGCAGGTGCGGTTTACTGAAAATAACGAAGAGGGATTCGAGTTTGTTGAATCCTAATTTTATGAAAAACGTGTGATTAAATGTAGGGGAGGTCATGAAGCGAGATGAGGAGAATCTAGTATGCAGAGAATGGGACATTTTGAGAATCTGAGGTTTGTGATCGATCAAAAGATGGAAAAGAACAAGCAAATATACTTTTGAAGAAATTGCAGACTGGAGAGGGAAAAAAATGCTTCAAAAACTGAAGCAAATGGTGCAGTTTGTTCAGAGAGAGATGCAATGTTGCTAATAAAATGCCGAAGCAGTAAAGGTTATGCACAGTATTTATACCTTACGATGGTTTGTTTTATTGCCTCCTGTATCCACTAATGATTATTTATACAGATTTTTCTGAAGATCACCAGAAATCAAGTAGAAAGGTGGTAGATTTTAGTACCCTGATTATTCCACCCTGTATTTCTGGAACCTTAAAAAAATCATGTTCTCGGGCACGATGATGTTGACTGAATAGCATAGTAGCTGAACTGATAACCTAGTCCCGTTTTCATCCAAAACGTAGGCAGAAAAGCAGAGGAAGCATTCGCGGGCGTTAATAATAGAACCACGTTATTAATTTCCTCGTAAGTTTGCTTTGCAGTAAGTTTACTGTAAACTGTTGCCATGTATAAGATTGGTATTTTGGGCTATGTTAGTTTCACTTTGGTTTCATGTTTTACATTTCCCAATTTTCTCGGCGTATATCGGGGTGTTTCTTACTTTGTGTTAAGGTTAAGAAATGAAATTCTGATATTTGATTTTAGGATTTTTTGCACTGTGAAATCGAAAATTTTAGATTTCAGGTGATAAATAATGTCTGGTACTGTATTGTCTGCACTGTTGACATTCATGTTACTAAATTCTACATAGTATATCCTCATTGAAAAGAAAAAGTTTATCAAGTCTTATATTTCAAATATTATTTTACAGCATAGTGGCATGTGAATTTCACTGAGGCCGTTTTAGGTAGCCACCTTTTTTTCTTTATTTTACCAGATAAAAAGAAAAAAATTTAGTTCTGTGGTCTGTTGTGCAGCCAAGTTTTTGTCCCATCACTTAACTAAAAACCTTCCTTTTTCATGGTATAGAGTATAATTGTTTAAAAAAATACAATAAAAATAAAATAAAATGACAAAGCATCCTTTTATGTTCAAGTAACTTAGGAAACAGAAACATTACAACTGTGAGCCGTTTAGAGCATTAAGTTTCCCTAACACCAAAATAAATTCAGCTTTTAATTATTTTCAAAAATTGATCTTTAATAGTTAGTGGTATTTTTATGGTTATGATTCCCATATTTCTTAACTTTTTCAGAGGCTGGTTTATCGTTCAGATCTGTCGAGAAGAAGCATGCTGGAATCTATCAGTGTTTTGCTCATAATCCTGAAGGAAGTGTACAGAGTGTCGCCATGATCAATGTGGTTCCCAAAACTATAAATGCTGATCTGGGAACAAGTCATCCTAATATTGGTGAGCATTTAATTTTAATCAACTGTGCATTATTGGTCACTCTGCTAGTAAGATTTTTTATGCAGTTATTTCCTTGACACTACAGTACTATTCATAGAAATAGTGCTTAACCAGGCCAATAAATGTGAACATAATTATTTCAGCCTTAGTTTGGTGGACTAAGTTTAAATCTTCCTCCTCATGCTATGTTTCTTTGCATAGCAAATGATTGGACTTAGTCGGAAATGGCTGCTTAAACAAACAATAATAATAATAAAAAAGCAAATGATAGGAACATTTTAACTAGCCATATAAATTTACTGTAAAGCCAAGCTACTTGACAAGAGCCCCCGTGACACCTGTATCCTAAGCCACTTCTAACCAAAATTGGTTTCACCAAAAGGAAATTAAAAAGAAATTCACAACAATCCAGCCACATTAAGTGAATTTCCGAATGCACACTGGAGTAATTCCTTCTAAACTGTGCAATTTTATGGTTTTCATTTTAAAAATATTTTTCTTAATGGTCAAAAATTCATTGTGTTGTATATGTTAAGGACAAAAATTCTGTAATGGTGTATATATGTTATTAAGGTTAGTATGAATGCATTCTTACTACCCATAATAACAAATGCAACATTACAAAATTTTTTACTATCAAGAAAAATTTCACATTTTTAATGAAAAGCAATAAAATTGCATAGTTTACAGGAAGTATTACCTCCAACAAGCATTTGGAAATTCTCCTAATTTTACTTGATTGACATGGCTTTTTGTGATAATCAGTAATTTCTACATTGCGTTGCTCTATAGCTAAGCTTAGTGAAAGTACTCTTCGTGTAGACACTTGGTAATTTTTTAGAAGGAAATATATCAAAGACTTCTCCGACAGTGGGTTTGGGTCCAGGACCTGGTCAAATTAATTAAGAGCTGCCAAGCATAAAAATATTTTACTTTGCTCTCGGTAGTGGTACTAATATACATGATCTCCTTTACAGTTTTTAAGAGACCATCAGCAGAGATATTTTGACTGTCTGTTACTTTGTGTAGATGTTTCCTGTCTGGTGCTCCGCGGGGTTGTGTTCAGTGACTTCACTTGTTGTCAGGCCTAGAGAGCATCATGATCTGTAACTTGAAAGTAGGATAGTACATTCTTTAACTTGAAAGTAGATTAGTACATTCTGTAACTTGAAAGTACGTTAGTACATTCTGTAACTTGAAAGTAGGTTAGTACATTCTGTAACTTGAAATTAGGATAGAACATTATGCAGATGATGTAATTTACTGCAGTTATATAATGTCATCAAATGAAGTGATTATTTACTAGGCTTAACAAACACTACTTCAATATTCCTTGTCTTCTACTAGGGAACAATGTAGTTGCCAACCTTAACATTTACATTTCTCCCTCAAGATATATTCTCAGTCCCTCTTCGATAGGTACTGATTTGGTCACGTGACTTTTCACAGAGCTCCAAAGAAGAATTTCTCTTATCCCCTAGCTGTATAACATCTGTCAGGACATTTCCTCCCACATTTACATTATGAAAACAAGAATGAATTTGATTGCAGTGGTTAGTGACATAATACTAATACACTATCTTTGTTAGGTCATGGAATCCTCTTAATTAATTATCTCCCAGTTTCTGTAACCTTTTTTTTCCTTTGAGGGGGATGTAAATAACTTTGTGAATGTTTCTTCATTTGTTTGGAAGAGGTCGGGACAGCATACATAAAGGCTTGGCTTACTCATCTCGTGAGCTTTGGCTTCTTAAGAGATGGCGCAGTTAGTCGGGTATGAGGATGATCTAGCAAAACCAACACTTGACTACTCATTAGTTTATCATATTTTGGGATCAAGCTATCTTTATTGCAGATATTAAAAATTCATTCTCTAATTCTGCCAGAAAGGCTGTCATTGTTAGTTAGGATTGCTATATCTGCAGAGATTTTGGTGTTATGGACCATGCCTCAGATTTTCTGTCTATTAATTTTTGAATATTGTTTGTTTGTATATATGGTAGGAGCATCCTGTGATCTTGCTCTTTGATACAAAATTGTTTCTAGTGATAGTTTATGTTTCCCAACAGTAAAGTTTTTCAAACATTGATTATGAGAATTAGACCATCAGAGGAGGATTTTGTACTCTGCCATTTCTCAAAAACTTCAGCTACTAACTTTAGTACCTGCATCTTCTTTTATCACATTGCCCAGCACCAATGGAACTTTATTTCCTTCGCTGTAAAAGTGCAGAATAGTCTTACTGGCAACATTTCGGCTGTTAAGTGATGCTGTAAAATCTGAATTAACCATAAACTCTGGATTATTTGTCAAGACAGGTTTGCAGTGATAAAACAAGTAAAATATTGTACTACAGGCATACATAACTGATCCCAGTTGACCAACAGACCTTTCTGAAAATTGCCAAGAAGCAAAGCTTACGAAATTGATGATGATAATTATAAAATTTTGAAACTTAAACTATCAGAAATCCAAATTTTAAAAGAATGCATCTTTAGATCTAGAGCTAGTATATTACTAGCCATCCATTTTTAACTGATGATAAAAAAGCTGTTGATCAACTGGTAAGTACGTATAGGGCAGTTATTGCACAGACCTTTCTTTAATTTGAATAGTAGCCTTTGTTTGATTATCTTCTTTTCGATACCATAATCATGAAGTATTTCTCATTGGAGATATTGATTGATTTTCCCATTAACATTTAAAAGTATGTTTATGGTTTAGCCTATTTTTTCCTAAGAAAGTACATTTTATTGCTCTTGTTTTTCTATTAGAATTTTTCCAGGTGAATGAAAATTAAAAGCCATTTGTGAAGAGTTGTGCAAGTACTGCTTGCAAAAATTGTTTTTCACTCTCCATCCTTCCAGTGCCATTGTATGATAGCCTTACCTACTGGTAGTTAATATGCTAACAGGAATCTGTTAGATAATTTTGATTTCCTTAAGAGCTCACTAGTTCCACCCATATTATCCGACGTAGGATGTGAGTCGAGACTTCTTCCAGTTGATTTAAAGCTTCATTTTATTAAGCTGAGCACGTTTTAATACCATTTACAGCATAGGTGTTGAAGGCGCATTTAAAACTTATATTATGCAACTAGAGACAGAGTTGTTGTGGATGGGTTTTTTATGAAGCATAACCTATATCTTGTTTAGCTTTTCACATTTGTGAGCCATTATTTTGTAAGACTCTTTACCAGTGACATGATTGTTGGCCTAGGAAATAAGATATTACTGTATGCAGATGACTGAATATTTAATACAGGTGCGTATTTCCTCTATCCAAATACAAAAGACAGTGCTCAGACCCCAGTTATCAGCGGCCTCGGTTATTGGTGATCTGGTTTCACAGGGCTTGTCTAGCAATGAAAATCAGCGATTTTCGACGCTGATTTCCACTTATTGGTGTCGATAATCGGTTATTAGCACTGATACATACCTAACAGTGGCCTGATAACTGAAGATCAGCGATAATTTTCAGTTATCATCACGCTGTCAGTATGGAACCACCGCCGATAACTGGGGACTGCATGTATGTAATTACACTGCTTACAGTTTCACTCACCGGCGGTTTAAAATTGTGAAAATTGCCGTAGCACTAGTATCAGTGTAGTTAACTAGTCCCAGCCACTTTCCGGGTAAGAGAGGAACAAATTCAGCAACCACTGAGGGGTCAGAGAAGTGTATTTCTGATGATAGAAGTTCACTCTCAACGTAGTTTGGAAGTCACGTAAAGCCATTGGTCGGGTTGCTGAATAACAACTAGTTCCATGCAACGTAAAAACATCATACAAACAAAAAACAAATTCAGCAAGGAGTTCAGTGGTGCTTTCTGCTAGCTCGACTCAAGTTCAGTTTTGAGCGTTCTGCTTAGATTTCGAATTTTGATACTTTACCTTTGGAAAGTTTTTGGTGAAGTATTGGTAGCCATGGCTTTGTTGTTTTTTGTCTAGTTCTCTAATAGAGAACATTAGTTTGCATTATTTGGACTTATTCTAGATTTTGACTCATTTTAAGATGATTTGTGACTTTTCAAGATGTTTGACACTAGTGCTGCTAGCATAAGGTATTGTAGCAAAGGCTGCAATACTAGACTTTCTAAAGAGAAGTATGATTCTCATACCTTGTGTATAGTGTGTAGGAGACTGGAGTGTTCATTTGACAAAACTTGTGAAGAATGTTCCAAGTGGGATCCTAAAAAGTGGAAGGTTTAGGGTTCCCATTTAGCTTAACTAGACAGAGATAGGAAACGTAAGGCGGCTGCTAGAGCCGAGAAAAAGACAGTAGTTTATAAAACTGTAGGTAATTCAGCTAAAGTCTTCTATTGATAATATGTATTCTTAATGTTTTTATGCCAGCTCCCGCTGTGTCACCTGTTCCCAGACCTTTGACTATTCAACCAGCTCCCTTGCTTCTGAACCTGACCCCTTCCCGGCCTCAAGTCCAAAATTGTACATAATTTTGATGCTAAGATGGTGTTGATGTGTAGATGCAGTAACTCAATTAGTATGTGTGCTTATGGATGAAGAAGAAAATAAAAGTGTTAGTTAAGTGACAGTGGAGGAGGTGGCTGTTCGTCTTGCTGACGCTGCTATGCAAAGGTTACTGGTGTCAAGGCTACAGGATTCTCTAGACTAGGCAATGACATGTTCAGCAATGTCGCTGATTAGTCTCGGTCTCACCTCTCTTAAATCTCACTCTATAACGTTTGCTAGTTAAACTTCATTGAACTGAGAAGGAATGTGCTATCACACTTAAATTATTTGTCTTTATTATATATGCAAAATTTTACAATATAATTAATAAACTGGGATAATGAGAATGACTTCTTGTGTGATTCAGAATTATCATGTTGCTAATTCTGACTTATATATATGTACAAACACACACACACACACACACACATATA
>NC_087201.1:82332077-82379577 GCF_015104395.2 Macrobrachium nipponense
TGGCTGAATGTCTTTTCTTGCATGGACATTGGCATAAGGGAAGGCACTCAAGAGTTGGCCTCACTCTATGCATTAGGAGTATTGAAGAAAAGAGAACTCTGGTGCTCTTTTATGATGAAAAGTGTCACTTCTTCAAGAAGTCCGCCCTGTTATATTCTCCTCTCAATTATCAGCACCTGTTCCCCAAGTCAAAAGTGAGTGACATTTCTTCTGAGCTGTAGAAGGAAAGTACAAGAGACCTAGCATGATCATCTAGACACCTCAGGGATCCGGTGTCTGTTAGTACCAGGACTGTTTCTCTCCTTCAGCCACTGCCCTTTTGAGGTAGCAGAAGCAGATCATAGTCCAGACCTAGAGCGAACCTACGATTCTTGATACAATCCTTTAAGAAGTCATCATCCAAACCCTCAACCTGGAAGTGAAAATCTTATCCTTCATGTGCTGGAAGGAATGGAGTGAAAAGGGAGTGAAAGAATGGATTGTGTCAGTGCTCAGGGAAGATTATTTCATTCCATTCAGAGAAAAACCCCCTTTGGTCAACAAGCCCATCATGATGACCACCTACTCGGTAGGCTCTGAGAGGTTTTCAGTACTGGCGAAAGTAGAAGATATTGAGTCAGATGGTTTTTATAACCGTCTATTTGTAGTCCCCAAAACATCAGGGGGATAGAGGCCGATGTTAGACGCGAGCACCCTAAATTTCTTTGTAGTAAAAATGAAGTTCAGGATGGAAACTAATCACTCTTGTCATGTCATCCATACAGCAGGGCAACTATGGCAACTATATGCAGGATGCCTACTTCCACATTCTAGTACTACATCGGAAATCCAGAAAGTACCTGTGATTTTTTTTCAAGACTGAGTGCACCAGTTTTGAGCATTATGCTTTGGCCTTTTGACTGCTCCACAAATTTTTATGCAAGTTATAGCTCCACTTACCAAGTGGTTACATTTGATGGGAATAAACCTCTCCCTCTTCTTGGATGTCTGGCTCCTTCTTTCACTGTCAGAGAAGAGGTGCAAAAGCTATGCATTCTAGTTAACATCCATCCAGAAGCCCCAGCTGGTTCCGTCTCAGATGATTCTGAATTTGAGGAGGTTGATAAAGTCAGAGTTTTCAAGTTTCTCCATTCCCCAAGAGGATTCAATCTTGCCTGAGGAAAGTAACAAGTTTATTGCACGTCAAACCTGCTTGGTGAATCAATGGACGAGTCTTCTCGGAACCTTAGCCTCGATGGAGCAGTTTATTCACTTGGGAAGACTTCATATGAGAACTCTTCAGTTTCACCTACGGGCCAGTTGGGACGGGAAGACACATCTGGATACGTTTGTCTTCCCAATTAGGCAAGAAATAAAGGAGGACCTCTGGTGGAAGACTTTCAGAAAGGAGGTCTCTGTCGCTGTTGAGACCCAACCTAGACTTTTATGCAGATGCCTCAGATCTAGGTTGGGGAGTCCTTTTAGGCTGCCAGGAAGTATCAGGACTATGGTCCGAAGAATAGAGACATTGGCACATCAACCTCAAAGAAATGACAGTCTAACAGTCCTGATGTATATAAAGAAACAAGGATGGTTGCATTCATTCTTCCTTTACGAAGGAGCGAGAACTCTTCTTTTGTGGGCGGACAACAATCAAAGCAAGTTAGTAACTCGATCTATCCAGGGCAGACTCAACATCGTAGAGGACAGATTGAGCCATTGTAAACAGGTTCTCCCCCACAGAATGGACTCTCTCTTCATCCTCAAGTGTGTGCAGATCTTTGGAAACTTTTGGGGGACACTGCTTGTAGACCTGTTTGCGACATCAAGAATTATCGCCTTTCAATTTTTGTGTTCACCAGTCCCAGATCCTTGCTTGGGTGATGGACACCATGTTGGAGGAATGGTTGAAAAAGGATCTCTAAGCCTTTCTGCTGTTCTAATGATATGGGAGATGATCAACAAGTTCAGGAATTACAGTGGTCCCCCGTATTCGCGGGGGATGCGTACCAGACAACTACGTGAATAGTTAGAACCTGCGAACAGTTGAAACCCCTATAAAAATGCTGTAAACAGCCTATTTTATTAGTTAAAAGTCGAGAAAAACCCACTAAAAATTTTTATACTTGGTTTTTTTAATAGTTTTATCACAAAAAGTGCATTTTATGATGAAATTGATAAATAAAACCAGGAATTTGTGGATATTTCTCATAGAAAAATGCCCTGAATATGCGAATTTACCACGAACAATGCAGGGAAATGTTCCCGAGAGAAATCTGTGAATATGAGTCCGTGAATCCGGAGAATGTGAATACGGGGGTCCACTGTACTTGAATGTCACAATGGCCCTGGTGGCCCCATTCTGGCCAAGTTTCCAGATCTCCTCTTGTTGCTGACAGACTTTCCGAGGCTATTACCACAGAAAACAAGTCTGCTCAGACAGCCCAACTTCAACCAGTTTCACTAAGGATTGTTCACTCGGGCCCTGACATGATTCAGACTATCAGGAAACTCCTCTGACAGAAGAGGTTTTCAAGAACACCTTCAGGAACAATTGCAAAGTGTAGGGGCCACCTCTTCTGACAAGGTCTATCAAACAAAGTGGACAATTGTTAGGACTTTTGGTGTAGAAGACATGAAATCTTTCTCTTCCAAGATGTTTTTAGCAGATAATAGAGACTTCCTCCTGTATTTAAGGACATCTAGGAGCTTTTCCTCTTCTACAATTAAAGGTTATGCACAGGGTAAATGTTAAGTGGTGTTTGGGCACAGAGGTTTGTACCTTTCAGCTATCAAGACCTCCCAGACCTCATAAAGTCTTTTGATACCTCCAAATCCAAGGGATCAGAGACAGTCTCTTGAAATTTAGATGTTGTTCTGAAATGGCTCTCGGGACCCCAGTTCGAGCCCCTTTGCTCCACCTCACTAAGGTATCTTACCAGGAAGACACTTTTCCTGGTGGCTGGTGACAGCCAAAGGGCAAGTGAGTTGCGTACCCTTGACAAAAAAAAGTGGGATTTTCACAAGGGGATGCTGTATGTTCTTTCACTCTGGGCTTTTTAGTGAAGAATGAAATCCAACCGAACCCTTGCCTCACTCATTTACTATAAAAAGTTCAATGGAAATACTAGGCCCAGACCAGGAGAAAGACGTCTGCCCAGTGAAAGCACTGAGATACTATTTACGGAGAACAGAAAAAATTCAAGGCCCTTTGAGTCAGTTACGATACTCAGTCAAGAATCCATCCTGTGCCATGTCAAAATATGGCTTAGCATTTTTTCTGAAAGATCTGATCACTGAAGCCCATTAACAAGTTGGAGAGGACTGAATGTCAGTTAGAGCCAAAGCTCAGGACATCAGATTGGTCTCCACATCCTTGGCCTTCAGACATAATCTATCCCTTTCATCATTCATACAAGCTACATATTGGAAGTGTAGATTGGTCTTCGCAACCCATTATCTGAAAGATGTGAAAATAGTGTTCAATAATTATAGTGCATTAAGGCCATTGTCCGTAGCTGGCAGGGTGTTGGGTGAGGAAGCGTATGAAGCTTTTCTTCCTATTGATTACCATCGCCTTGAACTCAGGTGGTGTTTTTATCTTTATTACGGTGCAGGTGACATTTGAATTATTTTTCTGGTCTTTTGTTTGTCAGTGCTATGCCCAGGGCAGGGGCACCTGACTACTTGTATGCTTTGTAGTCACTGGGTTCATCCCTTGCTGCAAAGCCCCACTGTTGTAAGAGGTGCGTCTGGCAAATTAACCACACCCTACATAAATAAGATGAGCACCAACCAGAGGCAGTACTACCTACCTGTAGCAGCTCTATTATTTTCTATTCTCTTAACTCATTACCATAAATAATGTTTTGGGGGTAGAGGGTACTCATATCCCACCTCCATGTGAATTTGGGATTCAGCAATGTAATTACTACCTGTTAAGTTACTTATCAAAAAAATTACATTTTTATGATAAAATTAAGTTTTATAAATACTTTATATATACTTTACAAGTCAAGGCCTTCCCTCCTCCCCTCATATGGGAAAGGGAGAAAACATTTAAATTCCTTGCTGAAGTTGTTCCTCTCTTACCCTGAAAGTGGGGTGGGCCTAGTTAACTACGTACACTGATACTAGCACTGCCGCAATTTTCAAATTTTTTAAGCTCCCAGCAAGTGAAACTGTAAGCAATATAATTACTTGGTAAGTGTATATAAAACTTAATCTTATCATAAAAATGTCATTTTTATTTAGGATGAAGTTTGTTGTTTGTATGATTTTTTACATTGCATGGAACCAGTGGTTATTCAGCAACGGGACCAACGGCCTTACGTGACTTTTGAACCACGTCGAGAGTGAACTTCTTATAGTCAGCTGGTGTGAGACTTGATTCCAGTTAAATTAGGACTGACTGAATAGTCCCCTTATGGGGGTTAGTGCCATCAGTGCACCTCATGCATTACTTAAGATTCCTTGCAGCATCCCTTCAGCCCTAGCTGCAACCCTTTTCATTACTTTTACTGTACCTCCATTCATATTCTCTTTCTTCAAGCAAACATTCCACCTTCTCCCAACAATTGATTCATAGTGCAACTGCAAGGTTTTCCTCCTGTTAGACCTTTCAAACCTTTTTAAAGTCAGTTTCGGTTTCAGCGCTGAATGGTCTCATAGGTCCCAGTGCTTGGCCTTTGGCATAATTCTGTATTCTATTCTATTGACTGAATAGTCAATCCCATATTGGGGATCCATTCCTTCATTTGCTCTATATAGGTAACACTGGGCTTAAGAATTCTGAATATTAAGCATTACTTGCTGGTACCCTTTACTTTTTTTGCAGCATTTAAAAATGACATTATGTAATGTTGCCTGATAACTAGATATTATTTGTAAGGCTTGTAATATCAACAAAGATAATGCCATGCCACATACATAGAGGCATAAAGTAATAATTTTAGTTGGGCAGGCAAATGAAGTTATAACTTTCAGTTGATTTATATATGTAGAAGTGCAGATGGTAATTTAATCACTTATCCTTAGTATACATTTAAGTCATGGAAATGATAAAAATTCTCACTATGTACTACTTATGTATGTACTGTACTACAAGCCTCCAAATGAATCAATACTTTAACAAAATATCAGAACTTTTGTATATTTTTGTGGGACTTACTCAGCATTAATAGCAAAAATGTTATACATTTTTAAAAAGATATCTAAAGATTTGAGACCATGAGTTTGTTAGATATATACATCAGTATTTATGTATACAGGCAGTCCCCGGGTTACGACGGGGGTTCCGTTCTTGAGACTCGTCGTAAGCCGGAACATCGTCAAAAATCCTAAGAAAACCTTACTTTTAATGCTTTGGGTGCATTGAAAACTATGTAAACTGCATTCTTATGGCATTTTTCATCAAAAAAACCTTCAAATATTGATTATTTTGCATTTTTGGTGTCATATTTCATCTGCCAGATGAGCGTTGTAGGTGTCGTAACCCTGGAACATGCGTCGTAACCCTGGAAATAATGTCTGATGAATATAATTGAAAAGCGTCGTAACCTCGGAACGTCGTAAGCCGAGACCGTCGTAACCCGGGGACTACCTGTACTGAACATTACCAGATACGACAGGCCATTCTCAGTATCTCTTGATTGAATTCATTATACAGTATATAAATTTTTATTCTCTTTACTCATGAGGGTTGGATATGATACTAAGGGTGCATTTACTGTAATATCATTACGTAATTACTTATAATGCATGATTGTTGCTTATGTTGAGATTAAAGTGTTATGAGTGCATGATGCAGATCACCTAATGTTATGCAAACTTTGCTAAATTAAAGATTATTTTGAACAAAAGAATATAAACCAAATGTCTTTTTCAGACCCTGCAAAAAATGAAACCAAGCATGGACACAACAGTGGTCCCAAGCATGGTGGTGGTCGTGGAAACAGAAGAGGTAACAAAGGAAGGAATCATAGTCACCATGACAAGAAACACAATTTAACAACAACAGGAAATAACAAAAATGTTACAGATGATATGATGCCGGATGAGTCAAGTAACTGGAAGAAGATAAAAAAAGGTATGCTATGTTATTTTGGAATGCTATGGTGAAGTGTTTAATGCTGTATCCAATTTTATATATATTGCAGTAATGAGTATTTACAGTAATAGCTGTCTTTCATAAGATAAGGACAATATTAATGCTGAAGATTACATTATTTTCCTTTTTGTTTTGTGCAAGTATTATGGACCCTCATAAAATTAGGCAAGTTTTTACTATACAGAAATACATGTTTATCCCTCTGATTCCCTGCTAAATTATATTTCATGTCCTAAAATTTACTGAGAAATACTTCCTCTTCATGCAGTACTTGTCCACAGTGCCCTGTACCCCTCCCATACAAATCTATTTTTTTATTCCTTGTGTGTTAAATTGTTGTCTTGTATTTGTTGAAAATTTAAATATGATGACATATTCCAGCACCCATGGAGGATGATATGCATGAAATCCTTATTGTTTTGAGCAGATGTTTTCAAGGTTAATTGTATATACTACTAATGATCCTTTTCTATTATTCAGGAGTGATGGTGCCTCCTTCAAAGCCCAAAATGAGGAAGGTGTCAGATGATTCAGTCATGGTTACATGGGATAATCCTGACACCAAAGGACTTCCAGTTATTTTTTACAAAGTATGAACATAAGTACATTTTAGGCAGTTGCTTGTTTCAAGCCTTGTGGGTTGTTGATAGTTTCACCTTTCATAATACAGTTGTACTATATTTTTTTCATTTACCATTTGTAATTATAATGTGAATGTTTACTGCAGAATTGTATAATTGATATTTTAATTTTCATAATGGTGTGCAATGAAGGTTGTAGACAGTGGCTTAGCTGATAATTACTTTTAAAGTGTTGAAGGTAAAAGAACTAAATTACTAATATCAGAATTGTGAAATGTAAAAGTCAAGTGAGTCAAACCAATCATCAAAATGATGGTTAGTTTCTATTGAATAAAAGGAAAGCTTGGATAACTAGTATAATTGTCAATACAGTTATATTTTTTAATTCCAGTGACATCATATTTTTCTGTATTAATTTTTAGGTTCAGTATAAAGAAGTCCGGTCTCATGGAAGTCGTGGAAGTCGCTGGATGACAGTTGATGAGGATATTCCTTCACATGTTAATAGCTTTGAAGTTACTGGTTTGGAAACTGGTAAAGTGTATAGGTGAGAACTGTGTACTAATATACGTGTTTTGAAATTCACAAAGTGTGTAAGTTTTTCAGTTTATTCACTGAATAATACCAAACCCGGTTCCTTTTGTGTTATAGTAATCTTTAGTTTGAACTGTAGATTTCCTTTCCAGATTCAGTTTTTCACCAATACAGCATATCTGTTTTTCCAGGTTCCGAATAGCTGCTGTATATGCCAATAATGACAATAAACTTGGACCAAACTCAAAACGTTTCTTATTAGAAAAAGACTTGACAGTTCAGCGACCAACTTATCCCCCAACGATTGTAAGCCTTCTTCCACAAGGACCAACAGCAGTGAAATTAGAGTGGGAATATGAAGAGTCCCTAGGAGTCCCTATAGAAGGATTTTTCATTAATTACAGGGAATTCACTACTGCTGGTGATTATACCAAAGTAAGTTAAATTATGTTTTCTTATTCAGCATTTCGTCTTTTATTTTGAAAATGTTTTAAGTACTTCAATGTTTATATGTACTGTAACAATATACTGTATAATGTAATGAGGAATTCTTCATTTTTTTAAATAAAATACAAATGTATAATCTTTGACAATTTGTAATATCAAGAGATTATTAATACGTATATCAATTGTAAGTTGATGTTCCATAACTAGACAGGATACAGTATATATCAGTTTTTTTTTTTTATTATTGTGAGGAGTAAAATCTATAATTATCCTCTTGTACCCTCCCTTGGGAACAAGCCTTACCAAGAAGCCTTGAGACAAGAATGATTGTAATGAGTGTATTTCACTGGTAAACAGTAGTACAGTCTTACTATTGAGATAAATTTTTACCAAGCATAGATAAACATGAAAAACCAAGAAAACAACAAGACACCTGTCTTTCATTAGAGGTAAGAGTGGAGTTATTGCAGTAGCACTGTGACTATTATGATCCCAAATAGTGGGATGAAGGTTTTTTGGAAGGTCTCCTAAAAAATATTTAATAAGTAGTAAAGATAAAACCTTAATGATGTACATCAAGGAGGTCTTGTAGACAGTCCTGAAGATGTTTATAACGTACGTACCAGTCATCCCCAAGGGGATGAGTTTGATGCAAAATTTTCCCTAGAATTGTGAAACCCTCAAAAAGAGGTTAGAAAGCGGTCAATGGCAATGTGAAAGAGTGGAAGGGATTCTGCTTGGGGAAAACTTTTTCCTTAATAGTTCAGCATCAACAAAGAGCTATTTTACATATGTAACTTACCAAGTAATTACTATATATAGCTAACAGATTCTAGTATCAGCAGCTAAAATTCTAAATTCTCGGTAGTGATTCTTTTCTTTTAGCTACATATAGTTAACTAGTCCCACTGACTTTTGGGAAGAAGAGGAAAAACTGAACCATGTATTTCAATTTCTTTCTACCAGCTTACGACAAGGTTGAGAGTCAGCAGTTGGTTTGAAATTTTAATTTGCTGTTTTCCTGGAAAATCGGTGAAGTACTGTTTTTGGTAGCCATTTGGCATTTGCTTAGTTAGAGATTGTGATAATCCTTAGAAATTTAATCAGAATTGACAAATTGAACACATATGATTTATTTTGACAATTACAGGCTTTAACCGATGTTGTCCGACACTAGTGTATATAGCACTCAGCACCTCAGCTACGTGGTTGGTATGGTATTAGCATCCCACCTCGGTGGTTGTGGGCTCAATTCTCGGCCATTCCATCGAGGAGTGAGATGTGTATTTCTGGTGATATTAGTTCTCTCTTGACGTGTTTCGGAAGTCGCGTAAAGCCGTTGGTCCCGTTGATGAATAACCACTTGTTCCATGCAACGTAAAAGCACCATACAAACAAACAAACAATATATAGCACTTGTTATTGCAGCAAAGGGTGCAGGACTAGATTAACATCTGCTAAATATGATGTGCATACAATGTGTTAACTGTAGAGGGCAAAATTGTTCTGCAGATAATACTTGTGTGGAATGTAAAGGATGGGATATCAAGCAGTGGAAGACTAACTTCTCATCTATCTAAATTAGCAAGGGATATACAGAGGAAGGCTAGTATTAAGCAAGACAGATTGACTGCTAGTCAGGAATCAGATAGATCAATTGAAGCTCCAATTGTCTCTGTTTCCACTATTTCTCCCATTCCCAGCCATTCTACTATTCCTCCTAATCCTGGTCCCAGCTCCCAGGTTCTTGACCCCAACACCATCGGTGAAAGCGCTGATGGAGCGCAAAAGTGAAGAGAGTGAAGTGCAAGTGGAGTAGCTTGCTGTCCGTCCTGCTGACTCTCCCAGGCAAAGGTCCCTGGCATACTCCATGCACCAGGGAGGAGCCATACTGGAAGCCCAAGGGAGGTCAGTAGGGTCTGCCCACAGGCAGTCGACCCCTCAGTCTCACCTGTTGCCAAATACCAGGTGATGACAGCAGACAGCCATTGGAAAGGCATCTGCGGAAGTTCCAAGGCGTCCAGCCCAGAAAGGAGGCATCATTGACGCTATAGTGATTCTTCTAGACCATTGAAAAGGTCTGCAGCTGAAGTTTCTGCTGCACCAGCAATCCCATGTAGAAAGGCTAAAGAAGTTATACCTTCATGTAGTTTTTGGGATAGCCCAGAGAGGTTCTCACCTGAGCTCTCCCCCCCCCCAAGTTCATAGATTAGATTAGATTATAAAATTTTTGGCACATAGCCAAGCCAGGTTCATAGACATAAGAGCTCGTTGACGCCTAATAGTGTGGCTGCCCCGGAATAGTGCCAGTTAACTCTCGTGTGCCAAATAGCGCCCGGTGGTGCAGGAGCGCCAAAGTGCCCAGCTTCTTCCGGGCACTTAGATGTGGTTGAACATCCAATGGAGCATCCAGTGACCACCAAACGTGCAGTAGCAGCAGAACAGCTAGCTCCCAAGCATTTTCCAAGCATCAGATAGTACAGGATCTTGACTGCTCTTTTGCTTCTTCGGCAGCATGTAGCTTTGGGAACAGTTCAGACTAGTGATCCTATGCAGCAGAAGTTGGATGATATCATAGGATATTTAAAGAAACCTTCTTATGTGCCAAAACCTGCTAAGGATCTAACCTTGTCTCTGGTGTCATCAGCAGAAGAGGAAAATTATCAAATACCAGAAGAGAATGCACCTTCTGCATCATTACTTGAGCTTTTGCTGCGCACACACCTTATATTTTTCTCTCCGGCAGCTTCTGCTTCTCCAGCTTGAACGCTTCAGCTAAGCGTTCTGTCTGACTCAGCTAAACAACCTAAGATAGTATTATCATCAACTTCAGTAAAGAAAACTCTTAGGGAAGTTGATACTTTGCTAGCAGACAAGAGAGAGAAAGGGTAAGCTTGCTTTAGCTATCCACCTTCTCAACTTATGACTAGGAGAGGTGTGTATTATGTAACTGTAGAAGCTCCTTCCTTGGGAATTTCTGCCTCTTTTCTAGGGGACTTCTCTAGTCTCATAGATTCAGCCCGAAGGTAATGTTTTCTTCAGCAGAGTTAGATAATTTCATGGAGAATACCTTTAAGATTTCGGAAGTAAATAGTTTTTTGGATTGGTTGGTAGGAGCACTGGCTAAGAAGATTCAGGATTATCCTGACTTTCCTTCAGACATACGTTCAGAACTGCTAGATGTCCTATTTTGTGTGGACAAAGGAGTAAGGGAAGCATCAAGAGAAATAGCTTCCTTTTATACTGTGGGGGTGTTGAAAAAGAGGGAACTTTGGTGTTCCTACACCACTAAGGGAATTACTATGGTTCAGAAGCCTGCACTTCTTTTTTCACCTTTAGTAAAGAAGTCCACACAAGACTTGTTGGGTCAGTCCACAAGGCACCAGAGAAGCTGCTACTGCTACCAGTGCTAAAACATCGTCGAGTTTGCAGTCCCTTCCCTTTCGTGGTAGCAAGCAGAGACCAAGCCCCAGAACAAGAGCCGATGTCTGCTTCAGCTCTCGAGCAATTAAGACAACATCAACAAGAACTGCCGCCAAAAAGTGAAATTGACTTCCTCCATGCCGCAGTAGGTGCCAGGCTCCAGCTGTTTTAGGAAGTATGGTGCAAGAGAGGGGCAGAACCATTTGTAACCAAAGTACTGAGATTCAGGTACTTGATCCTGTTCCTAGAAAAAAAAAAAACCCTTAATCTAGAAGCCCATTGTCTAGACTGCTTACTTAATGGGTTCAAAGAGGTTTTCAGCTCTCACAGAGGAAGTACATTCCCTCCTCAAGAAGAGAGCAATAGAGGTAGTCACAGATAGTCACAGAGGATAACTCCAAAGGGTTATACAATTGACTGTTTGTGGTGCCGAAGTCTACAGGCGGTTGGAGACCAATACTGGATGTAAGCGCTTTAAATGTTTTCATACAAAGACAAAGTTTCGTATAAGAACATCACTCCATACAGAAGACGAAGCTTCACATGGGAACATCACTCTATTCTATCAGTGATCCACCAGGGAGACTGGATGGTATCCATAGATATGAGGGATGTGTATTTCCACATTCCAGTACATCAAAAGTCAAGGAAATACCTAAGATTCATATTTCAGGATCAAATGTACCAATTCTGGGCTCTCTATTTCAGTCTGTTGACGGCTCCACAGACTGAAACAGAGAACCCTCAATTGGTATATTTGATCTTGAAATAAGAATCTTAGGTATTTCCTTGATTTTAAATGTACTAGAACGGGTAAATACGCATCCCTCTGTCTATGGATTCCATCCAGTCTCCCTAGGGCATCACTGATAGAATGGGGTGATTTGTTCCCATACAAAATTTTGTCTTCTGGCAGGATGGCAACATCTAGAAGGAATAAAGATAGCATTGTAGTATTTGGATGACTGCTCCTTTGTTCTCAGACAAAGGAGCAGTGCATGGAGGATCTAAGAAGAATTCTTTTGACACAGGACTTAGATTTGTTAATAAAATTTTAGAAATCTCATCTGGTTCCCTCTCAAGAGATGGTATATTTGGGAATGACTCTGAACTCATACCAAGTCTTTTTCTGGCTTTTCTGTCCCCCAAAAGAGTGGAGTCTTGTCTTCGGACAATAAGAGTTTCTTGCCCTACAACATTGCTCGGCCAACAAGTGAATGAGCCTGCTCGGGACTTTGGCATTGATAGAGCAGTTTGTGTCGCTAGGGAGACTCCACATGAGAGTATTTCAGTTTTATCTCAGGGCCAGCTGGGACAGGAAAAGTCAGCCTGATTTGTTTGTGTTCCCAGTGACACAGGAGATAAAAAAAACATCTGCTGTAATGGAAGTCTGAAGGAAGGCTACTGGAAGGAAAGTATCTTCATCCTCAAGAGCCCCGACCTGAACTTCTATGTTGATGCTTCAGACTTAGGCTGTCGTAGAGACCAAGGAAGTGTTGGGAAATTATTCAGAAGAAGAAAAGGAGATGGATATAAATGTGAGGGAGCTGAGGGCTATTCACTTAGGCCTAAAAAGATTCGGAAGTGTACGACAAGACAATATACCAGTGCACTCGGACAACATCAGCAAACAAGGGGGAACGCACTCCTTTTTGCTGTGTGAAACGGCAAGAGACCTCCTTCTGTGGTCCAAGGAGAATCGGACAGCAATCATCACAAGATTTGTACAAAGGAAACTCAATATCCTTGCAGATCAGCTGAGCAGGTGCACTCAAGTGATCCCAACAGAAAAGATGCTAGATCAGATGGTCTGCAAATCCCTTTGGAAGTTATGGGAAAAACCATCAATCAATCTTTGTGCAACACAGAAATTTTTGACTCCCCACATTATGCTCCCAAATACGTACCAGATCCTCTAGCATTAGTGATGGAAGCAATGCTACAGGATTGGAAGGACAAGTTTCTTTAAGCCTTGCAGACTTTCTTCTTTCTCTCAGAGAATCCAAGGGCTTATTTGCGTCAATGATAAAGGGCTACAGAGTTGTACTCAGCTCAGTTTTCAGACACAGAGTACTCAGCTCAGTTTTCAGACACAGAGGAATAGGTTTGTCTGCAAACCAAGACATTACAGATTTGGTTAAATCTTTTGATACGAGTAAAAGAGGAACAGAATTAGTGGCATTGAACCTAGATCTGGTACTAAATTAAAATGGCTTTCAAGCCCTCCTTTTGAACCAATGGAGGAAGCCTCCTTCAGAAATGTGACAAAGAAGACCCTCGTTCTAGTAGCATTAGCTACAGCAAAAAAAGTGAGTGAACTACAAGCTATGGATAGGAGAATCTGGTTCTCTGGAGGAGACACAATTTGTTCTCTCTCTCTTAATTTTCTTGCCAACAACAAGAATCCCAATAGACCTTGGCCTTGTTCTTTCGTTCTTTCATGATTAAGAGTCTGTCAAGAGTTATTAGGGCCTGAAGAAGAGGGGAGAGTCCTCTGCCCAGTGAGAGCTCTGAAGTTCTACTTAAGGGGGACAGAATTGTCTAGAGGACCTAATAGTAACTTATGGATGTTAGTAAAAGACCCCTCACATCCGTTTTCAAAGAATGCCCTGCCATTCTTCTTAAGGGAAATAATTTATAGAATCACATTTTCAAAGTAAAGGCACATGAAATCAGAGCAATTTCCACATCCTAAGTATTCAAGAAGAACCTATCCCTGGTGGATATCCTTCAGGCGACTTGTTGGAGATGCAAGTTAAGGTTTGCATCACACTATTTAAAAGAGCTAGAGACAGTGTATAGTGAATGCAGTAAGTTAGGCCATTATCAGTGGTGTTGGGGAAGGAAACTCAGGAAGCATACCTTCCATCCTTTTTCGACTTGAATCAAGGGTTTGAGTTATTAGGAGTCTGGGGGTACTTCGTACTGGGATACCCACCAGTTTTATTTTATGGTTGAGGGTTAGAATTTGGTTCTTATGATAGAGGCAATGTTGTTGTTCTGGTCTTTTGTTGGTACTGTACCCTGGGCAGGGGCATAATGTTTTTAGTCTTTGCAAGCTCTAGATCAAAATCATCACTTCAAAGCTGGTTTTTATGATAGAGGCAATGTTGTTGTTCTGGTCTTTTGTTGGTACTGTACCCTGGGCAGGGGCATAATTTGTAGTCTTCAAAGCATAATGTACGTCTGGGGCAGAGTCTCATCAATCACTTCAAAGCTCCCACTAAGGTAACAGGCAACCTGGGCCAAACTGCCCCAGCCTCTACCACGTAAGATGAGTACCGACCAGAGGCATTATTTTCTTGCAGCAGCTTTCTTACAAGGTAAGGAAACAACAAGCATTTTTACAATGCAAGCCCTTTTTTCTATTAAATCCATTAATGCATAATGGTTTGGGGTAAAATCGTCCATTATCTCTCCTCCTGTCAGTGTGGAATCAGCTATGTAATTCACGACTTGGAAAGTTACATAGTATGCATGGTAAGTAGTATGCAAAAATTACATTTTTATGAAAAAATAAAGTTTTACCCATACTTATCAAGAAATTACAGAATGGGAGCCCTCCCTCCTCCCCGCACATGAATTCTTAGTCAAATACAAATTGAAATACCTGGCTCAGTCGTTCCTCTTCTTCCCGAAAGTGGGCGACCTACGTAGTTACCTATAGCCAAAACATAAGATTCACTACTGGAATTTCGAATTTAGCTTCCGATACAAGAAACTATTGGCTATGTTATTACTTGGTAAGCACATATGTATATGTAAAATTTTGTTTTATAAAAATGTCATTGTCTTTCTGGTCTTATGATAATGATTCATCAGAACAAGGTGTGCGGTAAATAGTCTAAAAAGAAATTAATCATTTCATATTCAGATTTTACAATCTGAGACCTAAGGAAAGATTTGGTATAGCAGCTGGTTTAATATATTAGAGGAATGTTATGCAAGACATAGTGACAAACTCACTTTATCAACAAAGGACTAATTAATAAAACTGTGATAAAAGTGTATCTGTGAACAGGTAAAGTCAAGCAAGATATTTAATTTTTTTTTTATCAATGTCTCCATAGATTATTCTGGATCTAGTTGCTTACTTTCCCAGATGCTGACTTGAGTGCTAAACTAAATGCAATGTACATGTATTGTATCCTTACAGGTAACTGTCTTAGACCCCAATGCCAGGTCCTATGTGATATCACATTTGAAGGCTAATGTATCATATAATTTCAAGATGCAAAGTTTCAACCTTGCAGGAGTTTCAGAATTTTCAGCAATACACAAAAAGAATGTAGCAGGTTAGTAAAACTATAAGATGTCTTTATAAAACTCTTATTATTATTCAGGTATTGATTGTGAATCAGAGAATGCAAAAATACAGAAAAGTAATGTATTGATTATGAGTCATAGAGAATGTAAAAAATATGAAAAGTTTGTTTTTAAAGAGTTATCAAAACAAACTAATGAGAACTTTAGCTTATTTTTTCTTTTACCCAATGAGCCTGTCTAATTTTTAGTGTATCAGCTGTTAAAATATATTTAGGATGTTATACATTTTTACTGGAGTAAAATGTATGTTATGTTGTTTTCATCTACAAAATAAAGACAGTTACTTAGCATTTACCTTTTTAAATCCAAGTTTTGATACTTTATACTGTGAATTAGCCTTATAAAATTCAGTAGCCTACAGTTGTGTAATATATTTTTTTTCCTTACCATTTAGGTTATACTCCAACAACTACTCCTCCACCAGTAGCACTCGGTGAAGAAAGGTCCATTAAGAAGAACGATAGCTCTGTGATGTTTTCCAATCTCATTTTATATGTTATCTTGGGGGCTGTGATTGGTCTTCTTCTACTAATTGTGATTGTATCCTCGACAATTTATGCCTGTAAAAACAGACATGTTCAAGGTATGAATTTTAATATTACAGTAATTAATATACAATTCAGTGTTAAGTCTCATTTTGCTCATATTTGAGCTCAATTATGCATGTAGTGGTAGCATCATGTCTTCCTGTCCTGTTGAGAGAGTATATGTTACAGTGGAATATTTTTCTACCTGATTAAATGCATTATAAAATGTAAAAGTTTATTTACACAAATATAAACAAAGGAATTATTCCAGGGAGTATGCAAAATGTATTCTTGTTACGTATATGATTTTGCCCTCGTGTGTGCACACAATAGTTAATCTTCATTACATCTTGGGTCTGTTGAATGGCTGGTGATAAATCAATTTTTTTATTTTATTAGGTGAGAATATTTTTTTTTATTGAGGAAGAATGTCTTTTTAATTGCTTTTTCACCAATGTTTATTGTATTACAATACACTACTACTATATATGGAAAATAGAAGAGACTTCAGCAGAAAATACCATCTCATTTAACAATATGGATCTGTGAGAAGGCCTCTACCATGATGTTTTTAAAGTTTGTTATACTGTATTTCCAGGTGGTAATGACTTATAAAAACATAAAAGTTACAGCTTGCCTAGGTATACTTAAACTTCATCAACCATGGAGACAAAGTCAAGTACACAACAATGTAGCCTAAACCAGTATTGGAAGCTCTCACGTTGTCATCTTCTACATACATACATTATTTCCACAGAAGACATTTTTCTAAAGTTCTTTTGTCCATTTCCAGAACACCAGCATCTTTTTTCCAGCGAGATTTCGCAATTTCGCTGCTTCTACCATTAGTTTATTTTCTTTGCTCCAGGCTGTTGAACTTCCTGACCAAATTTTTGTCACCTTTATCTACACATTTGTTGATATTTTACCTAGTACTTTCGTCTCCATTTTATAGTACATCTTTCTCTTACCTTTGTTTTTGTGTTTTGGTCTAGAATGCATGAGCATCTTAAATATTTACAGAAGCTTGCATGTCAGAGTTATTGTTTCTTTTGACACATATGTATCCATATCATAAAGTTTAGTGAAATGACAGTTGGTTACTTTAGTACAATTTTTGAAACATGGGTGCATTGGCACTGAGAGTCATCGCAAATGTTCATTATATTTATCTTTAGTTGCCAGACCTTTTAAATATTGTATTATATACGACAAGTACTATTTACTAATGGCATAACAGCCTGCAAATATTTCTTATTCAACAAGAAAATTGTCATTTTCTAAAGCTGAGGATGTAGATCTTTTACGTACCTTTATCGTTTACTTGCTGAAAATTATTACTATGTAATAGATAAATGAATAAATAAGAGTTGCATATCTAATGTTCATGGGGGTAAAGCTTTGGGCTGAAAACAATTTTCAAATAGATCAGTTATATTTATATAATTTTTCCCACCTTTTAGTAATCACAAAAATTATATCATAAGTTATGGTTTACAATAGCATTATCATTAGAAAGTTTTGTCATTGATGGTGATCAAGTATGAGTTGTGTTTAGCAGAGGATCTAAATTACTAATGTATATTAAACTAGGGCATAATTTTTACTTTGGAGGCTAAATTCCTTTCATAAGATCGACAGTGTTTCTGAGTTTAGTGTAATAATTGCATGGACCTTAATGAAGGATATGTCTTGTACTGTTATTGTAAGGTGAAGTTAATTCTCTTTTGAAGTTTGAAATACAAATTTCCAAGTCTTATAAGTCATCTAAAGAGTAGTAATGATAATAGGAAGCTTATAAAATTCAGTGGAAGAGTACTTTTATTATTTATCTAGGATGTTTTAACTTTATTAAACCCATTATTAAACATTGTTTGAGTAAGAATTTAAAATATTTGCAATTACCTGTGTAATCTTAAAAAATATTAATCAGAGGTTTGTATTTAGAGATGGTTTTCATGTCATTTTTTCCATGCTTACCTCGATAGAAAAAACCCAAGAATAAGGTAAGAGTGACAATTAAATCAACTGTTATATGTACCAGTAACACTAGAACTTGACCATTATGCATTAATTATCATGTCATTATAGGGAATTATTATTTTGGTTTCAGATTTACCGGATAATATTGGTTTTGATAGTTTAGTTTTTGACCTTATTAAACCTGGATATCTGTTTTTTTACAGTTTAGTTTTCCACCTTATTAAACCTGGATATATTATTTTTCGATAGCTTAGTTTTTCACCTTATTAAACCTGGATATCTTTTAGACATTTTTGCCCGCTTCTCTATGGCGACTTGTAATAACTTGCATGTTTCTGCAGTACTGTATGTACTTAGTGATTTCAGTACCGTAGTACAGCTATATTATAATGCACTGATACTTTCTGTATAGTACTTACTAGTACCTTTAGGGTTTATACTGAACACTGAATTGTGAAGAGTACTATTTTCTAACTTTGACCCCTCTTCACAGATGATATCCGAACAACAAAGTACGAAGACACCTCTCTCCACATACATAAAGAAGCTGCTGCATATACATTACCTCGGTGTCATCAGAATAATGGAAGGACTCAGAATGGATATTTGTCTCATCAGGGGGTTGTGGTCACTCCAATAGGGAGAGAAAAGGTACTTTTTATTATTGTTTTTATTATTATAAAGGATTAGTTTATCCAGACCTCAGCCCAGTTTTTTTTTCTGTAATATAGATAGATAGCTTAATGGCATGATTATGAAACACTTTTTTTATCTTGAGACAAAAAGTATTGGTGGCTGGATTAAGTTAGAGATAAAAAAAAGATTGGTATCTGGACTATGCTAATCTACAAGTAGAAGGTTATTGACTCGGATGCAAATAAATTAAAAAAATATATTAAAAGTCGATCTACAACTAATACATGAAAGTCAGAAGAACATACAATTTGAATATATATGTTTCATTTTTAGTAAATATCAGTTTCATGCATCTCTATTAGAAATACAAACAGACATAATATTTCTTTGTTCCTACAATGATACTAACTGTCAGTCTTTGATATGAATTACCTTCAGTGTAAGCTGGTCTGGTCATTGGAGCTAGGTGGCAAGGTATTGAACAAGTGCCAGATGAGTGAGGATGTAAGGGGCATCCACTCACTAAGTATGTAGCACCTCACTTACTTTTGCTGTCTTGCTCTGCAGATGTGCTGACCATCAATCATGGAAGGGAAGGCAAGGTGTTGTTATAGGCATCTTCTGATCACACCTCGGGTATCACTGCTTCCTTGTCCTGGGTATACCTTGAACCTAGCCCTTCTGAGAAAGGCATAAGCTGACCAGACAAACAATCCACTCTAGCTTCAGTCCCTGCCTCCCCAAGCTTTGCTAGTACTCTTGAGACTATCCATGAAGACAGAGGAGCTGCTGAAGGAATGTAGCCATCTCTGGGCAGTCTATGGATCTTTCCTAGATCATTTGCCTTTAACTATAAGTTCCTTACTGAACTTTTCTCCAAGTATCCTACTACTTCAGCAATGAGCCTCGCCCCCTTCCCATCTTAGTCATCTTCATCTTTGGACTGACAGAAACATAGGAAGAAGGCTCAGAGGGTTCAGAAGTCTTCTTGGGATGTTTGCTCCATTAGAAGTACTTATCCCAGCATCCATTTGTGGGAACAGTGGCTGTGGGGTATGGGTGTTTTGACGCATGAATTACTTTTGACTGAACTCTCTCTTGGATCTTTGGCCCCCTGTGGCTGACCATGGTGGCTCCCAGTGACCTACAAATATTTTTTGGGAGTGGAAGAGCAACTTTTACTCTTCCTGTGCTTGTGTTTCTGCAGGAGCACATAGGGGAGGAGCCTGCACCTCTGTGGACTACAGGCTGTTATAACCACCCACTGCTGTCTTGGCACATCTTGAGATGTGTGTGCAACCAGCCACTGATCACTGCAAGCATGGCCAGGCGCTTGTTAATGTTACCAAATAAGACTTATCAGGTGAGACAGAGTTTGCACAGCCCAGGGTTACCTTAACCTTTGTACCACTTGGTGTTGATGGCATTTCAACCAACTCAAAGGGCACTTGGTACAGGTTCGTCCTGGCTTGTGCACCACTGCATCATCTCTTCCTTCTCCCCCTGTTAAATTTTTTTTTTTTACTGTTGCTCTCTGGCAGTGCTAAGCTTGAATTTGAAGAGAATGGTGGGGTGGCCAAGAGTGGCTATTTCCCTCCTTTGCTGCAATGCTCTCCCTCTCACCTGTAATGGTTGGCGCAGGGAGCAGAACCATTTTCTTAGTTCTTCGGAATATAGCTGGAGGCTTCTGGTTTAAAGGTAAGCTTTCACTCTGTGCAGTTATTGCTCAACAATAATTATTCATGGATTAATGATGATCATCAAAGGTTTTTTAGATTACTAATTTGCTTGTTTTTTTAATTGGGCTGTTTTGCTTTGAACAACTCTACCATCATTTGTTTAAAGCAAACAGCCCATTTAAAAACAAGCAAATTAGGGCTCTAAAAATCATTTGACAATCATCATTAATCCACGAACGATCACCACTGAGCGATAATCACACCAACCAAAACCTACTTTTAAGACTTAGTCCTTCCATACTTCATACACAGCAAATTTCACTTTCTCCTGATTCATGTGTGTTTTTCTTGTCAACAGAGGTAAGTGCATTTCTAGAGAAAAGCAGTATTAGAAGCTGTAGAACACCAGTTCCCCGATACGATGATGGAGTTCTCTGTTAAGGAGCACAACTAGGGTTAGAGACGGAAGTCTCACCTCTCTCTCCTCTTTGGAGTTTGTGTTACAAACCAGTTTTTACTATTTTGATTGCCATGGCTCATGTACTCATCATAGAGAGCCGATTTCTTACTTTTAAGAAAACTGAGGGTTCAGTACTTTCATACACAGTTCATTGTTAGTTGTTCTCTTTCTGTAACTTCTTCAAGGAGTGATCAAGTTCATCACTACTACTTTGCTTGGCACTAGCTGTTTACATTAACCTGTGGCTGAGGGGTTTCCCAGTCTGCTGTTTCTCTGGTTTAAGTACCATGAGAACAACCTAGTCATCTTTTATGGTCAACCCCTTGTTCACCTTTGCTGTTGAGCAGGACAGTTCCTGCAATTTATGCTGAAATTCTTCAATGGTTCTTGACAAATTGAGTTTTCACACAGGGTAGAACAGAATTCAGTGTACCTCTTAAGTTTTTCAGCAAACATGCATCAAGGGGAAAAAGCATCTTCTATGCTGAGTATCATAGGAGGAGGGATATCTCTTTTTGGAAATTATACTTGGTAGATTGCATACTTTTCCATTAAACTAAGCCAAGCGAGTTCTCTTTCAGTATGGCATAAAGGCTAGGGTTTGTCTGTACAGTCTTTGAATGATTGGGTTAGACCTCTCCTCTTTCAGGATACTATCCCACTGTTTGACTGAAACTTTACACTTAAGACTGCTCTTTCCTGGCCTCAGTGTGTAATTGAGGAAGTTTTTTTGGCTTGCCTTATTACATTCAGCTTTTGGTAGGATGAAGATCTCTTCATTCTATCGTATCGCAGTAAGAATGGTATCTCAAAATCTCATCTCTTGACAAGAGGATGAATTTCCTCAGTTCTTACATCTGAATCTAAGATGGGAACCCAGATGAGCTACTGCTTCACATGCCAGTGCTTCTTGAGAGTTATTTGAAGTAATCCACTCCCAGAGTTTGAGTGTTCCTTCTTTCATCAGTAACATTAGCATTATAAAGAGTTGTCCAGGCACACTTAGTATTTTGGCTTTCCATGGGTCTTCAGACCATCATCTCTTCTGAGGAGGTAGTTGACCTTCCCATGGGAGGTCTTGAAGTCAAGAGCAGTAGGTCATCCCACTGTTTGGTAGAACTTCCCAGGTTTCCAGGTAATGAGGGGGAGGGGGAGTCTGATGTATTGTACTCCTGTTCCCCATTCCCCCCAAAGTATGTTGCTTACAGATCCCACACACTTTCTCTTCATGACCTGTGACAAATGACTAAGTTGCATAGTCACCAGTGCTCCATTCTGGACAATGTACAGGAGCCTGGTGAAAGTGGAATGGTTGGATTCCATTCCATCCTTACTACTTGTAAAAGCAGCATCTAGCCTGAAGTGCACGCACACTGGAGTTTGGCAGGTTACAGGTGATTGCACTTGGGCATCCTCTGCCAGTGATAACTTGGAGAAATCTCCCTCTTCCTCTCTCATAACAAGGGGGGAGAGGGAACTTCAGGAGTCATGACCTACTTTGCTTGCAAGGCAGCTGGGATTATGGTAATTCTGTTGTGGCTCTCAACTCCAGTCAGTTGAAGCAGAATGACCTTCCACCTAGGGGGTAAGTCTCCTATATAATAGGTGATGGTTTGAATTTTTGTAGAAACAAAAAAATTTTTAATAACAATATGACATTGATTAAAAAAAATAAATTTGTATTTTTCAAACTCAATTTATCTTAAGACGAAGCAATAGATGAATGATAAGGAGTAAAATTTTTGGGAAGATGCTCCCATTGCTCAGATCAATCACAACACTTAGGGCAAGGGTTACTTACATTACAATTGTTAGATCTCCAGCTACTACAAGTTATATGAGGATCAGTATGGAAAGAGGCTGAATAACGAGAGTAAGGATTGTTACCTAACTCAGGGCATTTTCTCTGAGGCAAAGCCTTCTCAATGGAATGAATCAAAAAGTTTGCATCTCTAATGCAAAATACACAGACAGACACAACACAGTCACATTAAAAAAAGAATAGGCAAAAAACCAGGAAGTGCATAAAATACTGTCTTCTATGTAAGATAGGGTACCGTGCATATTGCGATGAAGATGGTTAAGAGATAATGGGTGCATCACAAAACACAGGAGGGGGAGAGAGGTCAGACTCGGCCTACTCGGTCCCCATTGGCTGTCATACTGCTGTCACCAACTTTGTTCTATTTTTAACCGTATCCATCTGGTTAAACTAAGAGATTTTGCCCTAAATAAAGACTGGGGTTTTTACCATATATATGAACAATTGTGTTTTTCCTATACAAAGTTTATAAACTAATGCCTTTTATGTTTACTCCCACCTAAACTGGGCCCTCTCAGTCCTTCGTTATCCTTGTTACTAAGTTTCAACTGCTTCCAGCTCATGCTGAAAGATACTCCTCTATAAAAGGCTCCGAGTTTGTTTACGTAGGAAAAATTTTGTAGTTAATCAAAATTTTATATTTTTCCTAGCTATACAAACCTTAAGTCTCACCTCTAACCAACCCTTATTTTGTACCTGATGACAAAGGAAAAGGTGGTGCTGTGTACCAAGTAAGTGGATCTCCTACCATCTTGCTTGTCTGTCACTAGTAAACTACTACCTTGTGACAAAGATTCAGTGACCAGACCAGATTTTGCTGAAGGTAATCCATATGACTTTAAAGATTTGTATCCTATCTTCACAATTTGTGATGCATTTAGTGTTTAAATCTGCAAAAAATGACAGATTTTAAAATTTGTATTTTTCATAGCCAACAAACCTGAGGTCTTAACAATAGGATATTTTTCCAAGCGCAGCTGGTAACCAGTTATTACAATCGGAGATTGCAAGCAAGGAATCTGTGAGATCTGACAAGCACATAGGAGGTGAAAGCTGGTCAGTGACCGCACATAATCCCTTGACGCTCAGTCCTTTCCCAACCAAGGATAAAAATAAAATAAAAAGTGAGAGGGGCGCTAGAGGTGGGCAGTATATGTTCAGACCTCAGGTTTGTTAATTATGGAAAATACCAATCGATTTAAAAATTTGTCATTTGTTCATATGCGGAACAAACCTTCGGTCTTAACAATAGGAGTCTTATACTTGGAGGGAGGTATAGACATCCTAAACTGGCTGGGAGTTAACCACCTGACCACCTCCCAGAATGAAACAAGTTCCAAAGAGGTGGATGAATTCCCGAGAAGATAGATATACTGATATCTACAACTCTGTCATCTGGGTTGCAATACAATGATATACATTAGCAGATTCATTGCATTTAAAGGACTAATGAAAATTCTGACTGTTCGATAACAAACCATATAGTCACAGAGGTCTGTTATTACTCCTGACCCCCCCCTTGCTAGAGAGTGGAGTATTTGCTACTGTATAGAGGGTTTTGATTATTCTTAAATATAATTAGTAAACCAACTATCAGTATGGCTACCGTACTCACCTGTATCAGACCAGTCCAACTTATGATGGGTCTATTCCTCAACCTGCCCGAAGGAAAAAGAACTGAAAAAAGAAAGAAAGAAAGAGATCAGCCCCACTCACTCATTCTCTCTTCCACACAATCACCTTAGGTAAGATACAAAACAGCCCAGTCAAGGACAATGGATAAGCTACATAACTTGTTGGGCAGCCACCACAGGACCCGAGGAAAAAGTGTTCATAGACCTGTGGGCAACATCTCTCAAATAAAGAGAGATGAACATAATTTGATTTGAAAAATATGGACTACTTTTTGAGAACCTTGGGCAAGGACATTATCAGTCAACCCTGTACAATCTATATCCTTAGCAGTAATCCTGACCTAATGGAGTCTGGTAAGTGGCCGAGAGCATACTGCAAAGAACATTAAGTAATGCCTACAATGCACCGCATGAGGTCCACTATTGGCACTAACCCCCTACGGGGTCCAAGTGCCAAATGAAAAAGTTTTGTAACTTACAGAGTGAGCTGGTATTTTATGACATTAATTAATGTCAAACGTCTATTTCCAGATTCCTTTATTTCTAGCATCAACAAATTTTGGATCCTCATGTAGGAAGACTTTAAGCACTGTCTTCACCAAAGGTGCAGTATGTTTAGCAGTCCAGTCCAATCCAATCCACAAATTTCTGATTGTGCAAGAAAACCTTACTTTTAATGCTTTGGGTGCATTCAAAAATATGTAAACTGCATTCTTATTGTATTTTTCACCCAAAAAACCTTCAAATATTGATTATTTTGCATTTTTGGTGTCATGTTTCTTCTGCCAGATGAGCGTTGTAGGCATCATAACCCTGGAACATGCATCGTAACCCTGGAAATAATTTCTGATGAATATAATTGAAAAGCGCCTTAACCTCGGAACGTCATAAGCCGAACCCGTCGTAACCCGAGGACTGCCTGTATGTAATTATTCTGCCAACCCAACTTATGAAATATGAAGTTATTTATGTACTTTGCTCAGCCTTAGAAGCAGAATGATATCTGTATGTTGACACCACTGGAAACCACACACATTAAATGATTGATTAAACATAAGGTTGTTGAGTGAGGGGGGGGACCTGTTTTCAAACTCTGTAGATTTCTAGTATATAGGCAATCCCTAGCACTAGTGTTCCTGCCATCCACTAGTGATCTTTTAAACATTTAAGTAAAAAAAAAAAAAGTTGGGGTAGGCAATCACTTGCCTCTTTTTGATACATTATATCTCAAATTTTATTTCACTGAAACATGTGACTTTAAGACCTATGATAAAAATTCTTTATAACTGCTATTGGCTCTGAAGTGAAAAAGTAATAAAATATTCTCTACACTTTGGGAACCTATTTTCAAGACATGACATTTTGCAATGACCTAAACTTGCCTTCATTGAGGTTTCTTTTAATTTTATATTCTTGATTGCTCATCTTTGCTGTTAATTTCCTTCCTGAAATAGACAATAGTTAATGACAGTGGACGCTTAGCAGCCAGGTGGGGGCGCTCAGCATATGGGCACTCGGTTGAGAAGGCCTCTAGACTGTCCACATAGATACAGCATAACTACAAGAAGGCTGTGGGCTAGTATATTGGGTTTCTTACAACGTCTTAACTGGAAATGGGTCTGGACAATGACCCACATTCTCTGACGGGCGCTAAAGTGGTCGTTAAGAATCCAGGAATTGTTTCTGGCTGCTCCTGTCAAGTGTCGGAATCGGAACTTGAAGACAAGTGCACTCCCAATGAGACACCTTTCTAATGGCTGTCTGTCAACGCATGGTGTCGTGGAACAGGTTTGATTGAAAAAGTGAATACCCATGGGCAAACCACCATCAGCCTCCCTTGGACTTCTGGTATGTCTTCTTCCTGGTTCAGGGGATTATGACAGGGACTTTCTAGGAGAGCCAATGGGATGGATAGCCACTTCACCCACTTGAACTACACTATCACTCATCACTTTTTCTGTGAACTCTTTATCCATAAGCACTCTCAGTGACTCTCCCAATTCTGCCACTGTACTAACAAAAAGACCTGTCTTCTTATTGAACCGAGATTTGAGACTGGAAATGGTATTAGGGTCGGAGGCAAGGGAGCCACTAGCTACTAAGCTAGGTTTTAGGAGTGGTTTTCAAGCTACGTGACCAACTCTCGGCTCTAGAAGCCGCTTTCCTCTTCCTATCCCTTGCTAACTTATCTAAGTGCAATTTAAGCACTTTCCACCGGTTCTTATCCCAAGAAAAACATTCATTACAAGTTTTCTCACTGGTACATTCTTACCCCCTACATCTACTGCATTTTGAACAAGGATCATAGCAAGATTTTGTTAACCTAGTTTTAGACCCTCCGCTGCTATAGCAAATACGTACTAGAATCAGACATAATTCTATAAACAACTGGTCTAACTTCGAAAAAGCTAATAAGCTGACAAAAACTTGCTGGCTAGCAAATCAGTAATTATAAATCACCCAAATACAACTGAAAACCAAAAAAAAACGCTGCTGCAATGGCACCGATGTGTATGACGAGCCAGATGAAACAAAGTTGAGCTTACCTGCCAAGCTGTTTCTCGAGTGCTCCGATAGTGGGCGGGGCCTGTCACCTGTACAAAACAATAGAATCGTTAAATGAATTTTTTTAAAGTTACTGTTCAAGTAGAAATGTTAGCTATGTAATTATACTTGGTAAGTTACTTCAAGTTTTGGAAGCAAGAGTCTTAAACCAGTTTCATAAAACAGATCAGAGCAGTCTTTGGTGTTGGTAATTCCATTCTAATTAATGTCCACCATTTTGGCATTCACTCTCTATCATTTTTATGTAGTTGGCCCCTTTCATGTAAAACAGAAATTGCTTTGCAAGTGGTGCGTTTACATTAGAATTCATCAGGAGCTCTGTGTCACTGCTTCTGAAAAATCTATACACTGGCACTCTTTTAGTTGAGTTTTACATGCTGCTTTCTCTGCTTGAATGTAGATCCTTTACTTGAATTTCTTAAGTGACTTCATGTCACTTGCAGGATGAATTATTTAAGGATAAATCAATAATATTCTTTTACTTAAATTTCTTAAGTTACTTCATGTCACTTGCAGGATGAATTATTTAATGATAAATCAATAATATTCTTTTTAAAGTTTCAAAGTACTTTAATGGTTATCATGGTAATCAGCATATTAAACCAATAAACAATGATATTTTGCAATACTGTACTGTAGTGAATCACTGTCACATGTGAGTGTAGAGCATGTTTACTGGTGCTAAGAGCACACCGACTTCCTGTAGTATATGTAATTGTTAATGCACAAGACTGTATCTCAAGTCATAATGTTGTTTGTTCACTTGTACTTAAACCATGTGCACCAATTTTGATAACTATGAACATGTATCTTTTCAGGTAGCTATGGAGAGCTCTTTCATAGAAAATAATAATCATAACATTCAAAGAATGGAAAGTTGTTATTCAACACCAGCACACCAGGCTTCATCATTTCCTTCAGAATCTGAGCAGAGAAGTAATTCTGAAGTCAGAAGTCAAACAGCTCTCAGAAATTCAAGTGACACTTTTGAAAGTGCTGTTTTGTCTTGCAGTGAAACAGACACAGTGGCAAGATAATTTACGTGCTTTGTTAAGTGTTGTGTCGAGTGATTTATATGTGCTGTAAGATAAAAGTTTATTTTCTATGTACACTTTCATGTTCTTTGCGAGTTTGAGAAGAGAAAAAAATTATGTATAGGTCTTATAAAGTCATGTACATATATTCTGTATAAAACCTTTTAAAGATCAAAATGAAGTAACTAGTCTCAGATGTTTTAGCTTTATGGTTTTATCTGAATGGTTTTTCGAGTCAATGATATAATTAATAAAATTCTATTGTAGAAGTATACTAACTACAAAGTGCAGACTAATTTTCATTGGGTCTTTTGAAATTCAAAGCAATGATAGAGCAGAAATATCTGGTGAAATGTCTTCCTTTTGATATTAACCTGATTGGTCATGTGATAGTATTTTTAAGTGTTATGCTAAGTTTATTGATATCTTTAGATATTTGTTCCATATATCCTATAATGATTTGTTCTGTTTGTGCTTGTATCCAAGAGATTTAATATTCTGTACACTATCACTCATGGTATGTTAGTTTACTGTTTTGAAATGTTTTGTAAATTAAACAATGCAAAATTCTGTCTCAGATTATGCAGCCAATGATGGCAAAATTATGAAAATAATTAAGAATTTACTAATATATATAGAAATAACTAAAATACTCTGCTTCTAATTTATAAAATATGAGTTTTTTGGAACTGAACCCACTAACCATGGGGTTAATTAGTCAGAAACTAGTCCGCATGCAATTTGTAAAAATATGGATTTAAAAGCCAAACCATGTTAGTCTGTGGATAACATTAAGCAAGCCTTTTTTATTTTTTGTGTGGCAGCTAAGTCCAGTTAACGTATGAAAATGTAGGAAGTTCATATATTATGTAGTTATCATAACTCAGGGAGTGGTAAAAATATATATAGTTATATTGTTTATATTCAATATTCATTCTAGTAGTGAATTATGGCAAAAATGGGGACTACATACATTCATGTGCAATAGTTCTAATTTTATTAATATTTGTGTACTATCTAGATTTTCAATAAGGAAAAGGGAGCATTTATGTTAGGTGAGATAGCAACCAAATACCTGAAAGATATGAAAGTAAAAATCTTTTAATACTGTTTTATCATAGAATAAAAGTAGTTATTACTGTAGATTTATTATGTTCAAGTACAACTTTGTGATGAGTTATATGTAAAGTAATATATGTATTAGAAAAAGCAGTAAACATGGAAGTAAGGACCAACAATATATTCTACTATATTGTACAGTATTTGGACAAATCAAAAGAATGATCTGCTTGATGATTGGTTTTGTTTAGTCTGAATTTTTGTATAGCAATTTATGAATTCTTGTAGAGCAATTTATGATAGGATTCACTTGAAAATCATATCCATAAATTTACAATATAAAATATTATTTAAAGAAGTAAATAATCCTGCCTGTCATTTTTGTATAAATTATAAAAAAAAATGACGGAATTTTTTTAACTTAACATCTGTTGTAAGGGATTGGGAGAAATGAAAAATATTTATTTATAAATGCTAAAATTTAACATTATTAAATAACTGGAAATACTTGCTGAGCATGTGTCCAGATTTTTTAGAGGATTATGTCAAGCAGTGAGACAGAGTGAAAGAAGTACGGCAAAATTAGAGAGAAGTAACTGGAGCAGTTTTAGACAAGAAAATGTCATTTACACTTAAAATGAAAAATTATAAAAGAGTTATCAGGCCTGTACTATTACATGGGGTAGAAACTTGGGCACTAGAGAGGCGGGAGAGTTTAAAAGAACAGAGGTGAGGATGGTGAGATGGATGATTGGAATACCACTAGTACTGGAAAGGAGGGAGAGTCAAGAAATAAGAAGAATGTAGAAGAGGCGGCTATGGAAGCCTGTCTGAGAGGCATACTATGGGCATGTAATAAGATAGGAGGTGGAACCAATCAAAAGAGCCAAGAACATGCCTGTGATGGGGAGAAGTGTGGGACATCAGCAAATCTGATGGATGAACGTGGTGAGGAGGGATATGGTTGAGGTGGGACTGGGGGAAGATGCCAAATATAGAAATAGATTGAGAAAGTTGACTTGAAAGGCTGCCCCCTGCTATACAATGGTACTAAGAAGATCAAAAGAAGTAGTAGTAGATTAGCAATTCATGCAAATGGATCAATTCTCTCATGACAAGGGATGGCATTAATGATTAGTCATGGTATGTAGTGCTTAATCAGAGTACTAAAAAAATTTACTTTTGTTACCAGTGTAATTAATATACTACAATCTGGCCAATTTCATTGTTATCCAGCACAGTACTTCTATTCAAGTGAACACTGATGGTTAAGTAAATCTCTGTTGCTTACAATATTGCATTTCAGTTATCATGTGCATAAAGTCAAAAAGAGAAGGAAAAGCATGAGAGCCCCATTACAATCAATAGCACAAGTAATGATACTAAGTGGATGCAATCTATAATTCCATGGTGTATTACAATGAAGGCTCAACCATATTAGGCTGGTAGATATGCAAGGCTACAGACAAATTTTATAACCTAAGATATGTATGTATATATATTCTCTATAGATTTGCTACATTTTTGCCTTTGAATCAAATTTTAATTTCCTATAACTTACCCAATATTGATACAGAACTCCAAAAGCATGTAAAAGTTACAAACTGGTCCTAATGAAATTCTAAAGATAATAAAATGCTGAGCAATGCATGACATCACCAGCAGGTGTGAGGGAATTGGTTCACTGCAGAGCAATTTATAAATAATTATACAGTATATACTACTTTGTGCTAGAATAATTTTAAAATACAAAATTCTAAAAATTTTCTAATAAAGCTGACAGTCAAATTTGGGTATTTGTGGTAGAGCTGGGACCATATTCAAACAAAGTATATGTGGACTGCCTAGTTGGTTAAAAAAGTAAATAAATAAAAAAGCAGACAATTTCAGAATCATATAGGTTTGATAAAACTAGATTTCCCAATTTGTAAATAAAAATCCATTACTTTAAATGTAAATGAATTAATGTATATAAAATAGGGGCTCAACTAGAGTTTGCTTTATACTGTAGCTATGTTTGAACATCTGAAGATCCAGTGAATTTTGTGTTTTGAGGTGAGAACTATATTTGCTCAGTAATCCCCCAGATGACAAAGCAATATGTTATAAGCTCAACGCCTATGTCAACTTTTCTTTCCTAAACACCTAGGCAGTTGGTGTTTTAAAATTTATTTCTTGGGTATAGAATATAGCAGCTTTAATAACCAAGAAATAGATTGAAATATAAAAAAAATAATGGTGAATAGCATAAAAATTACTATGAGGGCCAGACAATATAATTTTTGAGTTAGAAACTTTTGCTCATTTTAGTGGCAGGTCACTTTCAATATTACGTATATCAAAGTAAAGAATTTTGATTCATGAATGGGGAAACTGAGGTTTTAGAAACCAAATTATTATACAATTGTTTGCTCATCTATTATGCTTCATCTAGAATGGACACTTGGCAGTACGCACAGTATTGATGAGTGACAATATGATTGTAATGTCATACATCGGCAAACAAGAGGGTATAATTTCTCTGTCCCTTTGTGTGTTGGTATGTCAGGTGCCAATAGGTGGGTTGCCACACCACTGGGCTGTTCACCAGACACATCCAGGCTGTCAAAGTGTGCTGGTAAATCACTTCAGTTGCCAAGGGCAAGTCATTGGGATGGAGTCTTTCCCATACCCACAATGAATATGCTGTTTGAATTCTTGGCGACTCCAGTAGTTAACATATTTACCATAAGGCTAAGCAAGAAAGTAACAGTGTTCTGGTTTCTAGTTCTGGACCCTTGGACTGCTATGGAAGATACCATCCAACACCTGTTGACCATCTAAATGTTTGCACCATTTCCCAGCATTCTACTTGTCTGCTGAGTATAGGTCACTCCCAGTCTCAGAATGATGTTGGCAGCTCTTTTGCTGGCCAAAAGCCAAGTGGTATCTGGATCTGCTGCCCGTTTTTTTTTGTCAAAGCACTGAGAAAACAACCCGTGGCCTACTCTGCTTCGTCAACCACTTTTGCACTTGTGCTTCATGGCTGAAGAGTTGACTTCTTGTTAGCATTAGCATAGGTCTAGAGAGTAGGAAATTGCACTCTCTTTCTTAGTGTGACACTCAAAGGAATGGGGTTCCCATTCAATTTCCTTCATTCTCGAGTTCAAAGCTCAGAACATATCAATTCCCAATGAGTTACAAATCCTTCCTGATCCTCTCCCTCAGAAGCTTTGTGGACAACAAGACAAAATTCTGTTGTTTCCACTGCAATTTATGCAGTAGTCCATATGCAGAAATTGACACCTCAAACCTGATCGTTAGCTTCTGTTCGTTAGTGGTGGCAGGCAAAAGAAAGAATTACATAAAAACAAAAGTCTCTTTCTGGCTCCAAGAAGCCAAAAATGGACATGTGAGTTGTAAAGTGGAGATACTGAGGTACCCTATACCTCAGGCAAGTATTCATAAGGTCAGGGCCACTGCCTGCCCCATCTCTGGCATTCAGGAGAAATTTCTTTATATCCTAGGTACTGATGGCAAGTGTTTAGTAGTGCCAGACAACTTCCACTGCTTTCTACCTGCAGAACATTGCCTGTAAGTCACTGAATAACTTTTCAGGCCTACAGTGGCAACTGACTAACATGTGTAATGACTAGACTCCATTTTTACAAAACAGTATCTTGCCCAAGGTTTTAGGTATTAAATAGTAGGCTGGATGATAACTGACTGGTAAATTTTCCCTCTTTCTACCTTCTTCCTCCCAGCAGCCACATGCTCTACTCTCACTGAACAGGCCAGGTACATGGGAGCTACCAAAAAAAAAAAAAAAAAAAAAATCTTCCTATCTCTATCTCTTAATTTCTGGTACTAATTGTAAACCATTCTTTCAAGGGAAGAGAGACAAAAGAAGATAAAATCTTTGATTTTGCAATATTATGCTAGCTTCAAACTAGTCCTTCCTTCTGACATGGGAACCTAAGTTATCCATTTTTCCTAGTGAGGTCACAACAAGCTACACCTAGGCACAGGGCCATGTCATCTTTGGCATCACATATGTTGCACTGTACAAAAGATTATAGAAGTCATCCCTCCCCCTGATCATCAAAGTATCAGGGAAGCTGACATTTCTGGGTAGGAGTCACTGCTAATCATGACTTTAAGAGACATCCTTCTGTCTATGGGTTAAGTTGCCATAGTATTAAATGGATTAAAAGGCAAAGTTTTAGGATACTTTACATTTTTCCTAGTTATACAAACCCAATGTCCTATAACTATTCCTCAACTGCCCTTAACTCATCACTGACTTCCACTTAATTTGAAAACCTTGTTTAGAACTTCAACAACCAAGACCAAATGCTGTCCAAGTTATCCACAGAAAAACTACAGGTTTGTACCTCTAAGAAAAATGCAAATTATCTTACAAATCTTCCCTATATTTAACCAACTAATTATTCTACATGTCCTTTATGTGAATATAATTCCAGTTTAACCACAAGGGCCCAAATTAGACTGAATGACTTACGTTTCATTAGAAAATGGGTAATAATGAGACCTGTCCTTCAATATGCCAGTTACTAGATAAATATCATGATATTCACTAAATGGTTGAGAATTTACAACCACAAGACAATCTTCAGTTGGCTATATTAGCTTACAGGGTATGTATGAACAAGTCTAAAAATAAGCAACAGAAACTATGTTTTATTAAAAATTCAGACAAAACTACACCTGAAATTTTGTATCTCCTCTATAGGTGAAGCATTTGGCAAGCAAGAGTACACGAGGAAAACTGTAGGTTGTTCATAAGAAAAACCTGTGGCTACTTCATTTACTTTTGAATATTTCCCTTTTTGGGTGTTTCAACTCTTGACAAGGTTAAAAAAAAATTCTTACTTCTGCATTTTATATAACTTGCTTGGACATACTGAACTAACAAATAAAAACACACCCAAAATTTTCAACATTAGTGGATGCTTTGCATAAAAATATTTAAGGAAAACTTGCTCTGGACAGTATTCCTAAATATCTAGAAAGCATTAAAATATGGATAAAAAAGAAAAAAGCTTATGTTTTCATAAGATCTTAAGAATTAGTGAAAGACAGAAAGGAACTTTCACAGTTTACTGTGATACTTTTCTAAACACAGCATACCTTTGCAGTGTAATGTGTGGATTGTCAATTTTTGTATTAGTAAAGAAATACCTAACAGATTTTAATGAACTACACAATTCACGAGATAACATTTCTATTCTTACAAAAAAACTATGTAGCCAAGCATTACCCCCTTTTTCCAGTTCTTGAAAAAAAACAATAACTGTACAAATGCCAATTATAAAGGATACCCTCTCCGGAAAGCTACAAGTACGGTATGCCAGTTAAGCTGTATATAAAATATTCCATCCCAACAGAAAACAAGTGTATCCAATTTTTTGCAATATATCACAGTTAAATGTTCATACTGTATACAGGATTGACAAAGATGTGTAAAATATACCATCAGTCAACCAATACAAAAGATTAAACTAAACTCGGGTTCAGTTACTACAGGAAATAATCCTGATAGGATACTTCTTAATAATATCAGCTGGAGAGGAGACAATCCCTAGTTATTCTTTGTATTCAGAAAAAATAAGCCAGTTTATAAATAATGTTATCCCACTGCAGTGAATGAATGTGATACACCTAAAGGCTATCAACCATTTGAGTATCTTGTGTGTTTCCCTCAGCAGTAATACTTATCAGAAGAGCAAAGTGTATCATTAATGAAAATAACTCTTACACATTACACTTATTAGAAAAGCAAAGCACAACAGAAATGAAAACTGCTCAACAGCGTTACTTCTTAGGAGAGCGAAGCACATCATGAATGATAATAACTAAACAGCATTACTACTTAGAAGGACAAAGCACAAAAAATTTGAAAATGGCTGAACAGCGTTACTCAAAAGAGCAAAGCACATCAGAAATGAGAACAGCTCAACAGCATTACTTATTAGAAAAGCCAAGTACTACATCAGAAATTAAAATAACTAAACCGTTAGAAGAGCAAAGCACATCAGAATGGAAAGAGAAAATGTACAAGTTACCTGCAGATTTTCGAGCCAAGGTTGTTACCCTTATCTAGAATAAGTATAGAAACTAACAAGGAATATAAGTGGTGAGGCTAAAGTATGGCCTAACCATATAGGAAATAATATAGTACCAGCTTCCTGATATTATATATAAAGGCATATGTAGGTTGATAATTCCAAAATTACTCTCTTTGGCAATAAAGGAAAAGACTTATTGCACCAAGCAATCAGAGGATTGCTGACCTTTCCAGACTACCACAATTCTTGGAAATGTTGGCTAATAGTATTTTCACAAGGCAGTCTACAATGATTTATTTACATACTGTATTACTAAAATTGGGAATCTATATAATGAAAAACCGTATTCTCTTCACCTCTTGCTCTAAGCATTTAGACAAATTATGAGTGATAAAAAAAGTAGCACAATGTACTGGTAAAATCTTAAAAAATTACTTCATGGAAATAAACAAATAAGCACAAAATTTATTAAAATGAAAATTTTCCTCTGAAAGATATGTACTAGTATACCATTATTATCCCAAGGATTGTAAAAGGTGTTTTTGTGACAGACAAATCTAATTCCACTATTTGAAATTAATTGTGCTAGTTTTAGGACAAAAACTGTTGGATTCATACATGTTAACACCATTATAACTTCTGGATCATGTTACCCACCTTTTAAGTATTTTCCATTTTTGAACATACAGTAGTACTTCAAAGTACATTACTACATGTATTCAGCTTCAAAATGAAACCTAAACCAGCTTATGTTATGAAGAGTAAATTAACGGTGAGCAAGAACGGAAATCATTGTTATGTCTGTAGTTGGTCAGATGGTGCTTTGCCACTGACAATTTGTGACCTAGTCACAAAGTAGTAATGTACGCGAACCTCAGGCATAAAAATCTAATATACTTATATTGTCAGATTTTAGAAATTAACCTTCCACTGACCTTAGACTACTGAATATTGCAGGTAATGAATCAAAACTGGCAACTTCATGGGCTATAAATCCAAGGTTCTTCCTATTCTTATTAATGTGCCCCATCAGTGTTAAGAGTAAGGCTATTAACATTTACATTTTGGACAATTATTTCAAAATGTTGACTATTTATACAGTATATGTCTCTGTGCACTAAAATTTAACATAAATGTTTAAACTTCTATCACAGCTGTTTTAACCATACAAATTCAGATGTTCTAAAGAACCTCACACTGCCACATTGCATTGCAAAACAACTGTATAGTTAAAATATTAAAATAATACAGTTATAATGAGCAGGAGTATGTATAAGAATATTAACAGATATGGCAACTGATACATATTAACTAACATCAACAAAAGTGCTTACAAATTATCTATCTTGCCTTAGTAGTACATAAGACTTCATATTGAACAATCCTTTCAACATTATGAATTTGTACTTAGCCTTTCTTGTCCACAGTCTTAAGAAGGATGGTTAAGATTTTTGAAGTGTTCAGTATATCCTTGTGAATGTGGAATGACTATATATATATTGTCAGTTAAGAAAAATATTACAAATGATGTTTTTTGTAACATTCAAAAACAAACAATCTGTATTAAAAGTTTATTAATTATTAACATCTTTTAAGCCTACTAGGTCCTAATCTAACAAACTTGAAAGCTCATTGACTACATACATAAAGCAACTTGCAAAACGTTGATGAACGATCTTCTCAACTCATGAAATTCTATACTGCAGCAACAGTCATAGAAGTTATAAACATAGTCTTGTCATATTATACATACATCAATTTTTAGTAGGACAGGCGATAATTAGAGCCCTCCTGTCCTGAGTCCTTTATATTCTATCAATTTGCCAACAAGCATTACTCTGGCAGAGACCAGCTATGTAAGAGAATTCTTTGAAATTGTAATTGGTTGGTCTGTCTTACTAGAGCCCTGGGACCCAGTCTCCTTTGAGGATGAACAGCGGCTACCAAAAATAGGTTTTTCCTACATCAAAACCTGTTTTATAAAATCTTTTAATAATAACATGAAGTCTCAAATTTATTAGGACTGGTGGACACTTGAAGTTGTCTCCAAATTATATATCACAAATGTCCTTCTTCTCTGATATATGGAAAAAAACTGTACAAGCAACTAGTCACGAAAAATATTTAAAAATACTTTAATAATAAATTGTATTATGCACTGTATTGTATTTTATTGTAAATAACATTAGTTTTAATTGGATTAGGCCCTCATTGCATGATATTCTAATACCTGAAATCCCCTCAAATAACTGAACATATCTTCTATTCTTTGTAAAATGTAATGAGTAAAATGTAATGAAATAACTCAAAATATAACAATTTACATTAAAAAAACTTGAATAGATTTGATGACAAAAAATATCATCTTGATTGAATGTTTTGTATGCCAGCACAGTGTCAGATTACATTTTTAAAATAGTTTATGAACTTTGTAGATAGGTATGTATTTATCCTATTTTAAAATAATCTAAAGGGGAAAGGTTGTAAATATGCTAGGTATTGTTGGCAATACATGATAATTTCTTTTTATTCCAGTGAAAGATAGTTTTAGATACAGTTGTGATTATAACTAATAATTCTGTTAGTTTATGTAAACAGTACTTGATGTAAGTAAGCTTTAAAAACATTCATTCCAGTAACCATGCAAATAATGTAGTAGGCAAAACTGAATTAGTACACTGTTCAATTAATAAATTTACCTATATAGGAAACTTTTACATTTTCTAAAGAATCTTTTACTATAGGGATCTTGCATCAATTTGTACATAATTTATTTTAAATTTAACCATGTATTATGCTAAGGTATACTATAGCTTTAGTACAAAATGTATACAGTGTATCATTAAATTGGTGAATAATAAAAAGCTAAATGAATAACTGTTTTTAGGACAAATTTGAACCCTACATAACTGTTAATTTACACTCTCTGAGTTTTGGGAATATCTCAGCTTTAACAGTTGGCCAGCCAATGACAGGGCAAGGCATAAAGCTACAGTAATAGTATTTGAAAATGCTATTGACACTGTGGATGGTTTCTACACATAAAATTTATGCTTGCCTCAAGAGTTTATGGTATATACAGTCATACCCCTAAATACGAAAGTCCCTACGTACGAAAATCCAGGTTACAAAGGCAAAGACAAAGATTATTTTGCTTCTGTGTACAAAAATAATTCAGGTTGCAGAAGGGTGTACTGTAAAGTCCGACATTCGCCCAGGCCGCCGAGAACAATTTTAAAACTCGTGCGCTGCCAACTCAGTGGACTAGACACCCTCCTCCTGCTCTCCCATTGGTTCCTGATGCTAGTCACGGAAGTAAGATCCTGCTCTCCTATTGGTCGGCATCTATCCCATCATGCATCTACGTAAGGGAGTTCCTCAACCATTTCATTTCGGCAGCGTTATTGTACACACGTGGAATTCGTTCGTTCAAGTAGATTTCATTTGTTAACATAAATTCGTGTTAGTGATTTCGCTTTCATTGTAAGTTACTTTATCGTGTTGTGTGTGAACTTAAATACTTACGTTATTAGCCATGGGTCCCAAGAATGTTGCTGAAGTTCATGGAAATAAGAGGGTGCTTTCTATGGAGACGAAGATGGAGATAATAAAGGGATTTTGACGTAAGGAAAAATCTATTTCTGGGCGATTGGCTCGTGTCGCCAGCGAAATATCCTTTCTTTAATCTATTATTTCTAGGGTAAATGTACTAACACATACCAGAGAATAAATAAATCAAGAAAAAGGTCAGTATAACTGACTCGCTCACCCTCCAAGAGGGTGTCGGTATGAACACTATGGCGAGTGAGACCACTACCACGAGCCAAATGCCAATAGAATTCTCCCACTACAAAATCCCTCCAAGAGGAGAGCCAACCCACAGGGTGGGCAGCAAGTACTACTACTACTCCATCCCATGCTGCCGACTGCTGCGCCTCTGGTGGCCATCCTGAAGTTAGCAGACAATCTTGGGCGAAGGGATGGGTAGGGCGGGATTTCGCTGGCGACACGAGCCAATCGCCCAGAAATAGATTTTTCCTTACGTCAAAATCCCTTTTCTGGGCTCAGCTCGTGTCGCTGCGCGAAATCGTACCAGAGAAATAGCACAAGATTGTAAACCAAAATTAATAAAATAAAATAAAAAAGTTCTCAAATAAAAGTAAAAGAATATAAATTGCTAATAAGGATACATACACAGTGATACAAAATAGAAATATGCTTAAATTACACTTAATTCTAATAATATTTCTTAACTTAAGGTAATTTACATATACAGAGGTAATATGGCTTAAATGTATCAAAATGGTATCTGTGTAAAGCTATGTATCAAAATTCCAGAGCAATTAACATAATAAGGTGAACAAAACAACTCAACAATAATAATATATAAAGGAATGTATATGACTTAATATACAAAACCCGTAACCATTACAATTAAGATGTATCCCCTAGCATAAAAATAAGGGGATGACATCCATGAGATCAATATCCGTAATCAATTGTGAGTGTCCCTAGCAAAAAAATAAGGGACACCCACCACATCATCATAAAAGCAGCTAAGACACAAGGTGACTGTAAATGAACAAGGCAGGAATAGACGAACTGTTGGGTGAGGCAGGTAGAGGAAAGGAGGACTGGATCTTCTACTAAAGATTAGTTAGAGTCAGGGGGAGGGGAAAATATGTTACCCGCTGCTACTGCTGAAATTTCAGAGCTTCCAAGGACTTTAGGTAATGACGTTTTGAACACTGTCGGCGATTTCCATCCAGTATACTTTTTTCAACTCATCGAAGTTCATATGTTGGAAATAGTTAATTGAGGTGGCTACTGCCCTGACATCATGTGCTTTCGGGAAAGAGTCAGGATTGGCTTGTTTAATGAAGTACAGGATTTGTTGCCTGATGCCTTTAATAGATAAAGTGCCACCCTTTTCTCTCTTAAAGAGAGGACCCGATGAGGATGAGGAGGTCCTGGACAGAAAGGCTCGTAAGGCTGAAACTGGGCAAAGAGATATATCTTGTGGAAGGGGTAGTACCTTCCATGGTTCCCACCTCATCAAAGGATCTTCATTTTTTGCTATAAAGCTACGTTCCGGAGAAAGTAGCACTTCCCCTGTGGGAAGGAACTGAATATGATCCGGATCTCTGGATAAAGCCGACAGTTCTGAAATTCTAGCTCCTGAGGCCAAGCTTAATAAAAATAGAGTTTTTCTTAAGAGCATTATAAACGAGCATGTGTCATTATCGGTTTCTGAAGCAGTTTTAGGACAACATCGTTTAAGAACCATGATACTGACGTAGGCCTGACAGAAGGTCTAAGTCTAAGCATCACGCCTTGGGAATAGACGAGAAGTAGGAATCCGTCAAGTCTATGTTGAATCCAAATTGAAATATCTTTTTCAAGGCTGACTTGTTTGTCGTAATCGTGCTAGCTGCTAAGCCTTTTTCAAATAGGGATCTGAAAAGGATATAGCTGAATTAATTGTCATGATTCTAATATCTGATTCTCTCAGGAAGATTGCTAACTTTTTGACAGCAGCATCATACTGTCTAAAAGTTGAATCCCTTTTATCGGATTCCAAGAAGAGAATATTCTGAGGGTCAATATTCGCATCCCTTTTCGCTGCAAACTTCATGAAATCCATAAAGTTAGGGTTTTGAGAATCCCTGAGGAAGCGAACACAGTCTTCGTTTGTACTGACTGGGAGAGCCTGGGATTGGGGATCCGAAGAGGACGAAGACCCAGTTCCAGAATTAGGGGATACCAATTGCTCTTCGGCCAGTCTGGGGCTACTAGAGCCACTTGACCCTTGAATGTCCTGAGTTTGTTTAACACTTTCATGAGAAGATTCACTGGAGGAAAGAAATAAATCTTCTCCCAGTTGCTTCCAGTCCTAGAGCCCATTTTGGGCGGTCCGTGGCATAGGCCAGAGGGTCCAGGTTGGGGGCCACATAACACGGGAGTTTGTGGTTCGCTTGAGATGCGAAGAGATCCACCTGTAGACCTGGAACTCTCTGAAGGATCCATTGGAACGAACTGTTGTCCAGTGACCATTACGACTCTAGGGGCACTGATCGGATAGAGCATCTGCTATGACGTTTCTCACTCGAGCTATATGAAGTGGAGGAGAGATGCCAACTGAACTTGTCTGCCAGGGAGAAGATGGCTACCATGACATGATTTAGATGACGTGACTGGAGCCTCCTCTGTTTATACAATGTACTACCACTGCGCTGTCCAGGACTAGCTTTATGTGGGAGTACTTTGGCGGACGTAACCTTTTTAGAGTCAAGAACACTGCCATTGCTTCCAGTACGTTTATATGGAACTGACGGAACTGAGGTGACCACGTTCCTTGAACCTTCTTGAACTGGGAATATCCTCCCCAACCGCTACAAAGACGCGTCTGTGTGGATGGTGATCCCTGGTGGAGGAAACTGAAGAAGGGGCACTGACACCGACAAGTTCTTGACTTTCGCCCACGGCCGGAGTCGATTCTTTAGAATCAGAGGGACTGAGGATAATTTGTCCCTGGACCTGACATTTGCTCGTGAGCGCCAGATTCTGGTTAGGTCTTTCAGTTTGGCTTTCATTAGGATTGTTCGTCACTGATGCAAACTGGAGCGAACCCAGGATCCTTTCCTGAGTCCTTCTTGACGCCAGTTTGTGACTTAGAAATTGCTTGACTGACTTCGCTATTTCCTTCCTCTTGGTTGATGGAATCGACAGAGTATGGGAGGATAGATTCCATTGAATGCCCAGCCACTGAAAGTTTGACTCTAGGAGTGAGTCTTGACTTGGTCCTGTTTATCTTGAAGCCTAGATATTCCAAGGAACTGAATCACTTTCAGTGTTGCTTTGTTGCATTCCTCGACTGTTGAAGCCCAGATCAACCAATCGTCGAGATACGCTACTACCATAACCCCTTGCGACCTGAGTTGTTGCACTACTACTTCCGCCAGCTTCGTAAACACCCTGGGTGCTACGTTGAGCCGAAAGGAACTACCTTGAAGGAGAATGTAGGTCCCCTATCTTGAAGCCAGATACGGACGGAAGTGTCTTGCAATAGGGATATGATAGTAAGCGTCTGTAAGATCGATAGAGGTGGTGACGGCCCCACGGGGAAGTAAGGTCCGCACCTGCGAGATCCGTGAGCATCTGAATTTTTTTCTTGTGCCCCCCCCCCCCCCCCCGCAGCGAATGGCTAAGTTTAAGCGGGGACAAGTCTAAGATTACCCTTCTTTTTTGTGAGCCTTTCTTTGGCACGCTGAACAAGCGACCTTGAAATTTTAACCTTTTGACTCTCGCTATAGCTCCTTTCTGAAGGAGATCCTCGCGTACTCCGTCAATTCCTTGGAAGGAAGTTGGCGGAAAGGTCTGGATGGAGGTGGGTTCGCTAACCAGCTCCACCCAGGCCTTTTGAGACAATGCTCTGAGCCCACTTGCTGAAGTTCCACCGGTGGCGAAAGTGAAACAGCCTCCCTCCTACCTGAATTTCCTCATTGGTTCTGGTAGCCTCCTCGGCCTCCTCTGAAATGTTTTCCCCTATTAAACCTTCTTGGGACTCCCGATCCTCTCCCCAGAAAGGAAAAAAAAAAGCGCTTACCTCTGCCTCCCTTACCGAGCGGTCATACTTCTGTGAGGCTTGACCCTCGAAGACCTGGTTGTAGGCCGGAGAGAGGGCATAAGAGGTGGAGGGCTGAGGCTGAGGAGAGAATAACATAAATCGGCTGCGACTGAGCCTTTGAGGTGGAAGGTTGGGCTGTTTGCACTAAAGGAACAGCCGGAACTTGCTGAGAGAAGCGTGGCTGCTTCTTCTGGTAGGGCTGGAAACGTCTTATGGTTTCCTTTGAGCCTTACCCTTACCGGCTTGGTCCTGTCGTCTCTTGGCCGTAAGACCCCAACGGTCTTTAAGGCTCTGGTTCAATCTTGTAGCCTCTGACTGAACCTCCTTAACCATCGCTTCTGGGAAGAGGTCTGCTCCCCAGATGCTTGACGTGAGCAACTTATTCGGCTCGTGCCGAATTGTTGCCTCTTGTAGGACATTGTTTTCCTACAATTCGTCCTAGCAGTGGGCGAACTCAAAACATGTCAGACTGCACCGTTTGAGTCAGAGATTTGGTAAGAAGCTTGAAGAGCGGTTCCGACCCATAGGCAATGGTAGCCACCTCGGTCATAGCCATGGAATTAATAGAGACCTGGCTAATCGCGATTTGGCATCAAATTCCGCCTGAATAAGGCTATCTGGAAGCCTAGGTAGCTTCTCACCAAACTGCTCCATAGCACAGTCTGGTTTGAGTTTGCCAGCTGAGAAGGTGTTAGGTAAATCTTCCCACAATTCACCGGCTGAAGGAAGCAACGGAGATGTAGGATCTGCTTCCTTCTTGTTGAGGCATGGAGTCGTCCTTCTGGGCTGCTGGGATAGTAGTCGTCGCGATCTTTGTCAGGAAATGGGAGGGCGGGGTACTCTCTTCCATCGTAAAAATCGTAAACGGACTCTTAAAAGGTTGGATTTTCGTGTTGGAACAATCCATGTCCTCTAGACACCTGAGCCATTCTCTTTGAGCCTGGTCACGCGAATAGAGGACTGTCTCCTTTGGAACTTTATCATCCCGAGTCATGGCTGCGGCTGTGAGCCTGGCGTAGCCTATAAACGGGGGCTGAAGGTCTTCCGGGTAGAACTCGAAGTCCTCAATCCTCCGAGTTCCACATTCCGGGATAGAGATTAGTCCGTCTTGGAAGGGGGAGTATGACGCTACTCTCCCACGGGTTATTCATTGAGAACGGAGGTAGAGAGTCATACGGGGGAAGTTGAGCTCCACCTGTGCTGAAAGGTGGAGGAGAAGCTAGAGGAGCTTGGCTCAGTCCGGCTATGATGTTGTCCTGAGAAGTAATTCTATCAGACAACCGAGAGATCATTTGTTCCATGCTATTTTTCAGAGACCCAACCAGATCTCCCACTTGTTGTAACAGACCAGCGTTGGAGTCCAAAGCCGGAGCTGTAGCGGAGGTGGAAGGGTGGCTCTGAACTGGAACCAAGGGTAGCGAAACTGACGACTCCGCTGGAGTGCGAGATCTCTCCCTGGAGGATCTTACTCCTCGAGGACTTAGAGCCGGACCCAGAAGCTTTAGATCTCTCTGCTCCGAGGTTCTTAGTCGGAGACTTACGAGAGGAGGATGACGCCGAAGTCGTCTTCTTAGACGACGACGACGTCTTCGTCAAGGTTTTCACCGCTTGACCTTGGACCCTGGGTCTAACTGAAGCGTCAGGAGAAGTATAAAGTTCATTACCCGTAAAGCCTTGGAAGGATGGAGAGGTTGCAGGGAGTAGAAGAACCAGTTGCACCCAAGGGTATCCCTTGGGTGTCCAATGAACTTACCTCGACACAGGTCGTCTACACCTACCATAGGTTCCACATTAATGTCAAGCGTCGCGACTTCGAGGAGATGTCCTGGCCTTGGTCCGACAACGAGGCAGCCAGCTGTTGCTGGATGAAAGCGATAGTCGGGGCCGCCTCTGCTGGGTCGACGTAGCCTGTCGCCTTGCCTCCGGGGAAGATTAGTACCGCCAACCTCTTCTCAAGGATGTAGGGCATACCCTTGGCGGCGTTCTTCCCGAAACCGCCGACCCAGGCCCGCAGGGTTGCCAATGCGGTATCCCTCACAGCCGGAGCCTGGAAGAGAGGGTATTGATTAGATTTAAGAATAACTTAAAACTAAAATCAACTTAAAGCTTAACTTAAAACTTATAGGGGCTATAAGACCCCTTGAATTTTTACCTTAAGTTAGTAATTAATGTAAAACTTAAGCACTAAAACAAAAGAGAACCAGTACCGGAGTTGGAATACTTACCCCGTCTAAGAGCTGGCTCACCAGATCGTAACAGATGGTACACGTCTCGTGGTACCAGACCTGATTGTCCCCCGTGCGGAGTCGCGCATGGAGCATGGGACCGGCAAACTTCGTGTCCACAAGGGTCCTGAGTGTGGCGGCGCATCCGGCATGCACAGTTGGTGGTCTGTAAGTGAAAAGACACATGAGTATCTTAAAGGCTATCACTTACAGGCTAGAGGACAGAAGAACTCCGTTGCATGCCGGAGCTCGGAAAAAATTTGGGCATAACTCGCCCCTTAATCGCCTGAATAGGCTATAACCCCGGAGAGATCCGTGAGAACAGGTAAGGGAGGGGGGTGGGGGGATGGTTTTAAGGTACTTAAGATAAAACTTAATAGTTTAACCTAACAAAACTTAAAACCTAAAGCTCGAACGTACCGGACTAAATCCAGTGCGTGGCGAGTGTCGTAACTCAGCGAGGACGGAGAGGTTAGAAGGGACCCACTGTATGTTCCGGTCCACTCTGCTGGGTGGACTAGCACCTTTCCGCTGGATGCCAGGACTCCGGTGGTAAAGGAGCCCTAGTAAAGTGGGAAAGAGCGAGAGGACATACAGACTCAGGCTAGCAACGGAGTCGACGGGGTAGCAAAGGAGGGGGGCGGGGGGAAAGGCCAGTCCCCCCACACCTTACCATCCGGCCGGACCGAGAAGCCGGAGAGGTCGAGTCCAGTCCGGGTCTGTCCCGTCCCTCTACCCCCTCCGCCATGGGGGAAGGGGGGGAGAGAGGGAGGCAGGCTCGGGTAGCGGACGCGGAGCATGGGCAGACCAAACCACCACCCCCCCCCCCCCGGACTCTATGGAAGAGCGGGAGGGGGGGAAGGTGACTGGACAGGCGTCTGGCTGCCTCGTGATCATGTGGGACCACGAGGGCGGTACGAAAAAAACAAAACAACTAAGCCTAGAAAACAAACAACTGATCAGAGAGATGCTATCGGGAAGCAAACTGAACTGATGAGCGGTTAGCAAATAGGCCAATGGACCGTAACCAACTGATCAGAGAGATGCTATCTGGGAAGCACCGAAACTGATGAGCGGTAGCATGTAGGCCCAATGGGCCATGACCTAGGCTAAGCAAGCCAGACGCCTAACTAACCTAACAAAAATCATAAAATAAAACAATGAATAATAATAATGAAAGAAAGAAAACAAATTTAAATTAGTAGGAGAAAAAATCCAGGAGTGTACGACTAACCCGAAGGCAAGTCTACCACTCAAAGCTAGCCGAGGCCGATACTAAGAGCCGTGGCTAGGGTCTGGATAGAAGGATCCTACATAAAGTAAAAGACATGCATGCATGACAAAACCGTGTAGACCGTACCCTAAACAAAGCGGATAATAATAGAGCGTACATAAGTAAGGGGATGTTCTGGGTATGGGTGACCAAGAACGAACCCACCACGAGGCAGAACCATGCTGCCATGCTTCCGACCTAGAGTCCGTATTTATACCTAAAAACGGTAAATACGGGCTCAGGGCCAGGAAAAAAAACCAACTAGCAATAAACACTGAGTACTTAACTTAGCTGCTGCGATGGCTGCACGCTCCATGGTAAATAAATCCAAAGAAAGGGCACAAAAAACACCGAGAGAAAAAAGGGCACGTGTGAATCGTGTGCGCTAACTGAAAAGGATGGCCACCAGAGGCGCAGCAGTCGGCAGCATGGGATGGAGTAGTAGTAGTACTTGCTGCCCACCCTGTGGGTTGGCTCTCCTCTTGGAGGGATTTTGTAGTGGAGAATTCTATTGGCATTTGGCTCGTGGTAGTGGTCTCACTCGCCATAGTGTTCATACCGACACCCTCTTGGAGGGTGAGCGAGTCAATTATACTGACCTTTTTCTTGATTTATTTATTCTCTGGTATGTGTTAGTACATTTACCCTAGAAATAATAGATTAAAGGATATTTCGCGCAGCGACACGAGCTGAGCCCAGAAAAGAAGTATTTGTTACTGTGATGGAGATAATAAAGAAGTATTTGTTAATGTGTTTCGTATAGTTTAGTGTTAATGTTTTCTGCCATTTTTCAATGAGTTTCGTAAAGTTAAGTGTTCATGTTTTCTGCTGTTTGTCCTCCTACCCTGTTGCCACTTTTGGACATCACCTCACTCAAAAGGTAAGGTTCCACATTTTACTACATACATACGTACAGTATTTCTTGTACCCTGTACACTAACACACTCTTTTTACAGGTACAGTAACGGTTAGGTTAGGTAATGAATAGTTGTATTTCATTGTCTATTGTTCAATCTACCTTTATTATAAAATTTACTGTGGTGTTTTTGTAGGGCTTGGAACGAATTAGGCATTTACATGTAAAATGTAGTTCTGGATACGAAAAAATCAGGTTAGGAAGGCCACTTCGGAACTAATTAATTTCGTAACTTGAGGCACTACTGCCAATAATTGTGGAAACTGCTGCCTTGCAGTCTACTTTTTAGTAAAGAGTTAGGCCCACTGCCAACAATTGTGGAAACTGCTGCCTTGCAGTCTACTTTTTAGTAAAGAGTTAGGCCCACTGCCAGCAATTGTGGAAACTGCTGCCTTGCAGTCTACTTTTTAGTAAAAAGTTAGACCCACTACCAATAACTATGGAAATTGCTGCCTTGCAGTCTACTTTTTAGTAAAAAGTCAAGCCCACTGCCAATAACTGTGGAAACTGCAGCCTTGCAGTCTTACTCTTTAGTAAAAAGTTGGCCCACTGCCAATAACTGTGGAAACTACTGCCGTGCAGTCTTACTTTTT